>NC_092874.1:338560150-338930348 GCF_028372415.1 Notamacropus eugenii | reverse complement strand
TATCCATTGTACCACTTGGCTGCCAATATACTGACTTGTCATGACTTCAAAGGCTGATGATGAAGCATGCTTTGAATTGCTTGTCAGAAAGGTAGTGGACTCTAGGTGAATCTTCATATGAATTTTCATGTATTAAATTGTTCTGAAGTCTTTATACACCAGAGACATGGTGTCCCAATTTTGTTGACACCAAAGATGCTTTTGGTGAACTTCAGGATTGGTCTGATATAGACAAATAATTTATAGATCTTGTTACTTAGTCTACAGAGTGCTAACCCTGTCACAGCTTTCAAAGGTTTCATCTTTCAAATATCTTTGACAGACCAAGAAAAATGCAATGAGCCTTTAGATTGGATTTTCCAGTAAAGGCGGACACTTCTTTTCCCATATTCACATTTATTTTTACGTAAGGGTCAATGAGTATAAGTTGAATATATTAAAAGACCATCAGTGATAAGATGAATCTCAATATAATAGATGACTACTGGTATTAACTCACCTTGCATTGTGGGAAAAAGATTCTCAAAGTAGAAAAATTTTGATATTCCTGTTAAATTACTCTTTGCAGATTGAAACATCCTGAATTGCCTTACTCTTCAAAGGAACTTTTTCATAATCTAGATTTTTCTATTAAGTACACTCATTGCAGTATATTATAACTTCAGCCAACTTGTGTTAGTTTGATCTCACCTATCTATATCTTTGGATTTCACTACCATTCTCTGCCAAAAATGGTAGTAGGCTCTCCAAATGCATATGAAAATCAGAAGCCTTCTACTATGAAATTTTAAATGTATTTTGTTTATCTTTATTTTTGACATGAAAGTGTGAAGCTTAAAATAAGCTTTTTGGATCCTCAGAATTTCCAAAATCATTTCTGGGATGTTTTCTAGCATTATTTCCTATGATATCAGGAATTACAGGCTTTGGATTACATATAAGACTGAAATCTATTCATTTAAGTCTCTCTAGCAGTCCTTTTTTCCCAACATCAACATTATTTACTTGCAAATACTGTCATAATCTATTTAGATTTGGTCAAGAATCCATTCATTCTTCCCCAGAACTATATGGGACCATCTGCGAAGAGAGATGGTAACTTAGGCCATATAAATCAGGGCAGAAGGGCAGAGGTAAAAGTCAGCTCTCTTGTGCAAGGAGAAAAAAAGTGTGTTCTCATGTTGAAGGAGAATGATAAGTTAGAAGATTTCTAGAGGGTAGAACTAAGTGTTATTATTGGAAGCTATAATGTAGCACATTTTCAATCTATGAACTAACAAATATTTTATAAAACACCATCTTTCATATAAACAGGATAGATGCATGAAAAGTAAAGTAGGTGAAGGTACCACACAGTTCAAATAAAGGGTAATAAATAGAAAACCTTCAGGTTTTATCCCAGTATTGACCCCCAAAACTTCCTGTAATGTTGAATATCTATACTGTATAAGCCATGTAGGGAAACATTGACAAAAATCATAAAAGATGAAAAGAAATGGAGGAGCTGTGGCTGTTATAAGTGGAAAGAGCACCTACTCCAAAAATATCATGACTCTATTAAAGTTTAAAATAATTAAAATATAAGGAAAAACTTTTAGACTCAATAAAAAAGAGAGGGGGAAGATGCTGCTAACTTAGGCAACAACTTAAGGATAGTTTTTGTATTCAGCTAGTCTACAAAATAAGAGGACTTGGCCTTAATGTTGGATGTTCATGTAAAAAAGTTAAGAAAGAATGCAATTTCAGGGACAAAATTGCTTAAAAACCAGGAAAGGATCCTCAAATTAGTGTAACTAGCTTATAGTTACCTGAAACAATGTGCCCAAGTGATAATCATGCACCTGCAAAAATAAAATTTGCCCATTTAAAAAAGTATTTTTTTTTGTTTTCAACATTCATTTTCATAAGATATTTAGTTCTAAATTCCCATCCCCCACCTCCCCAAGATGACATGGAATCTGGTATAGGCTATATCATATTAAATACAGTCATATTAAACTTATTTCCATATTAGACTTGTTATGAAACAATGTAATGTTATTGTAATAGGCAGATCTTCCTCATCTATTAATTGGCCTCCCTAACCTGTTTTGAACTCTGGCCCAGTTCCCATGGAGCCTGAGTCACATGGAGTCTGGGTCATATGGAGTTCAGTCTAGGAGAAGTTTGCCCGAGGAGGAGATAGAGAGAGTGCTTAAGCAGAGAGTGAATGCATGCAGAGAAGAGAGAAAGAAGCAAGCTATGAGTAGGTGGATGGAGGAATTTCTCTAGGGCAACTTATTTCTTTTGGGGAGGCCTGACAGAAAGAATATTTAAGATGTTGTTACTACCTGAATTAGTGATAAGTACCCTTACATAAGTAAATCTTACATCCTAGGGGTGGCATGGAGGCAGAGCCAAGATGGTAGAGTAGAAGCAGGAGCCTGCTTGAGTTCTCCCCCTAAATACCTCAAAATACCTGTAAAAATGACTCTAAACAAATTCTAGAGCAGCAAAAGTCACAAAATGACAGAGTGAAACAGCTTTCCAGACCAAGACAATCTGGAAGCCTTACAGGAAGGGTCTTTTTCACTAGACTCAGAGGAGGGCACAACCTAGTATGCTCCATGCCAGCACAGATTGGGCTGAAGCAGGTCTCAGGGCACTGAATCACTGGCAATTGTAGTCTCCAGACTTCTCAACCCATAAGCACCAAAGATAGCTTCAAAGGGCAGTGGGAAAGCTATCTCACCTGGGTGAGAGAGGAACATAGTGCAGTCCCAAACTCAGACCCAGGGCAGCAGGAGCCACAGCTACAGCTGTGGCTGCTTCTGGAGATCTTGGCCAACAGACATTGCCGAATCAAGTCGATTCCGAATCATGCCGATCTGGATGACAATGTGGGGTGAGGAGAAGCATGAGTGGGGCAGAGCTGGCAGTAACTGTGGAGAGACAATCCTACTCATGGCTTGTAATGCCAATACAATGCCCATAGCAGTCTCTATGGATATGCATACATATTTCCAGGGTAAATATGCCAGTTATAAACTCTCTTCCTCAAAGATGAAACCAATACATTCAGACATCAGAAAGCCAAATCCAACATAGTAACAAAGAAATCTATGCACATTGTCAATGTGTGGAGTATGACCATCCCCAAGCTTTCCCTACATCAGGCCTCCCCACAATCAAGCTCCCTTAGCAAAATAACTGCCTTTCTCGCTCATGATAGCTGCTCTGCTCTCCTCTACTTGCTCTCTCTCAGCTCTGCCTCACTCCCTCAATTCTGCCCTTCCTGCTTCAGCCATTTGGCAAACTCCTTCCACCATGTGCTTCATTGGACTCAAGCTGTGGGTTGGGCCAAAGCTCAAAGCAAGTCACAGGGGCCTATTAAAGGGCAGGGAATATGTTCAAAGTCCCTTAATATTATATAGTTCCTGGGCAGAAAAGAGTGGTGTGGTTGCTCACTGACCAGAGTGAAGGCAAGGAGAGGAGCAAATACCTCACTTTTGATCATACCACTTTTGAGGAACTGAGCATTTACAGGTACATTGAGATATCTCTGAAAAACAGATTCAACCCCCCACTCTACCCCCAGAAACTTGAGGCAATTAACCCTTCACCTAATAAATAGTTCAAAAGTCAAGGAATTAGCTAGAGAAATGAGCAAACAAGGGAAAAATAAGACCATAGAATGTTATTTCCTGGGTGAAAAGGTATTTCCTTGGAATGAGGAAGATCAAAGCATACAACCAGAAGAAGACAGCAAATTGAAAACTCCTACATCCAATCCCTTCAAGAAAAATGTGAATTGGTCTAAGGTTGTGGAAGAGCTCAAAAAGGATTTTGAAAATCAAGTAATAGAAGCAGAGGAAAAACTGGGCAGAGAAATTAAAGTGATGCAAGAATATGATGAAAAATAGGTCAGCAGCTTATTAAAGGACACCCAAAATACAGAAGATTATAACAGACTAATGCAAATGGCAAAAGAGATCCAAAAAGTCAATGAGGAGAAGAAAGCTTTAAAAAACAGAATTGGTCAAATGGAAAATGAGATCCACAAACTCAATGAAAAAAATTCTTTCAAAATTAGAATGGAGCAAATGGAAGCTAATGACTTTGTGAGAAATCAAGAAATTATAAAATAGAAAAGAAAAATTGAAGACAATGTGAAATATCTCATTGCAAAAAAACAACTTAGGTGAAAAACAGATTCAGAAGAGAGAATATAAAAATCATTGGACTACCTGAAAGCCATGGGAAAAATAAAAGCTTAGACATCATCTTTCAAGAGATTGTCAAGGAAACTGCCCTGACATTCTAGAACCAGAGGATAAAATAGTAATGGAAAGAATCCATCAATCTCCTCCTGAAAGAGATTGCAAAACGAAAGTTCCTAGGAATATTGGAGTCAAATTCCAGAGTTCCCAGGTCACAGAGAAAATATTATAAGCAGTTAGAAAAAAACAATTCATGTATTGTGGAAACACCATCAAGAAAACATAGAGTTTTGTGGCTTCTGCACTAAGGGATCTGATGGCTTGGAATATGATATGATAGAGGTCAAAGGAGCTAGAATTAAAACCAAAAATAACCTATGCAGCAAAACTGAGTGTAATACTTCTAAGGAGGGGTGGGGGTGGAATGGTGAAATAGAGGACTTCCAAGCATTCTTGTTGAATACACTAGAGTTGAATAGAAAATTTACTTTCAAATAGAAGAATTTAGAGAAACATGAAAAGATAAGCTGGAAAGAGAACTCATAAGGGACTGATTAAAATAGAACTGTTTACAATCTTACATGGAAATGTGATATCTGTTACTTATGAGACCTTTTTTAGTATGAGGGTAGTTGGAATGACTATACGTATATATGCATATATGTATGTATATGTGTGTGTATAGATAGATTTAGATATATAGATATAGATACACACATATATAGATATAGATACACACATATGTGTTTGTATATGTGTGTATAAATACACATATACATACATACTATATATATAAATAAATATGCATACATGTATACATACAAATATAATTATATGGTCAGAGGGCACAACGTGAACTGAATATGAAGGGAGGTAACCTGAAAAATAAAATATTGTTGAAAAGACTGCACTGGGAGAAGGAGAAAGGGTGAGATAGAATGTAGCAAATCATCTCACATAAAAGAGGTAAAATAGTACTTTTACAATAAGGGGAAGAAGCGGGAGGTGATTTGGCTTAAGCTGGAAACAGCATACATTCATTTGGGTATGGAAACCCACCTTGTCCCTACAGGAAGGCAGGGTTGAAGAGGATAGGAGAGTGAAGATAATAGCAGTGATCACAAATTGGGAGAAGATGTAATTAGAAGCAAACACTATTATGAAGGGACAGGTCAAGGGAGAGAATCGAATAAATGGAGGGCAGGATAGGATAGAGATAAATATGGTTAGTCTTTCTCAACATGATTATTCAGGAAGTGTTTTACCTGACTGCACATGTATGTCTTATATTGAATTTCTTGATTCTCAATGAGGGTGGGTGGGGAGGGAGGAAAGAAGAGAATGTGTAACTTAAAGGTTTAAACATGAATGCTAAAAATTGTTTTTGCATGCACCTGAGAAATAATATGTACAGTCAATGGGGTATAGAACTCTATCTTGCCCTATAGGAAAATGAGGGGAATTGAAAAAGGAGGTCATGGAAGAGAGGGCCGACTGAAGGAAGGGTTGGGGTGCACACTGTCATAGGGTGGGGGGAGGAGAATTATGGGGAGAAAATTTGAAATTTGAAATCTTGTGAAAGTGAATGGTGACAACTCAAAATAAATTATAAATAGTAAAATATAAATCTTACCTCCTGGTATTCTAATGATGTCCAAAATAAATATTCTAGTGTTGTTTTTGTGAAAGTTTTTTAATTTTGCCACTTTATCCTGGAAACACAAATGCACATTCATAGACGCTTGTATAAGAATCACATCAACTTTGAAAATGGCAATGAGGATGGGATCGCAAAATATAAAACCTCTAAGTGGAGATATAGAGACTCTAGGGAATAAAATGAGTATTCCAAGATGGGAGGATTTACCTTATTATTCCTTGGTGAAAGAATGGGCTAAAAGTACAGAACTTTATCAGAACTGAGAAGTGAGGTTACAGAAGGGAGAACCCAGAAATTTAGAAAGATATTTCCAAAGAATACCAACAGAACTGGCGAAAGAAATGGCAGGGGTATGTAGAAGAGGAAGGTTGTTGTTTACAAGTTATCGTATTATATGCAAGAATAAAGAAAAATTGCTGCAAGAAAAAGTTCATTTCAGAAAGGATTTAGCTGATTTTCATGAGAAACTTTCTGTGGTACAGAGCCTGAACTTTCCTTTAGAAGAGCAAGCTAGAAAATATCAGATGGTAGCAGAAAAGATAGCTGAGAATTTTGCTCAGAAAAAGAGGACAAAAGTCAAGAAGACGAAGGTGCATTTAACCCTGATTGAGGCGCAGGCACTTGGAAAGAAGATGCATGGGAGAAACATGAAGCAAATTCAAATAAGAAGGCTTCTAGGAATGTGAGTGTTCATCCTATAATACAAAGAAAGCAGGAGAAACAGGACGGCCACACAGAGTTTAAGGAAACAGCCGAGAGTTTACTCAGAAGGACGTCACAGATATTTTAAACTGATTCATCCAAAACATTGGTGAATCACTGGCATCTTGGATGGTAAGTATCAACGACAAGGGGGCTAGAGGAATATGGGTAGATAATGTAAATTGTTTAAAATTTAGAGGTATTATTAGTCAAGATTTTTTTTTGTAAAACAAGTTTTTAGGGATTACCATATTCAACAGATAACAGTGGAACTAATTTTGTTTTAGTTACCAAGGGATGCAATAAATAGTATCCCATTGACTCTATGTGGTCTAGTGAAAATAGACCTTGATTTTCATTTACAGATTGCTTGAGGAAGTTAAAGGAAGAAGTAATGAAAACTGCAGTAATGGTCAAAGATGCCGAGGTTTCTCATAACCCTCCCTTAACAATTTCTCATAGAAATATAACGGTGGAGACTGTTCTTCATGCTTATAAACACATAATTCTCACTCTACTAATTGGGGGAATAGAGTACCCTCTTTCAGAGGTGCTAGAGAAGATTGCAGTATTAGGTGACTCAGGGGAATGCAGCAAAGATAAACTTCCTCAAGAGAGAAAAGAAAATAGTGGATTCAAAGTCAGAATAGATTAACAAGGAGAGAAATGTTTACTACTTTATTGAGAGCAGGGATAAATTATGGAAGAATAGATATTGTTCACACTAATGAACTATGTAAGATGTCCTAGGAAAAGTGACTTAATATTGCTTGCAATAGGGAAGTAAGAACTGCCCTTCAAATCCTCCTTAATCATTGGATCCAAATTTGTCACACCTGCAGGGAAAATAGGAAGTTGACCAAGCAGCAGTTCACATTAAAGAAGTACACAGATGGGATTAAAGACCCTATATCAGTTTACCTATATATTGGTAAAATGAACTCACCATTGTAACTAGAGCATTAATAGGCACCTGGTCAGAGGCCTCCCTTATATATGGAAACACTGAGAAGGTTAAACATGGAACTCCTACTACCACAATAGGACTGAGAGGAGCTGAAATACCAACAAGACAAGTTAAACTAATGATGAAATTGGACTATTACCTAGGAAAGTATATACAGTGGTAATTGTACCTGTTCCTGATTACATTATTTAGATAGATATATGAGAGGTATGACTTTAAATTTGCCTGAGGGGAGATACCAATTTGCAATAAAGAAGATAGGAATGAATGCAGTTCTCGTGGGTTCATGGACTCCAGAAGTTTGGCTGACCCTATATTTACCCTGTTTTGTGTTATTGTCCCCTTTCACTTTTTGGTCTTTGTTTAACTTGTTTGCTAGATTTGTCTCCTACAGGCTTAGTGCCCTCCACTTGTAGATGACTGACTGCTTAAACTCGATGTCATCCTCTGTTCAAGACTATGATGCATCACCCCTGAAACTGACATTGACCAAGCCCTGTATACCAGCTAAGGAACTGAACCCTTGAATGGGCCCTCCCAAGGCAGGGACAGCTCTATATCCAATCTCAGCAGGAAGAAGTTTCAAAAGATTAGACCTTCACCCCTTACCCCAAGGGATTTGGGGTCCCATTCATTTGAGGCAGGAATGACAGGATGCATGTGCCCAAGTCTGCACCCTAAAATATTGTTTTATGTGCTTATTTTGTGTTATCCCTTTTATATTGCTATAAGTTACGTTGATACAAATTACCCCTAAAATCCAATTGGCCTATGTAATGGACAGGAAAGATCTTGGGTTCAAATGTACTGTTAATGAAGTAGGAAGCTATTCCCCACCCATTAATAGGTGACCCCCTTTGAATTCTCGCCCAACTCACATGGATCCTGGGTCACATGGAGCTCAGACTGAGGGGAGTTTACCAAAGAAGGAGAGAGAGAGCATGAGCAGAGAGTGAGAGCTAGCAGAGCAGAGAGAGAAGCAAGTTGTGAGTGGGTAGAGGAAAAAATTTACCTAGGGAAATTTGGTTTTGTGAGGAGGCCTGACAGAAAGAAGGATTAAGATGTCAGCGCTTCCTGGATTAGCAATAAGTACCTTGTTAAATCTTACCTCCTGTATTCTAATGATGTCCCAAATAAATATTTTGGTTACACCTTTGAGGGAGTTTATCATGTTTTACAAATTTACCCTGGAAATGCACATCCATATTCATAGCAACTGCTAGGGGTATCACAATGGTGTTACAAAGAATCAGAGAAAAAGAGAAAGACTACAAAGAATAAAAATGACCAGAAAATGGAATGCTTTAAGCTGCATTCAGACCCCATCATTCTTTTTCTGGATGTGGATAACATTTTCCATCATGAGTCTTTTGGAATTGTCTAAGATCGTGGCATTGCTGAGAAGATGCAAATCTGTCAAAGTTGATCATTGCATAATATTGCTGTTGCTGTGCATAACGTTTCTTGGTTCTGCTTACTTCATTTAGCATCAGTTCGTGTAAGTATTTCTAGGTATTTTTTTTCTGAAATTCACCTATGTACCATTTCTTAAAGCACAATAGTGTTCTATTACATTCATATACTTCAGCACCTATAACCATACCCCAATGGATGGGCATCCCCTCAGTTTTCAATTCTTTGCCACCACAAAAAGAGCTTCTATAAATATTTTGGACATATAGGTCCTTTTTCTTTTTCTTTAATCTCTTTGGGATATAGACTCAGTAGTAGTTTTGCTGTTTCAAAGGGTATGAACAGTTTTATAGCCCTTTGGGTAGAAGTAAACTTGCTGCACAGAATAGTTGGACTATTTCTGAATTGTACCTTTAGTTTCCCTATTTTTCCACTTCCCCTACATAATGTCATTTTCCTTTTCTCTCACACTGGCCAATCTGTAGTAGTGTGGCATATTATTTCAAAGCTGTTTTCATTTCTCTAATCAATAGTGATGGAGAATATTTTTCCTTGTTACTGATCCCTTTGATTTCTTCAAGGAAAACTCTGTTTATATTCCTTTACCATAACGGATATTTTATGCAACTTTTCATGTGTGTCAATAATTAGATGACAAGCCATTTGGCCATATAAGAAGATCATAATTGATCCTGCTGTTTACCTGTACTTCAATGAACTTCTTCCTTTAGACATTCAGAGCACTGGGCAGAAATAGTGTTACATTTACATCTGCCACATGTCCTTACAGTGTTCTGTTTTAATTAAAGCGATTCCAAATCCTTATGGTCCAAATGAATATGAGCAGAAACAGTACCAGAAATGTCAGGAATATATTCAGGTTATGATATATTTATTAAACATCATCAACAATTATTGGTCACACATTACACTCAATTATATCTCATGGAAAAGAGGTCATCCCCACGCGTCTTGCATCCCATATGACAAGGGATCAAAGTTAGTACTATGGATCTCCCAATACCATCATCCACTCAGTAGCTTCTTCCTCAGTCGGCATAACCTCTCCCTCCCTGAAGGTCCATGGGAAGATAACACTAAATATTTGCCCCTTTGCATGCCTCTGCAGAGGAGAGGGATATTGTCTTCTCCCACGGTCTCTACATAAGGAATCTCTGAACTGCTTCTAAGATTCTCTGAATCACAGTCTAATCAGCTAGGGGAATCTTCTCATACTCTTTACAATCACAAAGAAATCACTCTAGTAAGAATTCTTTGATAGGCATAAAGCTGTGCCCTTTGTATAAAGGCCTTCTGAAACCCAAAGGTTTCTCTCCAGAATTAATTCATTGATGTTGATCAAGTTGTGTCTCAGGCTGAAGGTCTTCTCACATTAATTGAATTCATAAGGTCACTCTCCAATATGAATACTCTGATGTTGAGTAAAAGATACATTCAGGTGGAAGACTTTCCCTCGTACATTATATTAATAAGGCATGAATTATTTGAAGTTGAGAAATATCTGAATTGTGAGGGAAGGCCTTCCCACACTACTCATATCCATAAAGAATTTCTCCAGAGGGGCATGAACCCAAGATGCTGGAGTAGAAGGATGGACCTGTAGAAACCTTGCTTCCACAACCCGTAAAATACCTGGAGGAATGACTCTAAACAAATTCTAGAGCTGCAGAAGGCACAAAATGGCAGAGTGAAAGAGATTTCCAGCTCAAGACAGCCTGGAAGGCTGATAGGAAAGGTCTATTGTACTGGGCTCAGGGCAAAGAGTAGCCCACAGAGCACAGGCCAGCCTTGGCCTCACAGTGCGACTTGAACAGGACTGGAACAGGCTTTAAGGCACTGAATCCCAGGTAGCAACTGGGGTCCCCAGATTACTCAACCCACAAACATGAAAGACAACTTCAAGGGTAAGTGAGAAAACTCTTTCACCTGGATGAGAAGGGAACAGGGTTCTGCCCTAGGCTCAGCCCCAGGAGACCCCAGACTGTGGCACCATCCATATTTGGAGCCCTTTGCCTAAAGAACCTGGAGGAAGTGAACTGATGATATGGATCTCAGGTCTGAGTGGTGGTCCTGGGGTAATGAGGAAGACGGGCTGGTGGAGCTGGTGGAGGTTCTTGAGAGGGAATTCTACTCACAAATCCTGGGCAGAAACACTTGTGGTTGCTCTCAGACCAGAGTGCAGGACAAGAGAGGAGTAAAATCCTCTCCCTTGATTGTACCTCCTTGGATGAACTGAGAACTTACAGATCCCTACAGTATTCCCTCCTCTTGTCAAAGGTCTCAAAAGTCCTCGAGAAAATCCCCAAGTAAGGGAGGAAAATAAGCCTTTAGAAGGTTACTTTCTTGAGGAACCATATTTTCTTCTATCCTTTCAGATGAGCAAGAACAATGCATACCATCAGAGGAAGACCTAAAAGTCAAGGCTTCTATATCCAAAACCTTCAAAAGAAATATACAATGATCTCAGGCCATGGAAGATCTAAAAAAGGACTTTGGAAATGAAGTAAGAGAGGTGGAGGAAAAATTGGGAAGAGAAATGAGGCTGATATAAGAAAATCATGAAAAGTGAGTCAATAGCTTGCTAAAGGAGACCCAAAATAAAGCTGAAGAAAATAAAACTTTTAAAAATAGACTAACCAAAACGGCAAAAGAAGTCCAAAAAGCCAACGAGAAGAATGTTTTAAAGAACAGAATTAGTCAAATGGAAAAGGAGGTAAAAAAAAAATCACTGAAGAAAATAGTTCTTTAAAAATTAGAATGGAGCAAATGGAAGCTAATGACTTTATGAGAAACAAAGAAATTACAAAACCAAACGAAAAGAACTAGAAAATGGAAGATAATGTGAAATATCTCATTGGAAAAATAACTGACCTGGAAAATAGATCCAGGAGAGACAATTTAAAAATTATGGGACCACCTTAAAGTCAAGGTCAAAAAAGAACCTAGACAACATCTTCCATGAAATTATCAAGGAAAACTGCCGTAATGTTCTAGAACCAAAGGGTAAATTAAACATCGAAAGAATACACTGATCACCTCCTGAAAGAGATCTGAAACCAGCCAGATTCCAGTGATCCCAGGTCAACGATAAAATATTGTAAGCAGTCAGAAATAAACAATTCAACTATCGTGGAAATACAATCAGGATAACACAAGATCTAGCAGCTGCTATATTAAGGGATCAATGGACTTGGAATATGATATTTCAGAAGTGAAAGGAACTAGGATTAAAACCAAGAATCACCTCCCCAACAAAACTGAATATAATACTTCAGGGATAAAAATGGTCGTTCTGTGAAATACAGGACTTTCAAGCATTCTTGTTGAAAAGACCAGAGCTGACTAGAAAATTTGACTTTCAAACACAAGAATCAAGAGAAGCATGGAAAGGTAAACAGGAAAGAAAAAGAATAAGAGACTTATTAAAGTTGAACGGTTTACATTCCTACATAGAGGGATCGTATTTGCAACTCTTGAAACTTTTCTCAGTGTTTGGGTATTTGGAGGGAAGGGATGAGATCTAAAAAAATAAAATTAAGGGGTGAAAGGAGAATACATTGGGAGGACAAATGGAGAAATAGAATGGGGCAAATAATCTGTTATAAAAGAGGCAAGAAGAAGCGTTTTCAATGGAGGGGAAAAGGGGTCGTGGTGAGAGGTACAAAGTGAGGCTTGCTCTCATCATATTTAACTTATGAAGGGAAAAGCATGCACACTGAATTTGATATGAAAATCTATCTTGTACAACAGGAAAGTAGGGGAAAGAGGATAAGTGGAGTGGGGGATGATAGAAGGGAGATAAATGGGAGGAGGGAGTAATTAGAAGTAAACGCTTTAGGGGAGGTACAAGGGCAAAAGATAGAATAGAATAAATAGAGGGCAGGATAGGAGGGAGGTAAATATAGTTAGTCTTTCACAACATGACTATTATGGAAGTCTTTGGCAAAACTACATGTATATAGCCTGTGGTGAATTCCTTACCTTCTCAGGGGGATGAATGGGGAGGCAGGAAGGGAGATATGTTCGAACTCAAAGTTTTAGGAATAAATGTTGAGAATTGTTTTAATATGCAACTGGGAAATAAGAAATACAGGTAATGTGGTATAAAAATGTATCTTGCCCTACAAGAAAAGAGAAGATGGGGATAAGGAAAGGGAGTGGTGTGATAGAAGGAGGGGGTAGATTGGGAGAAGGGTTAATCAGAATGCACAGTGTTTTGGGGTGCAGGAGGGGAGATCTGAGGAGAAAAATTTGGAACTCAAAATCTTCTGGAAATGAAGGTTGAAAACTAAAAGTAAATAAATAAATAAATAAAGCGTTGCAGATTTTTAAAAAAAGAAATTCTCCAGTTTGATTTATCTTATACACAGTAAGATGACACTTTTTTCTGAAAGCCTTCCCACTTTCACTACATACATAAAGTTTCTCTCCAGTATGAATTCTCTGATACAGAGGAAGGAGCTTCTTGCTCCTAAAGGCCTCCATACATTTATACATTGATAAGGTTTCTCTCTAGTATGAATTCTTTCGTGTACAACAAGTTCTGAGTCAGAAAAAACATCCTTCCCATATTCCTTACATTAATAACACATTTTTCCAGTATGAATTCTCCGATGGTCAATAAGAAGTGACTTCCTCGTAAAGAATATTCCATGTTTAATACATTCATAATATCTCTTCTCTGTGAATTATTTTATGACTTATAAGTTCTGTCTTATCCCTGAAGGTCTTTTCACATTCACTGCATTCATAAATTTCTCTCTTGTATGAATTTTTTCATGTGGAGTAAGATTTGAGTTGTAGTGGAAACCCTTCCCACACTCCTTATACTCATAACAGTTCTCTCTAATATGAATTCACAATGATCAATAAGATGGTCCTTCCTCCTGAAGCACTTTCCACATTTCCTACATTCAAAAATTTCTCTCCAGCACAAATTCTGCGATACACAGTAAGATCTAGCTTTCTGGAAAAGACCTTCTCACATTCCTTAAATTCACAAAGAATGCCTTCAGTATGAATTCTCTAATGCACTCTAAGCTGTGAGTTACTCCTTAATGCCTTCCCACATTTACAACATTCACAAGGATTTTCTTCACTATGAATTCTTTGATATATTTTAAGTTATGTCTTATCCCTGAAGGCCTACCCACTTTCACTGCATTTGCAAGGTTTCTCTCCAGTACAAATTCCTTGATGCACAGCAAGATACTTCTTCCTCCTGAAGGTCTTCCTATATTCATTACAATCAGGAGGTTTATCGCCAGTAAATTCTCTGCTCTCTGGACAGCTGCTTCTTGGAATATCTGCCTCTGGCATTCAATATGTTCCATTTCTGTGCAACTGACAGATCACATCTTGTTTGGAAACAGCAAATCACAAAGAAAGCAAGTTCCTATGGTTCTCCAGCATCACATCTCTGTACAACTTTTTCTGAGATAGACTCAGTTGTACCCACTCCACTCGGGTGAATTCCCACAACCACATCATTGAATGTAGTTGACTTCTTCCTCTTTTCGTCCAATTACTGTGCTTCATTAAAATGTGCTGCTTTGAAATGAACATAATTGTGTTCAATGCTCCTAGAGTCATAAGAGCAAAGGCAAGCATGGGGAACTACAACTCCCTCTTCCTCAAGCTTCCCACCTACCTGGGTAGAGCAGAGGCCACAGAAGATAGAGCATGTCACACTTCAGCTAAGGACAGAGAAGGAAAAACTGTTACCACCAGGCATGCAAGAGCCCGGGAGAAGACATTATTTTCTTCAATTAGCTTTTATACCTCCTTTCCCACTTGGCCAATTCTACTTTTTGAGAAGTTGTTTCTTCATCCAATTGAAGAATTCCTTCACCAAGCTATTGACTCTCACTTGCACACCTCCAGTTCCCAATTTTTCTTCCAATTTTCTTATTTGACTTTCAAAAAATCCTTCTTGAGCTCTTTCAAGAAGGCTTTTTGGACTTGTGACCATTTCATATTCCACCTTGGGGTGCCTGATGCAAGAATATTAATAGTGTTGTCCTGTTCTGAGTTTGTATTTTGGTCTTCCCTTTCCCCAAAGAAAGATTCTGTGGTCAGTGTTCATTTTTGCTTCTTGATCATGATATTTGTCAATTTTCTAGTTTTCAAAGCTGAATTCTCCTACTGGAGTGCAGAGGGCACTTTTCCAAGCTTCTTGTGTTTGGGTCCAGGGGACTGTTCTCTAGTTTTGTGCCATGGGGCCTCAGGTGCTGGCTGCTGGAGACTATAGGGGTCTGGCAGCTTACCTGGTGCTGAGATGAGGTCCTAGTTGTGTTTTCCAGAATGTACTAGGAACAGCTGGGGTTTTTCTACATTTCCCTGGGCTATACTGAAACTCCTGGGGGTCTGGCCACTGCAAAACACCTGTCAACTCAGGGCTGTGCAGAAACATGGAGAGGTCTGCTGCTAGAGGACACCTGTCCACCCAGGGTTGCACTGAAATATGGGTTGGTCTACTTGATGGAAGACACCTCCTGGGGCTGTGCTTGAACATGTGGCAGTTCTCCAAACTGAATCCTGCTAGTTCCCCTGACTGTGCTAGGGCATGTGGGTGGTACTGGTGAGGGCATTTGCCTGCACCACCCATTCTGTGACTTAGGATCTCCAGCTGGTTTGCCGAGGTGGAGCCTACTGCCAGCTTGCTGGGCTACCTCCTGTCCTGGATCGTGTTCCCTTTTCACTCAAGTGATAGGAATGTTTTTGACAATCCTCTAATTCTCCTGGACCAAAAGACTGCTCCACCTCATCTTTCTTCTGGCTCCACTGTTTCATAATCTGTTCTACAATGCTATTTCATGGGTTTTGGAGGATGAGAATGGGAGAGGGATGATGACTTACTGCTTAATCTGCCAACTGAGCTTCCAGAATTGAAGTTCAAAATTTAACCATTTTTTAAGGGAGAGAACTAACATTGAGAGTCAGGCTAGTTCCATAATGTTAGGTTTGTACTATTTTTCCTTCCTTCCTCTTTTAAAAGAGATAGGATTTCCCTTTGATTTAGATGAAACTACAACATATTCTTCTTGAACAAAGTAGAATGATACAGTGGAATGAATACTTATCATTGAATCAGAAAAGCTAAATTCAAAACAAAATTGGTATTTGCTAACTCTATGTTTTGGGCAAGTTCCTTAGCCTATTAAGGTGCCAGTACCCTCAAGTATAAAATGAAGGGGAGATTGAAATAGACGGTGTATCAGGTCCCTTTCAGCTTTAGAGATGTAATGCTCTGCTTTACCACATAATTTATCCATAAAGGGAAATATAGTATGCATATGCCAAGTCACATTCTTTGACACTATGTTAACATGTATAGCCACAGATGTATATATGTGTGTCTGCACTCATATTTCTGAGAAAATAAGGGCTTTCTCAAAATATAAAATGGCATATATACATCATCTTGGGGAAATAAAGAAAGATAGAATAGTCTCAAGAAAATCTGCCATCAATATATATCATTACCCAATACTCATAGCCATAACATTTTTCAGCATATATTCTCATGTTGATGCTCAATATTACTGTTAAGTTTTTTTCTCTGAAATTTATATACCCAGGAAAGTTTAGCTCAGATAAAACATCTGTTGTGTAGAAAGTTACTTTTTTTTCATAATTTTGCAATATACATCACATGCAACATAGTCTTAAGGTCACAAGTAAGCCATTGACAAAGACAAGTTAATTTATTATAGGTAATACCTACAGGCAAACCCTGTTAGAATTAGCAGTATACCCAGGATTTGGGGGGGTCTCTTTTGTTTTATTTAAGGAGGCAGTTTCTTCTCTTTGATGGCATGTGGATTTATGAATATTATTTACCTAAGTTTACACACTGTTTCTCAAAGGTCACATCAATCGATGTATCAAGCATCCATGTCCCAATACTTAATGTGTTCTCCAACTTTCAGAGAAAGATTCTTTGGAAATCATAATCCAAACAATGTATTGTAGATTCAAGGATGAAGCACTTTTGAAATGAGGATTGCAGGGAGGGGGATACATGAAGACCTGTGAACTCTTTTGGCTGGTTTTCAAATACGGTAGTTTACAATAGCTTGTGGTTATAAGTCACAGGACATGGAGGATATTTTGATTACCTATCCTTGATAAAACAATTAAAACATATAGGCTGAATGGATCTGTGCTTGGTTAACATGCTGGTCCTATTTAAAGAAAGATTTTTATCCAAGTATGAGTAGGCCCAGGTGGATGTATTAAAAGGTTTGATATGAGAAAGTCATTCCTGAGGGAATGTTTAAAGCAAGTTTTGATTTTCTCATTGTCTTATTGACTAACTATAACTCACTCCATACATCACCCTGCTGAAAAACAACCTGTGTTAAGCATGAACTCTGTCATCAGCTACACTAGATGTGTGGACAGTTTTCTGCTTTAAAAATTTTTTTCAATTGAAAAAACAATTTAATAGGAACAGACACTTTCTCAATGCAGTAATTATGTGGCCCTCTGTATTTGTGCGTGTGTGTGTATTTGTTTAAGAATAAAGTGATGTGAAGCAAAAATAAGAATGTAGATACAGATTGGTACACATTTATCATTTTATTATGAAAATTTCTGTGAGAAAATTAGATCATCCCAATCTACCAATATGCTTATCTCTAGAGTGCAATTATGGCACATGTAGGTTTTTGCTTATTGAAGGCATCTAAAAATTGTGAGTCTAGACTTTCAGGGAAGTTGGAAATGCAAATAGTCATAGAGAAGCTGAGGTCTTCCAGAAACACCAAGATAAAGAAATCTTAAACACACACACACACACTCACACTCACACCACACACACACACACACACACACACAGTTGAACGATGTAGCTAGTGCAAAACTACAATTATAACAAAAGTTATATAGAGAGGTTGGAGGCAAGGAGAGAGGTTAAAACAGGGATACCTTTGATAAATAATGTAACAAAGGGAAATATTTGAAGGCGAGGGAAAGAGTTCAAGCCAGAGAACAAATGTGAACTCTGGAAGTTGCTGGAGGCAGGAAGAAGAAGGTAAAAATGAAAACTTCCCAAAAGTTTTTGATACCAGGCAGAGATCTAAAGAGAATTGTTGCAAACTATCAACAGCTCCAGTAATCTGGTACCTTTCACTTGATCCTAGTCCTAGATTAGCTGAACTTCCAACTGAAGTGGAGGTTTTGAGTGCAATTAGGCTCCTTTCATGTGGCAAAGCACCAGGTGGCGATTATATTCCAACTGAGATTTCCAAGATAGGGGGACCATTGCTCATATAAAAGCTGACTGAAATAATCCAGGTTATATGGCAAGAGAAGGTTATCCCCCAGGAGTTCAAGGATGCCTCCATTGTCCATCTCTATAAAGGTAAAGGGAATAGATTGCCCTGCGACAATCAGAGAGGGAGGGAGGATCTCTCTCTTAGTCACTGTTTGCAAGATTCTTGCTAGAGTCCTCCTTAATAGGTGGACTTCACCTGGAAGATGATCATTTACCTGAGACCCAGTGTGGCTTCAGAAAGGGTAGAAGAACAGCCAATAAGGTGTTTGCTGCCCAACAACTCCAGGAGAAATGCCAGGAACAGAGCAGAGATCTGTAGACAACGTTTGTAGATCTGACCAAGACCTTTGACACTGTTAATCATAAGGGCTTATGGAAAATTACATCAAAATTTAGTTGCCAGGAGAAGTTCATCAGTATTGTATACCAGTTTCATGATGGCATGTTTCCCTGGGTTGTGGATAGTGGACAATTCTCTTGTGCCTTCCCCGTCACTGATGGAGTGAAACAGGGCTGTGTGCTTGTTCCCATGCTTTTTAGCATGATGTTTTCAGTCATCTTGTCAAACATTTCAATGTAGATGAACACAGCATCAAGGTTAACTACAGCACTGATGGTAAATTCTTCAATTTGAATAGGCTACAAGTCAAAACCAAAATAGAAGGAGTGTTGGTGCATGGTAGATGATTGTGCACTCAATGCAGCCTCTGAAATTGAGATACAGCAAAGTTTGGATCAATTCTCTACTGCCTGTATACAGTATACTATATTGCCTACTGCCTAATAATTAACACCAAGAAAACACAGGTGCTACAACAGTCACCAGCAGACCATTGTAGAACCATCAGGTACAACAAATGGAGA
Organism: Notamacropus eugenii; assembly: GCF_028372415.1. Classification (NCBI taxonomy): domain Eukaryota; kingdom Metazoa; phylum Chordata; class Mammalia; order Diprotodontia; family Macropodidae; genus Notamacropus; species Notamacropus eugenii. Next base: position 338,911,242 of record NC_092874.1, on the reverse strand, counting down.
AATTTTGAGTGCTGTGGATAATAAGTTCACTTATCTTGGTAGTGTACTTTCCATGGATGTACACATTAACAATGAGGTTTCTTACACACGTTGCCAGAGCTAGTTCAGTGTTTGAGACTCCAGTGGAGGCTCCAAAGAAAAGTTTGGGAGAGAAGACGTATTAGACTGACTACCAAACTGAAGGTCTGCAGAGCCATTGTGCTGACCTCATTGTTGTATGCCTGTGAAACATGGACAGTCTACCAGCTCCATGACAAAAAAATTAAATTCTTTCCATTTGAACTGTCTTAGGAAGAATCTGAGGATCACCTGAAAGGATCAAGTACCAAACACTGAAGTCCTTGCTTGAGCTGAATTGTCAAGCACTCCAACTATGCTTCAGAGAGCACAACTCTGATGGGTCACTACATTGTTCAAAAGCAAAATATACTCTTGCCAAAAAGACTATTTTATGGACAATTCACATCGGGCAGGTGATCACATGGTGGTCAGAAGAAGCAATACAAGGAAACTCTCAAGGTCTCTCTCAAGAACTTTGAATTTGACTGTGCAACATGAGATACAGTGGCACACGAGCACTCAACATGGCATTCTCACATCAGAAAGGATGCTGTGCTCTATGAGCAAAGTAGAATTGAGACAGCACAAAGTAAATGTAGGTGCAAATTTGGAGCATCCACCCCAAACATTTACATGGACTCTCTGTGCCCAACCTGCAGTAGAGTATTCTGAGGTCATATTGATCTGATCAGCTACAGTCGGACACATTGAAATTTCATTTCATCATGGTGATGTCATTGGTCCTCTCCAAGAAAGAAGGACAACAATCAACCAACCAACAAGTCCTGGATTATTCCAACAAAATTAGAAGCAAAAGCCATTTCTGAGTGATAACTGTTCCAGGAGATGATCAAGCTGCATATTCTTTGGTTCTCTGGGACAGGGAAAAGTGAGGGCTAACAGTATCCAGATTTATACTACCAAACACATATGGGAGACTTGAGACACTGGAATCTTGAATATTCCCCTAAGGTCTATCAGTTCCAAAGTGGAAGGTTGATTTCTGATCAAGGGTCATATCAAATAATTATGAAAGAGATCAGTTGGGACCTGAAACTATGTTAGATTACCATGAGACTAAGACAGAAGCAAAGAACCAAGGAAGAGAATGAAGTTTAACATCAGGAATCTCCTACATAGAAATGCCTATAATAGTATCCTGATTGTAGAGTGCCTTAAACAGCATTTCCCTTCTCTGTCTAAGAGAGAATAATGGAAAAGTGTTGAGGAGAAGAGGGTGGGGCAAATGAACAATAACAATAACAGAAATCAGTCCAAACACTGAGTTTGAAAATATGTGTAAACAGAAGAAGAGACAAAATGAAATTTTAAAAAATATAACAGAAGCACAAGAAGTAAATTCAGAACCACCCTACAACAACAATAATCATAGTTGCTGTGTGTATAGAGGAGGTGTGGTTTGGTCACAAGGAATAAAATTATAATAAAAAAAATTAATGACAAAAAATGGAAATGAAATGATAGCTTTAGAGTAAAAAAAAACAGAGGGTAAATAAACAGCTATAAATTAAAGGTTTTAGAATAGCCTACACAAATTGTGGGTTCCCTTTAAAATAGAACAGACCTAGCAGAATTCACTGACTCTAGGAAACAATCTACTAGAACAAGGTCAATAGATTGAAAAAAATAGAAAAAAATAAGGTATTTCCTATATAAAACAACTAACCCAAATAATCTCAATATAAGGTCATTTTGGAATCATATGTCTCTGCTGGGAAAACTGAAAAATAGTATGGAAGAAATTGGGCATAGACCAACATCTAACACCATATACCAATGCAAAGTCAAAATGGGTACACAAGTTAGATATAAAGAGTGATATTATAAGCAAATTAGAAGAGTGAGTAATACTTTACCTGTCAGATTTTAGGAGAATGAAGGAATTTATGACCAAACAATAGGTAGAGAACATTATAAAATGCAAAATGGAAAATTTTGATTACATTAAATTGAAAAGGTTTTGCCCAAAGCTAATGCAACCAAGATTAGGAAGGAAGCAGAAAGAATTTTTACAACCATTGTTTCTAATAAAGGACTCATCTCTAAAATATGTCGAGAACTGAGTCAATTTTATAAGAATACAAGTCATTTTCCCTTGATAAATGGTCAAAGGATGTGAACAAGCAGTCTTCAGAGGAACAAATGAAAGCTATATCTACAGTCATAGGAAAAAATGCTCTAAATCGCTACTGATTATAGAAATGCACATTAAAATGACTCTGAGGCACCACATAACAGATATAAGATTGGCTCACATTAAAAAAGAGGAAAACTATAAATGCTGGAGATGTAGGAATATTGAAATATTAATTCATTATTGATGGAGTTGTGAGCTTTTCAAAATATTCTAGAGAGCAATTTGAAACTATGCTAAAAAGGCTATAAAAATACGCATACCCTTTGACTCAGCAATACCACTTCTAGTGTTGTATCTTAAAGAAATTTCAAAAATTGAAAAATGACCCACGTGCACAAAAATATTTACAGCAAGTTCTTTGTGTGGTGGCAAAGAACTGGAAATTGAGGGAAGGACCATCAATAGAGGAATGGTTGAAGAAGTTGTGGTATATGGATGCAATGAAATACTATTGTCCATAAGAAATGATGAGCAGGTGGACTTCAGCAAAACCTGGACTTATATGAATTGTTGCTGAGTGAAATGAGCAGAACCAAGAGAATACTGTACAGATTATCAGCCACAATTTGCAATGACTGACTTTGATATACTTAGCTTTGCTCATTGATGTAAGGACCCAAAACAACTATAAAAGACTGATGATGGAAAATTCCACCCACATTCAGAGAAAGAAATATGGAGTCTGAATGAAGATTGAAGCATACTATTTGCTCTCTTTTTTGTTTTTTTTTCCTCATGGTTCCTCCCTTTTGTTCTAATTCTTCCACACAAATTTACCAATGTGAAAATATATGTAAAATAAGAATCATAAATCTCTCTGAAAAATGAACAAACAAAAACTTAAATACATTAAAAGAATTCATAAAAATAAAATTTGCCTCAATTGTAAGGATCAGACTGGATGAATATAAAATAGAAAGAAAAAATTATCATTTATTTTCAGAAAGAAACTCTCAAAGGAAAAGTATAGCAATGGTATTGCCTAAATCTACTACTTCCATATTATAGAAAAATACTTCAAATAGAAAGGAAAAAAGAGAAACATGAAATATAAATATTCTCAAAGAAAATGAAGTGATTCACATAGAGTTAAAATGAAGACCTGGATCAAAATTTAATGTAATTTAAGGATGTTTTAAAAATCGGGGGTTACCGACTCTGATCCCAGACAGTAGATCAAGACATGGTTAACAGAGATAAGTACAGAAACTACATTGTGCATAAAGATATAATAGTAACATGATAGTAAAAGCAATGTTAATGTTCAATATATACAGGTAACAAATAGCATAGCAAAGTTATTGAAGGAAACAATGATTGAATTACAGATATTGACAAGGTAAAAATGTAATAGTTTCACTTCTTTTGTACGAGAACAAATAAAATGAAAAGATATATAAGCAAAAGTTAAGGATTTAACAGAAATTTTAGAAGGGCTAGATATGATGTATTTATTTTGATTATTGAATTTCAATGGATAGGAAATTCTTAGGTGTTAGATCTATATCTTTATTTCAACTCTATCTCTGTCCTTTAGCTATGTGAATATACAGATGTGATATCAATACAGATGTATAAGCCATAGCAGCACATCATAACTATTGCTATAAATATATGTATTATGTGCTAGACCTTAGAAGTTTCACTGAGAAGCTAATTTTCTATTAGCAATATTAAGCAAAAAATTTTTCTCATTACAGCATAATAAAAATAATTATCCATAAAGCCAGAAGTGAAATATAGAAACTATAGGTAATTTCTTAAGAGAAAATTAAAATAATAAGATCATATAGCAAAGCATATGAGTTGTTTCCAAAATATACTTTAAGGGAAATTTGTGACTTTCATCACCTTAAAAAAAACAAAGAATACATCAATTAATTGGGCATAGAGAGTAATAATAATTTTATAAACAACTTGAAAGACAATAAAAAATCCGATATAAGCACAAAAATGGAAATATTGAAAAAACATAGAAGAGATAAACACAATTGGGGGGGAAACTACAAAGTTTATAAAATCATGAGCTATTTCTTTTATAAAATATAAACTTTTAGATCATTATATAGGAAAGGGTAACCAAATTTCCAATATCAAAGAAAAAAAAAAGAAAAGAAAAACATGATAAGTGAAGAAGAAATAGAGGAAATCATTAGAAACTAGGTTGTTTAGTATTGTACTAGGAAAAAATCACTTAAATGAAATTGATGAATATTTTAATAATAAAAAATACATTTTCACAATAAGAAAAAGAACTCAATAAGAAAAGATTACAATAAGAAAAGTAATTGAATCTCAGGGGAAAAAAAAATGAATGAGGCATAAATTCACTCCCAAGTGAGAAGAGTAGAGCAGGAACATGTAGATTTACAAATGAATTCTATCCAAAAGCAGAGAACAATTAAGGACAATTTTATATAAAAGACCAGAAAGTGAAATACCACAGAATCCTTATTTGAAACAGGTTTCCTATCTATGCAGACTAAGTCAGAGAAAGAAAACCACAGAACAATATCTCAAGGAATTATGTAAATTTATTGAATAAAATGGACATTCACAAAATATTAAAAGTATGTTATACCCAGTGAATTGATGAAATTTAAGCCAGAATATAGAGCCTATTCGTTATTAGAATAACAACAAACACAATAGTCCAAGCTAATTACCAGAAAAATAAAAATTTCATAGATTTATGTTTTTAAAAAAGATTTTACTTTATTTTATATTAAAATTCTCGAAATTATATGAATCAATAAAACTTTCCTTAATGTGCTAAACAAGTTTTATTGGAAGCAAAAAGTTAATATGATCTGCAATTAAAACATACTATAGATTGTTCAGTAAGATTGGAGGCAAACCTAGGATAAACTTTATAAGAATTATTATTTGATTCAAGACTTACTAGTTATTTGAATGTGGTAAGAAAAAAAAAACACTGAGGACATAACTTTAAGCCAAAAATTAAGAAAATCTAGTTTGCAGACGATGTGATGCTTTGCTTTAAGAGACTTTATAAAGTCTACTAAAATTAATAGAAATTTTTGTTGTATTGATATAGATTTTAATATTCCATCAACCACCAAGTCATCAGTTTTTCTGTTACAAGAAAAACAAAACAAAACCAGAAGAGACAGAAAAAGAAAATTCATTCAAAATTACTATACACAGTAAAATACCTAGGAATACACTAAACAAAACACAAAAAGGAGCTATATAAATACAACTAAAAATATTCTTTATGGAAACATAGAAAAATAGTTGGAAAGCAATTAATTGCTAATGTTAGACTTCGCTAAATGGTTAAAATGTTATTATAGTTATATTTCAACCTCATAGTGGTTATATTAGTTCAATTGATTTAAAGATTCAGTTACACACCAGTCAAACTAAAAAGAAGGAAAGAAAGAATGAATGAAAAAAAGAAAGAAAGAAGGAAAGAAAGAAAGGAGGAAGGAAAGGAAGAAGGAAGGAAAGGAAGGAAGGAAGGAAGAAAAAGAAAAGAAAGGAAAGAAAAGAGAAATGACCCCAATGCAATTATGATCAAAAGAATTGAAAGGAACAAAATGCTAAAAATCTTGAGGAAAATAATTTTAAAAGAGTGGGATAGAGAAATCATCAAAACAATAAAGTACTGTCTAAAATAGAGAAATTCAAAAGGGGATACACACAAGCAAGAAAATACTGTAACTACTACATTAAATTTGATATATTAAATAGAAAGCTATATGTAATTAAACATAAAGCTAGATTTATATAAACTTAGCACACAGATAAACTAGTAAAGACAGTGATATAACTACAACTAAGTGACAAATGAGAGGTGCATGCTAGAGTAAAAAGTCTTAGATGCTGAGGAGAACTAAAATGTGAAGCATAAATGATGGAGATATCTATAGTCTATGGAATTCTAGGTCAAATGACCATTTCTTTGCTGGAAACCAAACTGATTAAGCCTAGACATTTAGAATAGGACAGAGAAGGAAGGACTTAAAAAGGAGTCATTTGACATGGAGCTGGAAAAGTACCTTAGAAGTCATCTAATGTCTATCAATTAAGAAATTACCAAACAAATTGTGGTTTCTGAACATGATGGAATATTGCTTTGTGCAAGAAATGAACATGAAGAATGTAGAGAAGCATGGAAAAATGTTAACTGATTCAAAGGCAAGGAGAATCAGGAAAAATAGTATACATAATGAATTCATAAATGTTTCAATGGCATCATAAAATTTTAAATGCAACGTCCATAAAATCAAAACAGAATGCTGTCAAATTATAAGTATAATGACAAAACTAAGTCCCAAAGAAGTATGAGACTGAGCCTTTCTCCCTTCTTTGTAGAGGTGAAATATAAGTATATATCACTGTATATAATGTCAGATCTGGTTTATGTTCTAGTTAGTTTAGTGTAATTGCTTTTGAATAGTCTTTTTATTTTGTTTTGTCTTTCCTGGTAAGGATGACCTCTGGAAGGAGGAGAATAATAGATATCTTGAGAAACAATTTTAATTAAAAGCAAATATATAAACACAATATAAGATTTAAAAGTCATCTGATTCAAATCCCAATTCAGTACACATTGTAGAATATCCCTGACAAATAGTCATACAATCCTTGACACAATAATAGAAGCATCAGGTAAATTTAAAAAATAAAAATAAAATTCATGTTCATTTCTTACACAAGTAATATTCCATCATATTTAGAAGCCACAATATGTTTTTGATAGTTCCTTAATTGATAGGCATTAGATGATTTCTAAGGTACCTTCCCATTCATTATCAAATGTTTCCTTTTTAAGCCATTTATTTTCTGTCCTATTCCAAATGTATAGAATGAATCAGTTTGGTTTCCTGCAAAGAAATGGTACAATCAGGATAGCAGCAAAAATAATTATTGTCAAAAACTGGGAAAGCACTCGAGAAGACTATTTTGGTGAGACGAATATAGCCCTATTAGTTAAATCAGAAAAGGATAAAGCAAAGTAGAATTGTAGGCCAATATAGTCATTATATATCAATTAAAGAGCAGAGCCAAGATGGCAGAGTAATAGCATGGACTTTCTAGAGTGCTGCCCCCAAGTCCAGCCAAATACCTGTGAAAATGGCTCTAAACAAATTATGAAGCTGCAGAACCACAACATGATTAAGTGAAGCAAATCTCCAGCCCAAGACAGCCTGGCAGGTCACAGGGAAGTGTATATTGCATCACAGTGGAGGCAGGGTGCAATCCAGTGTGGATTGTCACAGCACAGACAGGACTTGAGTAGGCCTGAGGGTAATGAATCTTGGGCCTTTGGTTGTTTCCAGACATCACAACCCCAAAACACAGAGGAAAAATTGGAAGGTCACTGGAGAAAGCCTGTGAAACCAGTGTGGGAGAATGGAGTGATCTGGCCCCAGCCCCAGGGCAGCAGGGGGCAAGGGGGCAGAGGAATCCACAACCACCACAGCAGCAGCAGGGACAGAGACAGCTACTGTTTCTGGAGCTCGAGGCCCATAGATTATGGGGAAATCCAGTTGCTAACAGTAAAACCCCAACTCCCACTTGAAGCAGAGATTTACCTTGACAAAGAGCCCAACACTCAATTTTGGTATGTTGTCTCATTGTCATTCTTAAGAAATTTTATCTATTCATTTTTACAATTTATTCTATTTATAAGATCATTTAGTTACTTTTCTAAAAATAGTACTTAATTTTTTCCCTGTTAAATGTCAAGAAAAATTTTAGCATGCATTTTTACAAGATTGTGGGTTCCAAATTTTTCTCCCTACTTCCAACAGCTCTCCTTTTCTAAAAATGATAGGCAGCTTGATGTAATTTATAAATGTGCCATTATGTAAAAATATTTCCATATTAGTCAGTTGTAAAAAGGAAACAGATAAAAATGAAAACAAAAACACAAGAAAGAACAAAGTAAACAAAAAATATGCTTTGTTTTGCATTCAGAGTCCATTAATTCCTTATCTGCATATGGATATCATTTTTATTCATGAGTCCTTTGTACTTCTCTTACATCATTTCTTTTGCTAGCATCTGAATCATTCATAGTTGATCATCTATTGCTGATACTGTGTTGCTGATAGTGTGTGCAATGTTTTCTTTTTTCTCTTCATTTCACTTTGCATCAGTTTGTACAAATCTTCACAAGTTTTTCTCTGAAATTTGTCTGTTCATCATTTCTTATTACACTAGTTCCATTACATTCATATAGAACAGCTTGTTGAGCCATTCCCAATCAATGAGCATTTCCTCATTTTCAAATACTTTGCCAAAACATTTAGGTCCTTTTCTCTTTATTATGATCAATTTGAGGTACAGACCTAGAATTGATATTGTTAGATCGAAGGGTATAAACAGTTTGGTTACCCTTTGTGCATAGCTCCAAATTGTTCTCCAGAATGCTTGGATCAGTTCAGAATTTCACAAAAAGTGCATTAGATTCCCAATTTTCCCAAATCTTTTCCAGTATTTATCATTTTCTTTTTCTCTCATATTGGTCAAAGTTACAGGTGTAAGCTGGTAACTCAGAATTGTTTTAAATTGTATTTCTCTAATAAAAAAAGTGGTTTAGAGGGAGGATTCTGAGAAGATGTCAGAGTAAGTCATAAAATTCCAGCCTCTCAAGATTTTCCCCCACAAAAGACATAAAATAGTACCTCAGGGCAATCAAAGTATATGTAAAATAAATAAGAAAAGGGGTACAATACTGCCTTCCTGGAAAAATTTGAGAAGATCAGAATAAAAATCCCAGGAAGAAGTTTGGTTCTGTGAATAGTAAATTCAGGTTAGGGTCCATTTTAATAACAACCAGGAAGTCCTGGGGTTAGTTTGTTTGAGAGGTTGCCTCAGGACTCCAGCCATAGGAACTTTGACACCCCAGGATAATGAGGAGAGTTGGGCATCTGAGCCTAGGAAGATTGAGGTAACCTCACTTGACAAGGAAAGTCAGACCCATCTGTGTTGCCTGCACAGTGAGTGCATACGCAGTGAGGCAGAAAGCCCCTGGCTGTGGGCACTTCCAGGAGGTTGGAAGATTGGCTTTGGTCCCAAGCTAGAGGGGAGAACTGAAGGTCTAGGGCAACAGCCACCATTCTCAATACCCCAGGACTGGAAGTGATTACAAAAGTCAAGGTATTGCCACCAAAATGCACAGGAAAAGGAGAAAGAATCCAACCATAAAAATCTATTATGTAAATAGAGAAGACTGGGGTTCATCTTTGGAGGGGAATATGAAAGCAAATAAACTCCCACAGAGTAAAGTGAAATGGTCACCTTCCCAAAAAGAATTCATAGAAGATCTTTTAAAAATAGATTTTAAACATCAAATGACAGAGATGGAGGAAAAAATATAAAAAAGAATAATCTAAGAAAAATAAGATTTGAAAGGAAAGGAAATTTAACCAATTAGAAAAGGATATCAAGAACTTTAAGGAAGAAAATGAAACCTTGAAAATTAGAATTAGGCAAGGCAAAGTCAATGAAATTATAAGAGATAAAAAATAAATTAAAAATATGAATAATAAAAATATAGAAGAGAAATTGAAACATCTGATAAGAAAAACAAAGATCTGGAGAACAGATCAAGAAGGGAAAGCTTTGAAATAATCAAACTATCTGCAAGATATGATCAACAAATAAATTTGATGTAATAATGCAAAAACTAATGAAAGAAAATTATCCTGAAGCATCAGAACAAGGAGGAAAAGTAAAAATAGAAAAATAAATCCATCAATCACCACTCGAAAGAGATCCTGTGAGAAAAACTCGGGAATATTATCTTTAAATTCTGCAACCCCCAGCTGAGGGATAAAATATTAAAAGCAAAAAGAATAAAACAATTTAAATATGATGGTGATATATAAAGGTTAGAATATAGATATAATATGATTAGAATCACACAAGATCTAGTAGCAGTGATATAAAAGGACCACAGGTCTTGGAACACTATACATTGAATCATAAAAGACCCAGGGCTCTGGCAGAAAATACCATACTCAGCAAAGTTTAGCATAATCCTGAATGGAAAAAAAAAATGGACATTTGATTAACTCTCAGTCTTTCATGACTTCGTTAAAAAAATAAAACTGAACTTAATAGAAGATTTGACATAGAAGAGCCAAGAGACTTGTCTTCCTCCCCTCCAAAAAAGTACTTTATAGGACTTCTTTCTATATCTATAGATAGGTTTGATTTCGCCATCTGAAAACTGCCTGTTCCTATTCTTTGACACTTCCTGTAAAGAATCTCTCCCCTCTTTTTCTTTCCGTCCAATCTTGGTCTCATTGGTATACTCTGAACAAAAGCTTTTTAATTCAATATAATCAAAATGATCTATTTTACGTTTTTAAATGTTCTCTATCTCTTGTTTGGTCATGAATTCTTTGCCTTTCCATAGATTTGACAGGTAGACTATTCCTTGCTCTTCTATTTTGTTTATATTGTCACCTTTTATGTTTAAATCATGCCAAAATTCTGTCATATCTATTTTTTAATATTCTATTTACTTCCTTAAGTTTCTTTATTATTTATTTTTAGTTGGATTTATTGAATTCTGAAAGGGGACATTTGAGGCTCCCCACTAGTATACTTTCACTTTTTATGTCTTCCTGTAACTCACTTAACTTCTCTTTTAAGAAAATTGGTCGGGGGTGGAGCCAAGATGGCGGAGCAGAAAGACGCACATACACATAGCTCTGAACCCACAACCCATAGAATGGCTACAGGGAAGTAACTCACGGCGAATTCCGCACCCAGAGGCCACGGAACATTGGAGCGAGGGAGATTTCTGTTCCAGAGAGACCTGCAAACCTCTCGCGGGGGGGTCCTTCGCGCTGCGGACTGGGCGCCGGGACTGGGAGCTGAGTGCAGCCCTGCCGCGGCCGCGGCACCGAGAGGAAAAGATCCGAGCAGGCTTCACAGACAGGATCTCTAGCGGCCACGCGGGTCCCTCCACCCACAGAGGGATCTGCAAACCTCTCGCAAAAGGTCCGTCGTGCTGCAGACACAAAGCCCAGCCCAGACCTGCTGCGGCCACGGCTGCGGCACCAAGAGAAACAGATCCGAGCAGGCTTCAGGGACGGGATCTCCAGCGGCCGCACAAGTCCCTCCACCCACAGGTGACAGGGGTGGGTGAGAGAGTCTCTTTGGCGGGTCGAGAGGGGAGTGGGGTGCCCCCATAATTCAGGCCCCCCCCCGGGAGGTAGAAGCTGAGAGGTGGCTGCAGACAGGGGCTCCCCAAGTGGGCGGGAGCCTGAATCCATTGTGGAAGGTCTGTGCATAAACCCCCTGAGGGAACTGAGCCTGAGAGGTGGCCCTGCCCCGACCTGAGCACCAGAACATAATCTCATACTGAATAGCAGCCCTGCCCCCGCCAAAAGCCCTGAGGCTGGAAACAGCATTTGAATCTCAGACCACAAACACTGGCTGGGAGGATCAGGAGGTGAGGTGGGTGTGAGGAAAATATTCAGAGGTCAAGTCACTGGCTGGGAAAATGCCCAGAAAAGGGAAAAGAAATAAGACTATAGAAGGTTACTTTCTTGGCGAACAGGCATTTCCTCCCTTCCTTTCTGATGAGGAAGAACAATGCTTACCATCAGGCAAAGACACAGAAATCAAGGCTTCTGTGTCCCAGCCCACCCAGTGGGCTCAGGCCATGGAAGAGCTCAAAAAGAATTTTGAAAATCAAGTTAGAGAGGTGGAGGAAAAGCTGGGAAGAGAAATGAGAGACATGAAGTCAAAGCATGAACAGCAGATCAGCTCCCTGCTAAGGGAGACCCAAAAAAATGTTGAAGAAATTAACACCTTGAAAACTAGCCTAACTCAATTGGCAAAAGAGGTTCAAAAAGCCAATGAGGAGAAGAATGCTTTCAAAAGCAGAATTAGCCAAATGGAAAAGGAGATTCAAAAGCTCACTGAAGAAAATAGTTTTCAAAATTAGAATGGCACAGATGGAGGCTAATGACTTTATGCAAAACCAAGAAATCACAGAACAAAGAGAGAAGAATGGAAAAATGGAAGATAATGTGAAATATCTCATTGGAAAAACAACAGACCTGGAAAATAGATCCAGGAGAGACAATTTAAAAATTATGGGACTACCTGAAAGCCATGATCAAAAGAAGAGCCTAGACATCATCTTTCATGAAATTATCAAGGAAAACTGCCCTGAGATTCTAGAACCAGAGGGCAAAATAAATATTCAAGGAATCCACAGAACACCGCCTGAAAGAGATCCAAAAAGAGAAACTCCTAGGAACATTGTGGCCAAATTCCAGAACTCCCAGGTGAAAGAGAAAATATTGCAAGCAGCTAGAAAGAAACAATTCAAGTATTGTGGAAATACAATCAGGATAACACAAGACCTAGCAGCTTCTACATTAAGGGATGGAAGGGCATGGAACAATATATTCCAGAAGTCAAAGGAACTAGGACTAAAACCAAGAATCACCTACCCAGCAAAACTGACTATAATACTTCAGGGGAAAAAATGGTCTTTCAATGAAATAGAGGATTTTCAAGTATTCTTGATGAAAAGACCAGAGCTGAAAAGAAAATTTGACTTTCAAACACAAGAATGAAGAGAACCATGAAAAGGTGAACAGCAAAGTGAAGTCATAAGGGACTTACTAAAGCTGAACTGTTTACATTCCTACATGGAAAGACAATATTTGTAACTCTTGAAACATTTCAGTATCTGGGTACTGGGTGGGATTACACATGCACACACGCTCACATACATAGAGACAGAGTGCACAGAGTGAATTGAATAGGATGGGATCATATCTTTAAAACAAAATGAAATCAAGCAGTGAGAGAGAAATATATTGGGAAGAGAAAGGGAGAAATTGAATGGGGCAAATTATCTCTCATAAAAGAGGCAATCAAAAGACTCATTAGTGGAGGGATAAAGAGGGGAGGTGAGAGAAAAACATGAAGTCTACTCTCATCACATTCCACTAAAGAAAAGAATAAAGTGCACACTCATTTTGGTAGGAAAACCTATCTCACAATACAGGAAAGTGGGGGATAAGGGGACAAGCAGGGTGGGGGGGATGATAGAAGGGAAGGCATGAGGAGGAGAGTGCAATTCGAGGTCGACACTCATGGAGAGGGATAGGATCAAAAGAGAATAGAAGTAATGGGGGACAGGATAGGATGGAGGGAAATATAGTTAGTCCTATACAACACAACTATTATGGAAGTCATTTGCAAAACTACACAGATATGGCCTATATTGAATTGCTTGCCTTCCAAAGGGAAGGGGTGGGGAGGGAGGGAGGAAGAGAAGTTGGAACTCAAAGTGTTAGGATCAACTGTCGAGTAATGTTCTTGCCACTAGGAAATAAGAAAAACAGGTAAAGGGGTATAGAAAGCTATCTGCCCCTACAGGACAAAAGAGAAGATGGAGACAAGGGCAGAGAGGGATGATAGAAGAGAGAGCAGATTGATCATAGGGGCAATTAGAATGCTTGGTGTTTGGGGGGGGAGGGGATAAAAGGGGAGAAAATTTGTAACCCAAAATTTTGTGAAAATGAATGTTAAAAGTTAAATAAATAAATTTAATAATAAAAAAAAAAAAGAAAAAAAAAAAGAAAATCGGTGCATATATGTTTAGTATTGATATTCCTTCATTGCCTCTGGTCTTCTTAGAAAGATGTAGTTTCCTATCTTAAGTCTTTTAATTAGGTATATATATATATATATATATATATATATATATATATATATATATATATATATATATATATGTATGTATGTATATATATATATATATATATATATATATATATATGTATGTATGTATATATACCTAAAAAGTAAAAGAATATATATATATATATATATATATATATATATATATATATATATATATATATATATATGTATGTATGTATACACACACACACACACACACACACACACACATATATATATATATATTCTTTTACTTTGTCTGAGATCAGGGTTGTTACCCCTCTTTTTTCTCTCTTTTTACTTCAGCTAAAACGTAATAGATACCCCTCCCATCTTTTCCCTTTACTCTTTTTTTAATCTCTCCATTTCAAGTGTGTTTCTTATAAACAACGTATTACAGAATTCTGATTTTTGATCCACTTTGCTATCTGCTTCCATTTTATGGATGAGTTCATCTCATTCACGTTACAGGTATGATTACTACCTGTTTACTTCCTTACAATCTTTTCTTTCTTCTTTTTGTCTTCTCTTTCACCTTTTCCCTTCTCATCTACAGTCTACCACCTCCCCTGATCTAACTTTCCTTCTGTCAGTCCCCACAGACAGTTACTTGATCTCCTCCCTTTCTGCTTCCCTATAGGGTAAGATACGTTTCTATACTCAACTGATTGCGTATGTGATTCCTGCTTTGAGCCAATATTGAGGAGAGCAAGGTTCAAGCTATGCTTATCTCCCACCCTCCAATCTTCCCCTTTAGTGTAATTGGTCTATTGCACCTCTTAATGTGAAATAATTTATCCCTTCTCACCTTCCCTTCCTTCTACACCTGTGCCACTCCCTCAAATTCACCTTATACTCATACTCTCTATTTATATTCCTTCTACTTGTACTATTACTGATGCAATTCTGAATTTAAAGTATCATTTTCCCATGCAGAGATGTAAATACTTTAGCTCTAATGAATCCCTTGTATTTTATTTTCTCTTTTGTCCTGTTTAGGCTTCTGTTTGGTCTTGATTTTGGAGGTCAAAATTTCATTCTCCTTGTGAAAATTTGAAATCCTTCTATTTCACTGAATTACCATTTTTTTCCATTGATGTATTATGCTTAATTTTGAGGGCTAGTGATTCTTGATTTTAGTCCTAGCTCCATTGCTTTCTGGAATTTCGTCTTTTACAGTTGCACCTGCCAAGTCTTGTGTAGTCCTGATTGTGACTCCCCAATATTTGAAACATTTTTTAATGGACACTTTTAGTAATTTGTTATTATTTTGATAGCCTTGAAATTTTGCTGTAATGTTTCTGGAATTTTTATTTTGGGATCTATTTCCTGAGATGGTCAGTGGATTCTTTCAATGCCTATATTGGCCTCTTGTTCCAGGGTGTCAGGGCAGTATTCCTTGATAATTTTATGAAAGGTGCTTTCCAAATCTTCTTTTTAATTATGACTTCCAGGAAGTCCAGTGACTCTGATATTGTCTCTCCTGCATCTATTTTCCAGGTCAGTCATTTTTCCCATGAGACATTTTACATTTGCTTTCATATTTTTCATTCTTTTAGATTTGTTTAATTGAGTCTTGATGTCTCATAGAGTTATGAACATCTACTTGTCCAATTCTAACTTTTCAGGTATTGTTTTCCCCAATTAGTTTTTGTGCTTTCTTTTCCTTTCAGTCAATTGTACTCTGTAAAGAGTTGTTTGTTTGTTTGTTTGTTTTTGTTTTTTTCTAGTGGATTTTTGTGTCTCCTTTTCCATTAGGTCAATTATATTTTTTACGCAGTTTTTCAAGTTGTTGACTTTTTTTTGCGTAACTGACTATTGGAGCATCACTCACTTTTATCTTCACATTTTTCTTCTACCTCTCTTATTTGATTTTCAAGCACATTATTGAGCTCTTCCATGAGTTATTTCTGGGCTTCTGATTGCTTTCAATTTTTCTTTGGTATTTTTGCCCATGAATATTTTGACATTGTTATCCTCTTCTGAATTTGTGTCTTGCTTTTCCCAGTCACCATATTAACTCGCTATGGTTAGCTTCCTTTACTGTTGTTTGCTCATCTTTGAAAAAAAAATCAGTCTTTTCCTTTCTTTTAAATTTGAGCTCTGCACTCATGGTGGAAGGGGCACTGCCTCAGGCTTCTTGTTCCAGAGGTTGCAGACCCTGACTATTTACCAGAGGTGCAATCACCTAGCCCAAAAGCCCCTGAGGTACTCTCATGCCTGATACTGTGCAGAGGGGGTGTGTTAGGGTGTGACTGGTTCTTCTGAAGTAAATAGGGTTCTGGCACCTTACCTGGTGCTGAGATGACCTCCTCTTGGTGGTGCCTGGCATGTGCTGAGACCTGGTGGAGTATTTCTGAATTTGACTGAAACTGTGCTGAAGCACTTGGAAGTCTGCACTACTTTCAGGTCTGTGCTGCAGCATGCAAAGGTCTGGCAACTGGAGGATGCCCATTTGTTTCACACTACGCTGAAGCAATTGGTGGTTCTCAGAGCTGGAGTCTGCTGGTTCCCTTGGCTATGCTAAAGTATGTGGGGTGGGGGTGTATCATCCTGGGGTTCAGGATCTCCATCTGGTTTGCTGATGTGGGACTTTCTGCTGACTTATTGAAAAGCTTCCTATCCTGGTAAAATCATTTAGTTTCAAATTTATTTTATTCTATGCTTTTAAGGTCTTTTATTAAATCTATTTTGAAACTTCTAATCTGAAAAGTTTACATTTTATATATCTCCTTTTCTGTATCTTCATGAGATTTTTAATGCCCCAATAGTCAATTTTGGGGAAGGTGCCATGTACATTTGAGAAAAGGAGATGTAAATATATATGTATATTATATTCTCATTCATTTTTCTCCAGAATTCTACCGTATCTTAATTTTCTGAAATTCTATTCATCCTCTTCATTATTTTCTTTTTTTTTTTTTACTTTCCTATTGAGTATATTTTCACTATAGTCATGCTATGTAGTCAGACTAAGATAAATGAAAGAAATCCTATAACAAATCAGAACATGATACACAAACACATACACATACACAAACATGATCTGCTACATTTTGTGAGTGACTTCCATATTTCTCTCTCTGAGTGTGGAAGGCATTTTGCCTTGAGAACCACCTTTGGGATTTTATTTTTTTATAAGAAGTTTTTGCGTTATTACAAAAATCCAAGTCTACCAGAAAAAACTCTTACACACTGTGGTCGTTGCTGTGCACAAAGTTCTCCTGGTTCTGCTCCTTTCACTCAGCATCAGGTCATATAAGTCCTTCCAGGCCTCTCTGAAGTCTTCTTGTTCATCATTTCTTATGGCACAATAGTACTTCATTACATTCATACACCATAATTTATTCAGCCATTCCCCAATTGATGGACATCCCCTTGATTTCCAGTTTTTGGCAACTACATAGAGTGCTGCTATAAATATTTTTGTACATGTGGGACCCTTTCCCATTTTTATGATCTCTTGGGGATACAGTCCTAGTAGCGATATTGCTGGGTCAAAGGGTATGCACATTTTTGTAGCCCTTTGGGCATAGTTCCAAATTGCTCTCCAGAATGATTGGATGCTCTCGCAGCTCCACCAACAATGAATTAGTGTTCCAACTCTCCCACATCCTCTCCAGCATTTATCATTTTCTTGTTCTGTCACGTTTGCCAATCTTATAGGTGTGATGTGGTACCTCAGAGTTGTTTTGATTTGTATCTCTCTAATCAATAGTGATTTAGAACATTTTTTCATATGATTATAGATAGCCTTAACCTCTTCCTCTGAAAATTGCCTGTTCATATCCTTTGACCATTTATCAATTGGGGAATGACTTGTATGATTATACATTTGGGTCAGTTCTCTATATATTCTAGAAATGAGGCCTTTATCCCCGAGCTTAGCTGTAAAAATTCTTTCCCAATTTGCTACATCCCTCCGGATTTTGGTTGCATTGGGTTTGGTTGGGCAAAAACTTCTCAGTTTAATGTAATCAAAGTAATCCATTTTGCATTTCATAATGCTTTCTATCTCTCCTTTAGTAAAGAATTCTTCCCTTCTCCATAGATCTGATAAATACACTATTCCTTGCTTCTCCAGTTTATTCATGGTATCAATCTTTATACCTAAATCATGTACCCATTTGGACTTTATTCTTGTGTACGGTGTCAGGTATGGGTCTATGCCTAATTTCTGCCTCACTGTTATCCAGTTTTCCCAGCAATTTTTGTCAAGCAATGAGTTCTTATCCCAGAAGCTGGGATTCTTGGGTTTATCAAACAGAAGGTTGCTATATTCCTTGCCTACTGCATCTTGAGTGCCAAGTCTATTCCACTTGTCTATCTCTCTGTTTCTTAGCCAATACCAAGTGGTTTTGATAATTGCTGCTTTATAGTACAGTTTGAGGTCTGGTAGCGCTAGGCCACCTTCCCAAGCATTTCTTTTCATTAGTCCCTTTGATATTCTGGACCTTTTGTTTTTACAGATGAATTTTGATATTATTTTATCCAGCTCTAGAAAGTAATTGTCTGATAGTTTAATTGGTATGGCACTAAATAAGTATATTAATTTGGGTAGAATTGACATTTTTATTATATTAGCATGGCCTACCCATGAGCAACTAATGTTTTTCCACTTACTTAAATCTGACTTTATTTGTGCAAAAAGTGTCTTGTAATTGTGCTCATATAATCCCTGGGTTTGTTTTGGCAGGTGGACTCCTAAGTATTTTATACTGTCTACCCTAGCTTTAAATGGGATTTCTCTTTCTATCTCTTGCTTTTGCACTTTGTTGCTAATATATAGGAACGCAGAAGATTTGTGTGGGTTTATTTTGTAACCTGCAACTTTGCCAAAGTTGTTTATTAATTCAAGTAATTTTTTACTTGAATCTCTGGGATTCTCTAGGTAAATCATCATATCATCTGCAAAGAGTGATAACTTAGTTTCTTCTTTGGCTATTCTTATTCCTTCAATATCTTTATCTTGTCTAATTGCTACAGCTAACATTTCTAATACCATATTGAATAATAGTGGTGATAATGGACAACCTTGTTTCACCCCTGATCTTAATGGGAATGCATCTAGCTTATCTCCATTGCATATAATGCTTGCTGAAGGTTTTAGATAGATACTGCTTATTATTTTATGGAAAGTTCCCTTTATTCCTACATTCTCCAATGTTTTTAGTAGGAATGGATGTTGTATTTTGTCAAAAGCTTTTTCTTCATCTATTGAGATAATCATGTGGTTTTTGTTAGCTTTGTTGTTGATGTGATCCATAATGCTAATAGTTTTCCTAATATTGAATCAGCCTTGTAGTCCTGGTATGAATCCTACCTGATCATAATGTATTAATCTCATGATAAGATGCTGTATTCGTTTTGCTAAAATCTAATTTAAAATTTTTGCATCTATATTCATTAGGGAAATTGGTCTATAATTTTCTTTCTCTGTTTTGTCTCTTCCTGAATTGGGTACCAAAACCATATTTGTATCATAGAAAGAATTTGGGAGGGCTCCTTCTTCCCCAATTTTCAAAAATAATGTATGTAGTATTGGAATTAACTGTTCTTTAAATGTTTGATAGAATTCACTTGTGAATCCATCTGGCCCTGGAGATTTTTTCCTAGGGAGTTCATTGATGGCTTCTTAAATTTCTTTTTCTGAGATGGGGTTGTTTAAGTATTCAACTTCCTCTTTTGTTAATCTGGGCAATTTGTATTTTTTAAAATATTCATCCATCTCATTTAGATTATCGAATTTGTGGGCATAAAGTTGGGCAAAGTAGTTTCTAATTATTGTTTTAATTTCCTCCTCATTGGAGGTGAGTTCACCCCTTTCATTTTTAATATTAGTAATTTGATTTTCTTCTTTCTTTTTATTAGTCAGATTGACCAAAGGTTTATCAATTTTATTAGTTTTTTCATAAAACCAACTATTGGTTTTATTTGTTAATTGAATAGTTTTCTTAATTTCAATTATATTAATCTCTCCTTTGGTTTTCAGTATTTCTAATTTGGTATTTACTTGGGGATTTTCAATTTGTTCTTTTTCTAGCTTTTTCAACTGCAAGCCTAAGTCTTTGATCTCCTCTTTCTCTATTTTATTTATGTAAGCATTCAAAGATATAAAACTTCCCCTAATAACTGCTTTTGAAGTATCCCATAAGTTTTGGTATGTTGTCTCACTATTGTCATTCTCTTGAATGAAATTGTTGATTGCTTCTATGATTTCTTCTTTAACCCAACCCTTCTTTAGAATTAGATTATTTAGTTTCCAATTGATTTTTGGTTTCTCTTTCCATGGCCTTTTATTACATGTAATTTTTAATGCATTATGATCTGAGAAGGATGCATTGATTATCCCTACCTTTCTGCACTGGATTGTGAGATTTTTATGTCCTAGTACATGGTCAATTTTTGTAAATGTTCCATGTACCGCTGAGAAAAAGGTATATTCCTTTCTATTCCCATTTAATTTTCTCCAAAGATCTATCATATCTACCTTATCCAGAATTTTATTTACCTCCTTAACCTCTTTCTTCTTTATTTTGAGGTTGGATTAATCGAATTCAGAGAGGGGGAGGTTGAGGTCTCCCACTAGTATAGTTTTGCTATCAATTTCTTCCTTCAACTGCCCCAACCTCTCCTCTAAGAATCTGGATGCTATACCACTTGGAGCATACATGTTTAGTAATGATATTGCTTCATTGTCTATGGTGCCTTTTAGCAGGATATAGTTTCCATCCTTATCCCTTTTGATTAAATCTATTTCTGCTTTCGCTTTGTCTGAGATTAGGATTGCTACTCCTGCCTTTCTTACATGAGCTGAAGCACAATATATTCTGCTCCATCCTTTGACCTTTATCCTATGTGTATCCCCCCGTTTCAAATGTGTTTCTTGTAAGCAGCATATTGTTGGATTATGGCTTTTAATCCATTCTGCTATCCGTCTCCGTTATATTGCAGAGTTCATTCCATTCACATTCACAGTTATGATTACAATCTGTGTATTTCCCTCCAACCTCTTTCCCACCATTTGTGCTTTTAGCTCTCCCGTCTCCCTTCCCCTCCTCAATAGTATTCACTTTTCTCCCCCTATTCCTGCAGCCTTCCCCTCCTTCTTTTGACCCCCCTCCCTTTTCGTCCCCTTTACTCTTATTGCTTCTTTCCTCCCTTTTAGCCACCCTCCCCTTTTTTCCCCCTTCCCCTCCTACTACCTATAGAGCTAGTTAGGATTATCTACTTAAGATTATTGTTCTCTCCTTTGAACAAATCAGATGAGATTACCTCTCAAACAATGCTCATCTCCTTCCCCTCCTTCCCTCTACTATAGTTTTGTACTTCTTCCTGTGATATAATTAGCCATTTTCTGCTTCCGCCTTTTCACACCTCCTATTACATTCCCTTCTCATACTTAAATCATATTATTGACATGACATCATTTACTTTATGCCCGTCCCTTCTACATATATCTGTTTTATCATAATAGCTGCACAGTTCTCAAGATTAACAGGTATCATCTTCCCTTATAGGGAGGTAAACAGTTTGCCCTAATTGAGCAGCAAGTTTTTGTTTTTGTTTTTTCCCCTCTGTTTACCTTTTTATGATTCTCTGGAGACCTGCATTTGAAGATCAAATTGTCTATTGAGTTCTGGTGTTTTGGTCAGGAAGCTCTGGAAATCCCTTATTTCGTTGAATGACTTTCTCCTTGCCTGAAATGTTATGCTGAACTTTGCTGGGTAGTTGATCCTCGGTTGAAGTCCCAACTCCTTTGCCTTACGGAATATTGGGTTCCAATTCTTTCGATCTTTTAATGTAGAAGCTGCAAGGTCCTGTGTGATCCTGACTGTGTGTCCTTGATATTTGAATTGTTTCTTTCTGCCTGCTTGTAGTATTTTCTCCTTCACTTGATAGCTCTGGAATTTGGCAACTATATTTCTTGGGGTTTTGACTTTGGGATCCCTTTTGGGAGGGGAAGGGTGAATTCTTTCGATGACTATTTTGCCCTCTGAGTCTAGTACTTCTGGGCAGTTTTCCTTGATGATTTCCTGGAAGATATTGTCCAGACTCTTTTCTTCATCATGGGTTTCTGGCAGGCCAATAATTCTTAAATTTTCTCTCCTGAATCTATTTTCCAGGTCAGTTGTTTTTCCAATTAAATATTTTACATTTTCTTCTATCTTTTCATTCTTTAGATTTTGTTTGACTGATTCTTGTTGCCTCATTGAGTCATTAATTTCTACTTGCCCAATTCTAATCTTCATCGTATTGTTTTCTTCAGTTAGTTTTTGCATCTCCTTTTCCATCTGACCAATTTTTCCCTTTAAGGAGCTATTTTCTCCATTTAATTTTTGTACTTCTTTTTCCATTCGACCAATTTTCCCAGTTAGGTTTTGGGTTTCCTTTTCCATCTGATCAATTTTCCCAATTAGGTTTTGGGTTTCCTTTTCTGTTTGATTAACTCTTCCTTTTAGGGAATTATTCTCTCCAGTTAATTTTTGAACTTCCTTTTCCATTTGTTCAATTTTCCTTTTCAGCGTGATGTTCTCATCAGTGAATTCTTTTTTTATAATTTTAAAATCATTGGCCAGTTTTTCTTTTATTTCCTTCTTCAGATGTTTCAGGTAATCTAGTTGTCCTTGCGAGAAATTCATAGTCGCATCTGAGGTTTCAGATGGAAGTACAGTCTCAGCTCTGACTTCTTTGGTGTTTGTGTTTTGGTCCTTATCCCCATAGAAAGATTCTATGGTTTTTTCACTTTTCGTCTGCTTTTTCCGATTCATGATGTTGGCTGAGTGTTGTAGCTTTTGGTTCTTTCAGTCAGAAGGTACAGATCTTTAAGTTGAGCTGATGTGTGTCTAGGCTAAAAGCAGGCTTTTTTTTTTTTTTTGTTTCCCAGATCAACCCTGGGGTTAGCTTGTTAGGTGTGTGGGAGGAGTGGTCTGGTCTCAGGACATCTCCTCAGCTGACCTGAGGCAAAGGCAAGGTCAGGGGATGGTGATCCCAGCTTCCCTATTGTCTTCCCTTTTCCCCTGGAGGACTGGGGCACACCTCGAAACTAATTCGTGTTCCCGCCCCTCCCGGGGCTTGTCTCCCGGCTCTGAGGCTTGCCTGGGTCTCAGTGCGAATTTTCTCTGCCCTGGGTCGTCTGTCCTTCCAGATCGCCTCCGCCACAGTAGGAAGAATCCCCCTTTGCTCTTTTTCTAGCCTCTGGTGTTATGAGACTATTTGCCCCCTTCTGCAGTTCCCGCTGATCCAGGATTTATCTGGGGAAGAATTTTATGCTTCTTTCACGGTCATCAGGAGGGAGGAGAGAGCATTTACTGATCACTCCGCTATCCTAGCTCCCGGAAGTTCCAGTAGGTGACTTACCAAAGTTTAGTCTTCAGGCTGAAGGTTTCAAGGGCTGCTGCGCTGATATCTGGCACTCAGCGGCTCTCACCAGCTCGGTTTGGCTTGTCTTCTGCTCCGCTGGTTTCGCCCGCCACTGTCGGGCTTCTCAGGTCCCTTTCGCCCTGCTGCACTGACCGCGCTGCGCTGTGCGCTGGGGGCTTACCCCCGCGGAACAGATCCTTCCTGTGGACCTTCCAGTCCAACCTGGGCTCTGAATCTGTCAAAGTCTGTCACCCACTGGATTTTACACCTCCAAAGTCTGGTCAGATTCTCCTTTCAGAGATATCCAGAGGAGGTTGTCCAGGAGCTTAGGTGAGTCGTTGCTTTCACTCTGCCATCTTGGCTCTGCCCATTATTTTCTATTTATTTTATGGCTAAATTATCCAGTTATGAAAGGAAAAAAAATGAATTTTCAATAGTTTTACTATTTCATCCTATAACACATTTAAATTTTTCTTGGGCATTGAATAGTATTCTATTTTGTTCTTGTAATTACTTGGTACTTGGTACTGATATAACTTCATTTTCTATGGTGCCTTTTAGGAAAAAATCCTTTTTTCCTTGATTATGTATTTTAGTTGGGTTTATTTTTGCTTTTTCTGAGATCATGTTATTTTTTTTTTGCCTCTACTGAGGCATAATGGAGTCTACATGTAGTCCCTTATTTTAACTTTGAATGTTTCTCTCTGTTTCAGGTGAGTTTCTTGTAGACAACGCATTGCTAAATTCTGGTTTCTAATGTATCCTCCTATGTATTTACATTTCATGGATGATTTTATTCCTTTCACATTTACAGTTATGATCATCAATGACATGTTCTCCTTCATCCTATAGTCTTTCTATCCATCTTTCTTTTATTATACTATCTTTCTTGAAAAGTCTCTTTTGCTTGTGACTACTTCCTCCCTTAATTTGCCCTCTCTCAACACCATATCTATATGCATATGTGTATGTATGTGCATGTATCTTCTTTCTTCCTTGAACCAGTTATGATGAGAGTGAGGTTCATATAGTGCCTGCTACATCCCAACTTTTGCATTTGTTCTTTCACTATAAAAATTACACTGTGTGCCTCTTTTATGTGAGAAAATTTTTGTCATTTGTCTTATCCCTTCCTCCTTTCTAAATGGGTCCCTCTCACATTCATGGTATCTGTCTATGTAGACTCCTTTGAATTACTCCAATACGAATAAAGTGCTTTAAAGTTACATGTAATCCTCTTCCCATATATAAACGTAAACAGTTTAACCTTTTCTTTGAGTTCTTTGTGATTTCTATTTATTGTTTATTATGCTTCTCTTGAATCCTGAATTTAAAAGTCAGTTTTTTTACTTAACTCTAGTCTTTTCATGAACAACTCTCAAAAGTCCTCTATTCATTAAATATCAATTTTCTGCAGAAGAATTATAGTCTATTTTGCTAGGTAGGTGATTCTTGGTGACAATTCAAGCTCTTTTGCCCTGTGTGATATCGTATTCCAAACCATGTATTCCTTTAATATGCTAGCTGCTAAATCTTCCATGATCCTGCCTCTGGTTTCATGGTATTTGAAAAGTTTCTTCTTGACCACTTTCAGTATTTTCTATTAAATTTTAGAGCTCTGACAATTGGGTATAACATTCTTGGAAGTTTTCACTTGGGTATCTCTTTCAGGTGGTGACCAGTGGATTCTTTCAGTTTCCATTTTGTCTTCTGATTCTAAGATACTATGGCAGTTTACAGTTTATTGGAACATAATAGCTACATTTTTAAAAAGAAACATAAACTTTTAAAAAGAAATATTCACTTTTACATTATCCAGTTATTCTTAAATTATTTCTCCTTCATCAATTTTCCAGATCACTTTTTTCTCATGAAATATATATTTCTCATTTTTTATTCTTTTCACTTTGTGTTGTTTTTTCCCCTCTTGTTATATTCTGACTTCATTAGCTGCCACTTCCCAAATTCTAATTTTTAAAGAATTTTTTTCAGTTATCTTCCAGATATCTTTCAAAAAGCAATTCTGCTTTTTAAAGAATTATTTTCATCAATGAAGCTTTGTATCTTCTCCCATTTGGCCAATATTGTTTTTTAAAGTGTTGCTTTCTTCAATATTTTGGTGCCTCTTTTACCAAACTCTTAAATATTTTCTTGCACAGATCTCATTTTTTTCTCAAATTTTCTTCTACCAATTTTATTTTATTTTAATAAATACGTTTTTAGGGGAGGGAGCCAAGATGGCAGAATACAAAGATGCATATATGCTAGCTTTTAATCCACAGCTCATAAAATACCTGTAAAGAAAAGCTCTCCACAAATTCTAGAGCAGCAGAAGCCACAGAACAACGGAGTGGAGGACATTTCTATCACAGAGAGACCTGAAAGACAAACGAGAAATGTCTGTCGTGCACCAGATGGGGAGCTGAGCCCAGCCCTGCCTTGGCCCCATGGCACCAAAAGGAGAAGACCTGAGCAGGCTTCAGGGACAGAATCTCCAGCAGAAGCACAGATCCCTCAACCCACAGCGCCAAAGGTCTTTTTGGCTAGCCAGGAGGGGAGTGGGGTATCCCTATAACTCAGGCCTCCTCAGGAGGCAGCCATAGAGGCAGCAGTGGACTGGGCTCCCAAAGCAGGCAGTAGTCCAAATCCATTGTTAAAGGTCTCATTGTAAACCCCCTCAGGGAACTGAATCTTGTGTGGTGGCCCTGCCCCCGCCTGAGCAGCTGATCTTGATCTCCCGTTGAATAGCAGCCCTACCCCCCCTAAAATTCCTGAAGCTTTAGAGCAGCTCATCTGAACCTCAGGCCCCAGTGCTGGCTTGGAAGAACTGGAGGCGAGGTGGTTGTGGACAGGAAACTCAGAAGTCAAGAAACTGAGTGGGAAAATGCCCAAAAAAGGGGGAAAAAATAAAACCATAGAAGGTCACCTTCTTGGGGAACAGGTGTCTCTCCCCCCCCCATCCTTTCCGGTGAGGAAGAACAAAGCATACTGTCAGAGGAAGTCAAGGTCTCCGCCTCCAGGGTCTCCAAAGGGAACTTAAATTGGACTCAGGCAATAGAAAACCTTAAAAACAACTTAGCAGCTTACTAAAGGTGAACCAAAAAAAAAAAATGCTGAGGAAAAGAACAGCTTTAAAAAGAGGCTAACTCAATTGGAAAAAAAGGTCCAAAAAGCCAATGAGGATAAGGAGGTTTGAAAAAGCAGAATTAGCTTAATAGAGGAGAAGGTTCAAAAGCTCACTGAACAAAATAATTGGTTGAAAGAGAGAATTGAGTTCAGGGAAATGAATGACTATGAGTTAAACTAAGCAGTTAAGAAACAAAACCAAAAATTTGGAAAAATAGAAGATAATGTGAAACATCTTATTGGAAAAACAACTGACATGGAAAATAGATCCAGGAGAAATTTAAAAATTATGGGATTACCTGAAAGCCATGATCAAAAAAAAGAGCCTAGATGTTATCTTCCATGAAATTATCAAGGAAAACTGGCCTGATGTTCTAGAATCAGAGAGTAAAACAAATATTGAAAGAATTCACCTATCACCTCCTGAAAGAGGCCTGAACAGAGAAACTCCTAGGAATATTGTGGCCAAATTTTGGAGTTCCCAGATCAAGGAGAAAATATTGCAAGCAGCTAGAAAGAGTATTGTGGAAATACAATCAGGATAATGCAGGATCTGGCAGCTTCAACATTAAGGGATCAAAGGGCTTGGAATGGGATATTTCAAAGGTCAAAGGAACTGGGATTGAAACCAAGAATCACCTACACATCAAATCTGAGTACAATACTTCAAAGGAATAAATGGTCATTCAATGATATAGATGACTTTCAGTCATTCATACTGAGGAAAAGACAAGACCTGTATAAAAAAATTTGACTTCCCAAGACAAGAATCAAGAGAAGCATGAAAAGGCAAACAAGAGAGAAAAATCATGAAAGACTCTCTAAAGCTGAACTGTTTACATTACTACTTGGAAAAAAAATATTTTTAACCCTTGAGTTTTTTCTCAGTATTTGGGTAGATGAAGAGATTGTACACACACACACACACACACACACACACACACACACACACACACACACACAAACACATGTATAGATAGAGAGTCCAGGGAGTGTTATATCAGAAGAGATGATATCCACACAAAAAACATAAAATAAAATAAAAATTAAGGGGTGAAGGAGGAAAATTCTAGGAAGAAAAAGGGGAAAATGGAAGGGGGAAGGCTATAACTCATAAAAGAGATAAGAAAAATCTTGTTCAATGGAGGAGAAAAGGGAGAAGGGAAGAGGGGAAAAATGAAGCTACTCTATCCACATATGGCTGAAGGAGGGAATAACATGTTCACTAAATTTCATATGAAAATTTGTATCACACCACAGGAAAGTAAGAGAGGAGGCGACAAGTGGGGTGAGGGAATGTTAGAAGGGAGGGCAAATGGGAGAATGGAGTCACTAGAAATAAACACTTTTGAGAAGGGACGAGGTCAATTGTGGGAAAAAATAAGGGGGGATAGAGTAGGACCGAGGGCAATATAATTAATATTACACAACATGTTTATTATGGAAGCCTTTTGCAAAAGAGCACATATTTAGTCTGTATTGAATTGGTTCCCTTCTCAGTGGGGCTGAGAAGGGGGGAGCAGGGAGAAAAGTTGGAATTCAAAGTATTAGAAACGAATGTTGAGAATTTTTATTCCATATAATCAGCAAATAAGAACTACAGGGAATGGAGTATAGAAATTTATCTTGCCCTACAAGAAAAGGAAGAAGATGGGGATAAGGGAAGGGTGGGATGTGATAGAAGGCAGGGTACATTGAGAGAAGGAGTAATCAGAATGCAAGGTATTAGGAAACAGGGGGAGGTGAGTGATGGGGAGAAAAATTGGACATGTTACAAAGTGAGGTAAAAGCAATAAGTATTAAAACAACTGACTGAATTAATGACTGAAAATAAATCAATGGCAGCTTTAGTTTGGGGAAAAGAATTTCAGTCTAAATTTCCTAGAGGGAGATAACCTAGGGTAAAATTTAACATTGATGGAAAAGTTAAAGTTCTAATGGTAAATTTGATGTTATGATTGCTATTTAATCAGGACCTAGAACATGTATAGAAAGGCATGTAAGGCACTTTAGACTTGCCTCAAAAGATGTTCCTTAGCCAAAGTGAAATTATAATCATATTTGAAACCTGGTTATTGGAACTTGCCATTTTTAGATGCTATGGGACTATTAAGTGACTGTTTTTCTGAGTCTAACTCCAGTTATGGGTAGCAAGAAAGGCAATCTGAGCCTCCAATCCATGATGCCAGTAAGCTGGTGAAATGTCGATATGAACTGCAAAAGGTGATCTCATGGGAAGGGTGGGAGAGTGGCTGTTCAGCCTGGGCTGATGTAGGATTCTCCTGACTTAATTTCCCCACTGACACCTGGCAAACTTTAAGTCTTACTGAATACAAGTGTATAGTCTAATCCTTCCTGGAATTGACATGAAGTTGGGGAAATTTTGTATCCCTGCAATGTCCCTACTCTTGGTGACAATTTACTATAGTCAAAAGATTTGTAAGCTTAATACGAGATCTATTCAATTATAGATTGTTGGTAGGGGAACATCCGAGGTTAAGTCCAAAATGAAGCTATTACGCATAGAACTTTAGACCAACAGCAATAAGTTAAGGTCCTTTAATTCTCAGTAATACGGTGGAGACAATTAGGTCAAGAGCTTGTGAAGTTAGCAACATAAATATTATTTGTGTCTCAGTTGATTAATATTAAAAAAAATTCTTTTGTGGCCCATATTGTAAATACTTTAAAAAGAAATATCACCTGACCAAACGTTGGAATTGTTTTATCTGTTATAAACTTAAAAATGAAAAATAAAATTAAAAAATAAATCAATATGTTTTTAGGTCTCCCAGGAATTCTTGTGGGCTTGTGCCCAGTGAGCATTTTCTTCTTTGAGATTTTGCTTATAGTTGTTTTTATATGAGTCTTCAGAATTTGTGTCTTAATCTTCCCTAGTAGCATTATTGTTATCATGATAGCTTTTTAATAGGTAAGTTCTTTTTTGGTTATTGTTTGTTCTATTTTACAATGTATGTCTTGAGTCTGAATTTTATGTTAAAGTTGAGTGTTATTCAATTTGAGTTGATGCAGGTATGGAAGCTTTAGACTTTTTTTTCACTGATATTTTCAGATTTAGTTCTGGAAGTCTGGAAATCTTTGATGATTCCAAGAGTGATCCTGAGGGAGACGTGATCACCATTCTTTGGATCCGGTTCATATCCAGGATGGGGACATCATCCCTTGCAACAGCAAGCACAATTACTCCTAGGGCCCTTGATGAATTGTGTACACAAACAATCAGGTTCCATAGAGGCCGTGATCCCTTCTTATTGGATGTTCTGATCCTCCTCATGGTCCCTGCCCCTTCGTGACTTAATATGCTCTTTTATGTCCTCGAATGGTGACTTCCCAGTGGGAATAAGCAATAGAATTTTTCCCACAAAATTTATTTATTTGTTTTCAGTTTTCAACAATCACTTCCATAATTTCCACCATTTCTACTCCTCTCTCCTTACTTCCTCCCCAAGAGAGCACGCAATTTTATATTGCTTCTACACATGTATTCCTATTAAACACATTTTCACATTAATTATTTTGCATAGAATAATTAAAACAAACAAGAGAAACCATGAGAAAAATAAAACATAAAAAAGGAGAGATATAGTCTGTTTCATTCTGGGTTTCTACTCCATAGTTCATCTGAATGTGAATGGCAATTTGTATCATGTGTCCTTTGGAAATGTTTTATGTCCTTGCATTGTTGGGAAGGGCTAAGTCTATAAAAAATAGTCCTTGCACACTATGGCTGTTGTTGGGTAGAATGTTGTTCTGGCTCTGCTCATTTCATTCAGCATGAGTACATATAAGGCTTCCCATATTTTTCTGAAGTGTGACTGTTTATTTCTTATATAACAGCTGTATTCCATTACATCTACAGCTTGTTCAGCCATTCATCAATTGATGAATACCCCCTCAATGTTCAGTTCTTGGGACCACAAAGAGATATACAATAAAAATATTTTGTTCATGTGAGTCCTTTTACCATTTTTATGATCTCTTTGAGATACAGCCCTGGTATGGCAATCAAATTAATATCTTTTGCTGTTTTTGTTTTACTAAAAGTGTCTATGATTGAATCTTGCCTTTATAAATAAAGTCTTTACAAAGAGTAAAGTACAGAAATAAGAGTTTCTTTAACTAGAAACAGTATATGTATTTGTATTGCTAATTATTTTAGTGGAATTAAAGATATTTTCCACCAATTAATGTGCCTGCCCGTTAAGGGGAGTTTGATTAGGGAAGATTTGTGGGAAGGCCCAAGGCTTTTGTTAATGAGGCACTGGTTCTCAAGGGTTATGATGCCCTCTGGTTCTAAAAAAGGTATAAATCCTCTGAGGTTTTACTTTGGGGCTTACTGACTGGAAGTATTTGTTTGACCAGATGAGAACTCTGGGAAGCTACTTTAAGGAGGTCTCCAGTTTTGAGAATCCAGATGTCAGTGATTCCCTCTCTGGTAACTATAGTCAGACATTTGGGATTCAACTGTCTGTTGAAATCAGGCAGAGGAAACCATGTCTGTTGATCTTTGATTTCTCTGTATTTTCTTTGAAGTTCAGGGTGCTTACTCCCCTGAACTAGGTGAATGATATATGTCCTTGGTTAAAGGAATGATACATGTGTTTGATTGAAGTGATTGCTAAACCCTTGGAAGTTTCCTTAAGTTTTATGAATGCAGATCTAAGAACCTATGATAGCAGGTGCCTAGTGTACATAGGGGTGCTTACTGATACAAGCCCTAGAAGCCGTATCACTAAGTCAAAGGATATGCACACTTTTATAGCTATTTGAGGATAGTTCCTAGTTGGTTTCCAAAATGGTTGGATTAGCTCACACCTCCAAAAATAATGAATTAGTGTTCCAATTCTCCCATATCTTCTAAAATATTTATCATTTTCTTGTTTTGTTATGATAGCTAATGATAGGTGTGATGTGGTACCTCAGAATTGTTTTGATTTGCATGTCTCTAATTAATAATAATTAAGAGCACTTTTTCCTATGACTATAGACAGCTTTATTTTCTTCCTCTGAAAACTACCTTGGCCATTTATCAGTTGGGGAATGGCTTGTGTTCTTGTAAATTTGATTCAGTTCTCTATGTTTTAGAAATGAGACTTTATGACAGACATTAGTTGTAAAGATTTTTTCCCAGTTTTCTGCTTCCTCTTAATCTTGGTTGCATTTGCTTTGTTTCTTCAAAAACTTTTCAATTTGATGTAATTAAAAATATCCATTTTGCATTTCATAATGCTCTCTATCTCTTGTTTGGCAATAAAATCCTTTATTCTACATATATCTGACAAATAAACTATTCTTTGTTCCCCTGGTTTGTTTATGGTATAAGCCTTTAAAAATAACTACTTTGCATACCCATTTGAACTTTATTCTGGTATACAGTGTCAGGCATTGGTGTATGCCCAGTTTTTGTCACACTATTTTCCACTTTTCCAGGTAGTTTTTGTCTAATAGTGAGTTCTTATCTCAGAAGCTGGGGTCATAGATTTATCAAACAGTAGACTGCTGTAGTCATTTATTACTATGTCTTGTGTACCCAACCTACTCCACTGATCTGCCCTGCTATTTCTTTGCCAGTACCAAGTGATTTTGATGACTGCTGCTTTATAATGCAATTTGAAACCTGATATGGTTAGGCCACCTTTCCTAGTATATCTTGTCATTAATACCCTTGATATTGTGCACCTATTGTTCTATCAGTTGAATTTTGATATTACTTTTTCTAGCTCTATAAAGTAATTTCTGATAGTTTCATTGGTATGGCATGGAATAGGCAAATTAATTTAGGTGGAATTGCCATTTTTATTACATTAGCTTGAACTACCTATGAGCAACTGATGTTTTTCCAACTATTGAAATGTGACTTTATTTGTGTGAAAGGGTTTTGTAATTGTATTCATGTAGTCCCTGGGTTTCTCTTATTCTAATTCCTTTTTAGTTTTTTTCTCTTGTTACTAAAGCTAACATTTCTAGTATCATATTGAATATGTCATGATAATGGATATCCTTGTTTCACCCCTTATCTTACTGGAAATGCATTTAACTTATTCCTATTGCTTGTAATGCTTGTTGATGGTTTTAGGTAGATACTCATTATAGAGATTTTTTTAAGCACATGATCCCTCACCAAATGCTAGCAGTTTGGTCCCAAATAATCTCTTTATGGCTAGTTGCCCAGTCACCTTACGAATTCACCTTAAGCTGCTACTTCTCCTATCTTAGACCTCTCTTTCTAACTTCCTAAGTTGTCTTGGACTGCAAAAGTATCTTGCCTTGACCTTTTGTTGCTTCTATCACGTCAGAAGTCAGTTTGAGGTGTTAACTCTAAGTTGTTTGGAAGGAAATGTTGCAAGAGCTTATCTCTAGTGGTTCCACTATCTTTGTATCCTGGCTCCACCCTCATATTGTTCTATCATTGATTTTGATTTTACAAAATTCTGCGTACTTGTCACATAGAAGAATATTGGATTGGACACTAGCAAATCTATACAACTACACTATACAAAGCTAGGCACCATGCTTGTTTCTACAGAGACAAAAGCAAAAAAAGCATATAATATATAGATAGATTGATAGATAATATTGCTGAGAATAGCTGTCATTCACAACTGGTTTTATACACACACACATACATATATACATATGTATAATATGCATATTATATATATGTAATTTATATTATGTTTGCATTCAAAGTATATGCATTCTACTGGTTCAAATCCTAGTCTTGATAGAGAATAGGTGTGTTGCCCAAGATAATTACCTTGGATAATGGAGAAAAGCAAGGCACTTGGGGTTGTGACTTTTCCAAATTTACAGAGCTAGTAAGCGTCAAGTGTCAGAGACTGGATTTGAATTCAGGTTCTCCTGGCGCCAGGACTAGGGCTCTATTTACTGTGTTACTTAGCCGCTTCTTATCTGTAAAACATTGGGCTTGGAATAAATTGTCTCTAAAGTCTGTTTAAAATCTAAATTCTGTATGATGTTCTATATTCTATCTGTATGTAACACCTTATTTTTGCATCTTTTTAATCTTCTGTGTTCATAAAGCCTTATGTTTTCAGAATCAACTCCTTTGAATAGATAGCTTGATTCTGTAGTTAAATGTGCATTCAGATATTTTTTAGGGTTTTCTATACATAATCTAAATGTTAAATAAGTTAAAATAAGAATGATTTTTTTTTTTGCAGTGGCAGAATTCCCAGCAGTATTGCAAGCTTCTTTCTTTCTTAGTAATAATGAAAATCAGATGAGTCAATATGGTTTAGCAGAGTGAGTCAGAAGAGTATTTGAATCAGGAAGATGGGCTCATGTTATTTTTTTTTTAAAAAAACATAGCCATATGGTTACAAAAAATATATCCACAATAGTCATGTTGTTAAAGAAAACAGACAAAAAGAAACTTGAAGAAAAATGAAGTGGAAAGAAAAGTATGCTTCAATGTCTATTTAGATACTATTAGTTCTTTCTCTGGGGATGGACAGTATTTTTATCAGAAGTCCTTCAGAGTTGTCTTGGATCGTTGTAGTGCTGAGAATAGCTAAGTCGTCCACAACTGATAATCTTAACAATATTGCTCTTACTTTGTACATAGTACATTTCACTTTGCATTAATTCATGAAGGTCTTTCCATGTTTTTCTGAGACCACCCTGCTCATCACTTCATATAGTAAAATAGTATTCTATCATAATTATATACCACAACTTGTTTGGCCATTCCCCAACTGATGGGCATCCCCTAATACTTTACTAATATTTTACACCCAGAAAAGAGCTGCTATAAATATTTGTGGACACGTAGGACATTTTCTTTTCTTTCTTTAGTCTCTTTTGGGATAAAGGACTTCTAGTGGTCTTGCTAGGTCAAAGACTGTGCATGGTTTTATAGTCTTTTGGGCATAGTTCCAAATTGCTGTATAGAATGGTTTAATCAGTTCACGACTCTGCCGACGGTACATTAATATCTCATTTTTTTCCCACATGCCCTCCAACATTTGTCATTTGCCTTTTCTGTCCTGTTAATCAATCCAATAGGTATAAGGTAGAATCTCAGAATTGTTTAAATTTGTATTTCTCCAATCAATAGTGAGTTAGAATATTTTTTTCATATAGCTATAAATAGCTTTAATGACTTCATCTGAAAAGTGATTATATCTTTTGATCATTTGTCATTTGGGAATTGCTCTTATTTTTATAAATTTGACAAAGTTCTCTATATTTTAGGGAAGGGAGGCCTTTATCAGAGAAACTTGTTTCATTTTTTTTCACAGTTACTATTGGTAACTGTATGTCCCTTCATTCTATTGCTTCTAACCTTTTTATTCTTTCACTCTCTTTTCACCCACTCCCTCCTCAAAAGTGTTTTGCTTCTGACTATTCCTACCCCCAATCTACCCTCCTTTCTATCACACTCCACACCCTTCTCTTGCGTCTTTCTTCTTCTTCTTTACTGTAAGGTAAGATAAACTTCTATATATCCCATTGTTTGTGTAGCTTATTCCTTCTTTGAGCTAACTCTTATTAGAGTAAAGTTCCCTCACTCCTGATTTCTTCACTCTTTCCCTCCACTGTAAAAACTTTTTCTTGCCTCTTTTATGTGATATAATTTACCTATTCTACATCTCTCTTTCTCTTTTTCCAAGTATATTCCTCTCTCATACATCAATTCTACTTTTTAGATATCATCCCTTTGTTTTCAAGTCACACTTGTGCCCTCTTTCTATATATATACTTTTTCTAACTACCTCAATAAAGAGAAAGGTCTTATGAGTTACAAATATTATCTGACCATGTAGGAATATAAACAGTTTAACCTTATAAAGTTCCTTATGAACACTCTTGTATACCTGTTTATGCTTCTCTTGAGTCTTGTATTTGAAAGTCAAATTTTCTATTTGGCTCTGGTCTTTTCATCAAGAATGCTTGGAAGTCCTGTATTTCATTGACATTACAGTTTTGCCCCTGAAGTTTACTACATTTTGCTGGGTAGTTGATTCTTGGTTTTAATCATAGTATCTTTGCCTTTTGGAATATCATGTTCTCAGCTCTCCTCACTCCTCCCCATTGAGAAGACAAGAAATTCATTATGGATTATTGTGTGGTTATGCAAATCGTCTCCATGTTATGCAAATTACCTCCATAATAGTAATGTTGTGAAACACTAAATATATTTCCCTCCATCCCATCTCACCCCTCAATTATTCTATTGTCTGCTTTGATCTTGTCCCTTTTTTTAAAAAAGTTGCTTCTGACTATCCCTCCCCAAATCAGCCCTTCCTTTTATCATCCCCTCCTCTTATGCCCTTCCCCCTACTCAACACATTTGAGTGTGTATGTTATTCCCTCCCTAAGCCAAATCTAAGGAGAATAAGGTTCACTCATTCCTTCTCACCTCCCCCTCTTCCTTTCCATTGTAAAACCTTTTTCTTCCCTCTTTTATTCTAGATAGTTTATCCTATTACATCTCTCCCTTTCTCCTTGACCCAATATAGTCCTCTCTTACCCCTAATTTTATTTTTTAGATATCATCTCTTCATATTCAACTCACAATGTACTATCTATCTATCTATCTATCTATCTATTTATCTATCATCTATCTATCTGTCTATCATCTATTTCCTACAACTACTCTAGCACTAAGAAAGATCATATGAGTTACATATGTCATCTTTAAATGTAGGAATGCAAACCATTTTACTCTAATAGGTCTCATATGATTTTTCTTTCCTGTTTACCTTTTCATGCTTCTCTTGGTTCTTGTATTTTTGAGACTTAAATTTTATATTCAACTTTGGTCTTTTCAGAAAGAATGCTTGAAAGTCTTCTATTTCATTGAATGTCCATGTTTTGTCCTGAAAGATTATACTAATTTTTCCTGGGTAAGTTATTCTGAGTTTTAATCCTAGTTTTCCTGATCTCCAGTATATCATATTACAAACCCATTCATCTCCTAAAGTAGAAGCTGCTAGATCTTGTATTATACTGACTGTATTTCCACAGTACTCAAATTATTTCTTTCTCAGTGCTTGTAATATTTTCTCCTTGACTTGGGAACTCTGGAATTTGACTACAATGTTCCTAAAAGTTTTCTTTTTAGAACTCTTTCAGGTGGTGATTGGTGTATTCTTTCCATTTCTATTTTACACTTTGGATGTAGAATATCAGAGCAATTTTCCATGAAAAATTGTTCTTTGTTTCCTTGTAAGTATTCTTTCATTCTCTGCTGTACAATTTTTTACTTCATTCTTTTCCCCATCCTTCCCCTCAAAGAAGTGTCCAATTAAGTTTGAACTTTTCTCTATAGCCGTAGATATATACATTAACATATACATATACACATACATGTATTGATACATACTTTCCCAAATTCTACTCCTGATCTTGTTTTTATCTTTGTGCAAATCTCTTGTTTCCTATCCCTCTTGTTTCATTTACTTTACTTCTACCTATTACCTTGCTCTTCTATTACTTGCCTACTCCCCTCTAAGGATCCCTCCCTATCATCCCATTTTCATAAATCTATATAACCTTCTATACTACCTATACCCTCATCTTCCCCTCTAAAGATCCCTCCTTTGTCTTCTCCACTCTTCTCCTTACCATTTTATTTCTTCTGACTATTAATCTCTTCAAAATATATACGTATTTTTCCCTCTCAAACCCATTCCTGATGAAAGTAAGCTACCAGAACTACCAGCCCTCGTCTACCATCTAATTCCTCTGTATCTATTCTTCTTCTTGCACCTCATTTGTATAAAATAGTGACTCTTTTTAGCTGTTCCTAAATGACTTTATTTTTAATTTCATGTCTCACTCAGGTTTACTTTCATATGAGCTACCCAATTATTAATCAAAATCTTAGATATATGGTTTACATTTTGCATATATAAAAATAGTTTGTCCTTATTGAATCCTGTATAATCAATCTTTGATACTTACCTTATATTTGTTGTGGTTCTTGCATGTCAAATCTTCTATTTGGTTCAGATGTTAAAAGTCTTGAAAATCTGCAAGTTGATCAAATATCTATTTTTTTTTTCATTCAGGATTATGCTTAGTTTTGCTGGGTTTGATGTTTGACCAGGGCCCCAGTTCTTTTGATCTTCCATATATAGTGTTCCAAGACTTATGGTCCTGCATTGTCTCCATTGTTAGGTGTTGGGTGAGTCTAATTGTGACACTGTTCAAATTGTTTTAATATTCTATCATTGAGCTGGAGGTTTCAGAATTTGACTATGATATTCCTATGAATTTTCCTCATAGGATCTAGTTTAAGTGGTGACCAATGGATTTTTTTCTATTTTTATTGACCCCTTTGTTCTAATACTTCCAGACAATTTTCTTTAATTGTTTTGTTTATTATTTACCAAGATTCTTTTATTGATCATAGCTTTCAGTTAGTCTGATTATTTTTATGCTTTCTCTTCTTGATCTATTCTCCAAATCTTTGTTTTTCTTATAAGATGTTTCACTTTTTCTTCTATTTTTTTTCATCATTTGTATTTTGTGTAATTATTTCTTAACCTCTTATAACTGCTGTATTTGTTGACGTTTGGTGTGCTGGGCACCTTGAAATACCGAAATGCCAGGTCCTACTCGAATGAATTCAACACAATCTTTACTGAAGTCAAAGAAAAACAAAGTTTTTAAAAGATTCACCATATTGGGCTAACTCTTAAGGAGCCTAAGCATTTGTAAAGCTTGTATTCAAAAGCAGACCAGATAGAATCTCAGCTAGACAGAATCTGAGCTGGATTGAATCTGAGCGCCTTCATGGAGGTGAGCTGGAACTAAAATACAGAAAAGACTATGGGAAAAATCAAGATGTTGCCAGGTAATCTGGGGACCCAGGGATAGTCTTGATAGATTAAACCCAGGGAGAATCCTGATGCGTCTGGTTGGTAATAGGATCAAAGGGAGGAATGTCAAAAGAGTGCTAAATAGAAGATAGGGAGTATCTGGGCTGGGAGAAATGGAAGGGAAATCCAAGGAGCCCCCACCAAGGCCAGACTTTCTGCAGGTCCTTCAGACAAATGGGACAAAAGCCCATATCAGATTCACCTTCCATAATTCTAAGTTTCAAGGTGTCATTTTCTTCCTCAAGATTTCGGACCTCTTTTTCTAATTGGTTGACTTTACTTTCAAAATCTTCTTGTTTTTCTTGGATTACTCTTTTCTTTAAAGTTTTTCCTCCATCTCTGTCATTTGATTTTTAAAGTCTTTGTTTTAGAGATCTTCTATGAATTCTTTTTGGGAAGGTGATCATTTCACAATACTCTTTGGGGGTTTCTTTACTTCAATACCCTCTGAAGATGAACCCCAATTTTCTCTATTTCCATAATAGCTTTGTAGTGTCGCATTCCTTGTCATTTGCCTGTGCATTTTTTATGGCAATAGCTTAATTTTGTAATCATCTCCAGCTCTTGTGTATGGGGAATGGTGCCTCTTGCCCCAGAGCTTCATTTCTCCCCTGTAGTCTGGAACCAAACTCAATCTTCCAATATCCTTTAAATACCCACAGACAGGGGCTTTTTGCTCCACTACTTCTGCACTCACAGGGCGTGTACTGGTTCCTTCTCACTACAGCAGCTCTTCACAGCACAGCTGGGTCCAGCTTTCCTTATCAGCAGAGATTCCCTAGATCTTCCCAGGCTCAGATGTCCATCTCCCCTCACTGTCCTGGGGTAGAAAATTTTCTGTGACAGGGGCCCTGAGGCAGCCTCTCAAATCAACTCACCCCAGGGCTTGCTGCTAGTTGTTTAAGTAGCTTGCAGCTTGTTCTTACAATGAACTCTAGCCTGAAGATATTTATTCTTCCCAGAGACCAAACGTGTTCTTGGGATTTGTCTTCTGTTCTTCTCAAGTTGTCCAAGGAAGACTCCTATTGTGCCCCATTCTTATTTATTTTTATCTGTACTTGTTAGTCTTAACGTGATGTTTTATTTCTTTTGTGGGGGAAAATCTTGAGAACTTGGAAT
The DNA here is from genome assembly GCF_028372415.1 of Notamacropus eugenii. NCBI lineage: Eukaryota > Metazoa > Chordata > Mammalia > Diprotodontia > Macropodidae > Notamacropus > Notamacropus eugenii. The sequence goes on along the minus strand of NC_092874.1, from coordinate 338,871,846 downwards.
TTTCTGACTTAGTCTTCCATCTTTCCAGAACCCTCTTCCATTTAGTTTAGAGGATTAGTGCCCCATTCATGAGGATTAGTGCCCCATTCATGCCATAAGCTCAGTTTTCCTCCTGAATCCCAAATAAAAGAGCACATTATAACCTTTATTGTCAAAATGTACAATAGTATTTTTAATATTGTGTTTGTTGTCACATTTGTGAAATAAAATACGTTTTATAATCACAATGTATTATGTAGAGTGCAAAACAAAAGTGGCATTTCAAAAATGAAAAAACGCGTAATTACAATATGTTAAAATAATCTTTGTTTTGTGTTAAGATTGTCTTCTTTATATTCTTATGCATATTTTGTTCAAGGACCTTTAATGATACTCAACATGTTCTCATTCCTTAAATTTCATTGCTAGATTTTTTTTGAATATATATATTTGTGTGATCACAAACTGCATTTTAAAAGCCTGTAAAACTCTTTAAAAAATCACATTGTTTCATGTGTATATAATTTTATTGTTGTCTTAACTTTTGACAATATAATTGATTCTCAGTCTCTATGAATGCTTTCATGTGTGCCCTATGACTTTCAAAGAGTTATTAATATTTTTTATCTTTTCTCCATGGGAATTTTCTGTTAACTTCAAAGTAAGCTACTTTACACATAGAAAAGATAAATGACTGCATAGGAGAAGGGGAGAGAGGCAAAAATAAGCTCCATGCAATTCAAAGGGGAAAAAAGTGCTCGTATGTTAAATTAATACTGAACTGTTAACTATATTGTATTTGGGGAACCTAATGCAAACATGGATCATCCAAATGTAAGAGAATTCATTTTTGATTGTCCCTGAGCCCAGAAACTCCAAAATGTAAATGAAAGGTATTGATATTTTAGTAAACTAATGACAAAGATGGGTGAAGTGTCTATGACTAGATCTATTTAGGATGTATACACACTTATCTCTTTGGGGAATTTATCCCTTATCCTCCTCATTGGCCAAAATATCCAACAGCACCTTTCGTAGAGAGGAAAATCACTCCATTAGTTTGACCATTTGTTATTTCAAGAGTAAGAAAAATTGAGAGATCAGAAATAGCTGGAAAATAGATCCATAAGAAATAATTTAAGAATTATTGGTCTACCTGAAAGCCATGATGAGAAAAAGAGCCTGGGCAGTATCTTCCAAGATAAAGGATAAATTCCCCAAAGAGATGTGTGTATACATCCTAAATAGATCTGGTCACAGACACTTTGTAGAGAGGAAAATCACTCCATTAGTTTGACCATTTGTTATTTCAAGAGTAAGAAAAATTGAGAGATCAGAAATATATACTCTAGACAAACATGCATATATAAAGATGATCAGCTGAGGAAGAAACAGCTTTGAGGAATGTAACCAGTAGAAACAGAAGAAAGTCTATGGAGTGAAGATCCTGAAAGTCCACCTAGCCATCTTAGCAGGTAGAGATGCTGTACCCAAAAGACAAAGCATGAAGAATATATAGAAATCAAAGATTTCTAGGACAAGAGGTTAAAAGAGTGATATATAAATATATATGAATATATATATGTATATGTATAACACATTTCTGTGTATATACATATATACATACATATACACACATATACATATATATACACACACCCACATGCACGTGTACACACACACAGTTCCAAATTTGAATTCACTGTCTTCATAGATATTTAGTCTATTTACAGGAAACAATACCCCATGTTTTAGGGGAAATGTTTTATAGGTAAAGCTTTATGGTGTCATTTTCCCAAATGCGTTTGTTCAGAGTTATTTGTATCTACTGCATGATAGTTAATGGGAAATACACAAGTGGGGATTCCTGAGCTATTTGTTAGAACCAGAGAAATGAAAGGTTAGCCATAATACCCTGTAGTAGGCAAATTTTGAAAACTCAACCTTAAACTATGAGTTTATGTTTGGAAAGTGGTCTCAAAAATGCAATACACAAATATATAGCCAGTTTATTGGTAAACAACAAAACTCTTCTGTCCTTACACATAAAAGTATATATGAGAAGTTCTGGGGCAGAGATAAGATGGAGCATTGAAAACAATTAAGCACCAGAGATCTCAAACAAACTCCTTCAAATACCTCTAAAAAGTGTATCTAAACAAATTCTAGAGTGGCACAGATTTCCAGCCCAAGACAACAGGGAAGGTCTACAGGAAGGATCTGGTACCCCTGGCTGGGAGAGGATCACAGTCTAGTGTGTATGCTGCACCTGCACAGACTCAGCCATAGCAAAACTGGAGCAAACCCCAGCGGACTGAATCAATGGTGATAGAGGCAATTCCCAGACCCTTCAGTGAAGGGGGCTGGAGGGCATCTGTGAGACCTGGATGAGATAGAACCACAGTGCTGCACAGTGCCTGCAGCAGCAGTTACTCCTGGGATTATCAGCCTACAGACTGAGTGTTGGCAAGTCAGCTATTTAAACTTCCAGGAGCCAAGAGAGCAGAGTAAACACTAAGTCACTCTTGCTCTCCCATGTTGACCTTGAAAATCTCAGAAAATTCCAGGAAAAATCTTGTAATAGAGAAGCCAGCAGAAAGGGTATAACCTCCCTTTCAACTTGGGAGGCTAGGGAAATTAACAAGAAAGTTCCCTCTTCCTGTGTCTAGAGAAACCAGTACAGGATGAGAGGTGTCCCAGAAACCAATATCAAGACTCACCTCAGTGGACCAGCAGGAGATCTTGAATCCCGAATGGTGGAGCTGGCACATGCCAACACCAGCACCCTAGGTGGACCATTTTTGCACAGTCAAAGAATTGACAGACACCAGTATGGATAGGCATCCATCACATGCTCTAGTTCAGATGTATGGAAGAAGAGCTCCAGTGACCAGACCACTCTTTCCTTATATCTCATGCCATGAGTTTCAGTGTAACTCAGGGGAAATGTTGAAAGATCTCAACTGGCCTTAACACATACCAGCCAGCTCTAGCTCAGCACCAGATAAGCTAAATCATTATATATTTTCCAGGTGCAAGAAACAGGCCACAGCACAAAAAAAACAGTAACTTGCCCTGTAGCCCCCAGCAGAAGAAGTGTGGGACAGAGCTGTCTGTGTCACAGAAGCAGAGCTCCATGTTAAAAGACAGGACAAAGGCAATCACAATGAGCAAAAAGCAAATTAGAAAAGCAAAGGCCATAGATTTTTACTGTGGGGACTGGAAAGATCAAAATATGAATTCAGAAGAGGACACCATTGATGTTATATCCGTATCTGAAAACTCAAAATGAAATATGAACTGGTCTCAAGGCTGAAAATCATTCTTGGAAGAGTTTAAGAAGGATTTCAAAATTCACATTGGAGAGGCAGAGGAAAAATTGATCAAGTTTTTTAATAATATAATTCATAAAATGGAAAAAATGGTTGAATAATAAGGAGATACAAAACCTAACTGGAGAAAACAACTCCTTAAGAAGGAAAATTGACCAAGCTACAAAAGCTAACTGAAGAAAGCAATTTGTTAAAAATTAGAAGTGGGCAAGTAGAAACTAATGACTCTATGAGGCATCAAGAAAATGTTAAACAAAATCAAAAGAATGAAAAATAGAAGAAAACAAAATATCTCATTGGAAAAAAAGAAAAACAGAGCTGGAAAATAGATCCATAAGAAATAATTTAAGAATTATTGGTCTACCTGAAAGCCATGATGAAAAAAAAAAGAGCCTGGGCAGTATCTTCCAAGAAATCATAATGGAAAACTGCCCTGAGGTCTTAGAACCAGAGACTAAAATAGACATTGAAAAAATCTATCAATCACCTCCTAAAAGAGATTCCAAATAGAAAAAACAAAAAACAAGTGATATTGTAGTCAAATTCCAGAATTATCAGGTAAAGGAGAAAATACTGCAAGCATCCAGAAAGAAATAATTCAAATATCATGGAACTACAGTCAGGATCACATAACTCTATTGCTAGTATCTACCTAACACCATCAGCAAGCATTATATGTACTGGAGATAAATTGATGCATTTCCAATAAGATGAGGGTGAATCAAGGATGTCCATTATCACCGCTGTTATTCAATATGGTACTAGAAATTTTAGCTTTAGTAATAAGAGAAAAAAATGAATTTAAATAGGCAAAGAAGAAACCAAGTTACCACACTTTGCAGATGATATGATGATATACTTAGAGAATCCCCAAGAACCAAGTAAAAAACTATTTGAAATAATAAACAACTTTAGCAAAGATGCAGATTTAAATTAAACCTACATAAAGCATCTGCATTTCTATATATTACTAACAAAGTCCAACAGCAAGAGACAGAAAAAGAAATGCTATCTAAATTTAATGTAGACATTATAAAATACTTGGGAGTCTACATGCTAAAACAAACCCAGGAATTATATGAATACAATTAAAAATCACTTTTCACACAAATAAAGTCAGATCTAAATAATTAGAGAAATAGAAATTACTCATGAGTAGACCAAATTAATAGAAAAAAATGATAATTCTACCTAAATTAATGTATGTATTCAGTCCAAACTACCAAAACTTATTTCATAGAGCTAGAAAAAATAATATCAGAATTCATATAGATGAACAACAGGTCCAGAATATCAAGGAAGTCAATGAAAAAATATGCTAGGAAAGGTGACCTAGAAATACGAGATCTTGTATTATATTATAAAGTAGAAATCATCAAAACTCCACTACACTGGCTGAGAAATAGAGGAAGAGACTGGTGGAATAGGTTAGGTACACAAGGCACAGTAGTTAATGATTATAGAAATTTGCTGTTTGATATACCAAATGAACCCAGCTTCTGGAAAAATAATCCACTATTTGACAAAAATTCCCGGGAAAACTAGAAAATACTATGGCAGAAACTGAGCATTGACCAATGATTGACAATATATACTAAAATAAAGTCCAAATGGGTACATACTTTAGCTATAAAGTCTGATACTATAAACAAATTAGAGGAGCAAGGAATATTTTATCTGTCAGATTTATGGAGAATGAAAGAATTTATGACCAAAAAGGAGACAGAGAACATTATGAAATGCGGAATATATCATTTTGATTACATTGAAAAAATTTTGCACAAACACAGCCAATGCAACCAAGATTTGGAGGGAAGCAGAAAACTGAGAAATAATTTTTTACAAATAGTGTCTGTGATAAAGGCCTCATTTCTGAAATATATAGAGAAGGGAGTCAAATTTATAAGAATACAAGCCATTCCTGATTGATAAATGGTTGAAGGATATGAACAGGCAGTTTTCAGAGGAAAAATTAAAGCTATCTATAGCTATAGGAAAAAATGCTCTAAATCACCATGCATTTTCTGTTCTTGGGTTGCCTTTTGTCTTATAACTTCTGAGGTGTCTCTGTCTCTAGCCTCTTTTTCCTCAAGGCTCATGAAGCTTAAGTGACCATCAAGAAATAACTTTATTATTGGACTTTCCAGTGCAGGAGGGAGGAAAAAGGGAATAAATATTTATCAAGTGTCTCCTATGTTCCAGACATTGCACTAAGTTCTTTAAAAATATTATGTTATGTGGTCTTCACAAGTACCCTGCAAGGTAAGTACTATTATGATCCCCAATTTACAGGTGTTGAAACTGAGGGAAACAAAGGTTAAATAACTTGGCCATGACACATAGCTAGCAGTTTTCAGAGGTCAGACTTGAACTCAATCCTGCTTACACCATCACCAGTGCTTTATTCCCTGTACCACCTAGCTGTCTCAGTAGTAATAAAGAAATTGGTATGTGGTAGCAGAGTGTACGAGCAATTCTTCATTTAATGGAATGAGGTGTGAAAATAGAGTAATAGACCTGGTGTCAGGAAGATCTGAGTTTAAACATTACCTCTGGAATTTACTACTTGTGTTATCATACTCAAGTCACTGGAACACACTGAAACTCAAGTAGTTTCATAAAACAGTACCTTATACATGGGTTGCAATTCGCCACAGACAAAAACAATTACATGCTCCTGACTTTTACTTTGATAATTCAAGAAAATAGATAGAAAGCATATTCCTTTTCCTAATTCCCCTTAACTCATGGCAACTCCAAGACCTGTTGACCACATACTTATCTCATAGAGTTTGAGGTGGAATTCTTATAAAAGAAAGTTACCACTCCCAATTTCTTTGGTCTTTTAGCATTTTACTTCCCTTGTTGTTTTCATATTGATGGGTTTTTTTGACTTATGTAATCATACCCCTTCTTCCTTATTTCTCTTCATCTGATCAGGTTATTACTCTTAGTCATTTTAACTCCAGTACTGACTACATTACTCTGCTAACCTAATAATGTAATGATTTTCACCAAGAAATACACCATTGTGGAAACATAATATTGATTTATAGCATAACATGGGATGGAGGAGAAAATAACTCAAATTTTATGTCTTTGCATACTGTCCACTAATGCTGGTACTATATTACTTATGCTTTCGTGGTTAAAAATTGGATTATGTTTTCCCTAGGGTTTTTTTTCTTGAATAAAAAAAATAGTAGTCTATAAGTAATGGGCATCAGGTTCCTGTCCCTTGATTACAAGTGATAAATTAGAAGTCTTTGGAAAATGTCCTTGCTTACTGGGTTACCTTTCATAAATTAGGAGTTATTTGTTTAATAGCCATGCCATGTCAGGCTTTATGAACACTAGAATATATTCAACCTTAAATTCCTTACAGAAAGTGACAAATTGTATGTAATAAGCTAACTACTACAAGACATCAAGGAATCATTCAATATGGAAGGACATTCAATAATATCCAATGAATCAAACTGACATATAAATATCAAGCACTGGAATAAATAGAGGAAGAATGTTAAGCCCTGATGAAATAACACTCAGACTTCTGACAATATAATATATCTCCCCCTTTTCATCACAAAACAGTGAGAAATGTGCTGAATAACGTAAAGCGACAATAACCACAAAAAAAGGGAAAGGAATTCTCACAATGAATAGAAAAAAATATAGCAAAATAAAGACATGACTAAATAATAAAGAACTCCAAATTAATAAAATCACAAACATCGTATTTTCACTTCTTTCTGTGTATCATCCTAAATTCATTTGCAGCTCCTATCTTAGGACTGTATTGTCATAGCTCACTATACTTATCCAGTTTTAGTTGCATGATGATATTTTAGCATCTCCACCCTTCTCATTTTCCACCCCTTGTCTGGGGGCAGTAATAAAATTGCAACAGAAAAAAAACACCTTATTATATTTCCTTAGGATCCACTAATCATCCTTGTGTTTTCACGCTGTCCAGGACATTACTATTTTTTCTATATGCATCGTTTCTTGCCAATAAAATATAGTCCTTAAGAGATGAGTATTCTCCTCCACCTCCTCCTCTACCTACACCTCCTCCTTTACCTCTTCCTCCTTCTCTTCCTCTTCTTCCTCCTCTTCCTCCTCCTCCTCCGCCTTTTCCTTCTTCTTCTCCTTCTTCTTCTTCTCTGCCTCCTTCTTCTCCTCTTTCTTCTTCTTCTTCTTTTTTGTCTTCTTCTTTTTCTTACAAATGTATACCCTGTTTAGGGCTGCGCCTAGGACATAGTAAATATTCAGTAAAAGCTTTGTCACTTATTGGCAAGGTAAAATAAAGTAAAAATAAATCCCTAAAAGAAATTAATAATACTGCGATAGCAACTACACCCCTAGATATGAAAATGGAACGGGAAGAATGCACTTTAGAATGGTGTGGGAGCTTATTTTTTTTAGAAAGGACAAAACGAGACAATGAGGCATTTAATAACAATTCTTAGAGACAATAAATCAGTGAATCTAAAAATCTTTTTAAAAAGTAGTGGACATTCTGAAAAAGAAAATTACTGTAGTGGAACACAAAAATGAATAAATAGAATGAAAACACTAAAATAAAATTTTAAAGTGGCATAAAAATTTAAAGAAAGGGTAAGTTCTCTTTATATGATGGCAAATGACCTTTTTAAATAGAGTTCCTTAAGAGTCTGAGAATCATGTGCCTCTCACAAAAAAAATGCAAAATGAAACTGGCCACTGTATTTTGTTTGTGTGTGAAGAAATTGGACAAAATTTTTGAAACAAATGAAAAAGTAAAAATTGCTCGATTACATAGGATGGCATCATAAAGAGCTTCAAATTTAATTCAGTCATATATGAATTATCAAAATTACAGAGTTTTAATATCTAAGAAATGTGCAAGAATGGAGTAGGAAGGAATTATTCAAAGAAGAGTTACCAGATTGATTTATGTAGAGTTGCTTATGGATGATAATAAATGAAAGGGGGATACGTAAAATAATAAAACATTATTAGCTTACATGCCATGATATAATTTCATGAAAAACTGAACATTCCTACATGGGAAAAATAACGGATCTTAAATAAGATGATGGATTTTCAAATTTTCTCTCATCGAAAACCAAAGATGAGCAAGATCTTTGAAATAAAAATAAACTCACCAAAAATTAGAAACTTAATTAAGGCCCAAGGAAAGAGATAGAAAGAGAGAGAGAGGGAGAAAGTGAGAGAGAGAGAAAGAGAGAGAGAGAGAGAGAGAGAGAGAGAGAGAGAGAGAGAGAGAGAGAGAGAGAGAGAGAGAGACAGAGAGACAGAGAGACAGAGAGACAGAGAGACAGAGAGACAGAGAGGCAGACACAGACACAGAGAGACATAGACAGACACACACACAGAGACAGAGACACAGAGACAGAAAGATTAACAGACATACAGAGAAAGAGATAGAGTCCACGTAGCACGTAAAGGCTAATGATGACTCAGTGTTTATCTGTTGGCAAGGATTTAAAACTATTTTTACTTAGAAGTTTCATTCTGTCTGAGGGTGATTTGGATAACAAAGATAAAGAATTGTGGGCTAGTTCTAGGAAGAGTGACCATGCAGATATAACCTAGAGAAAGGAAGGAGAGTAAAGTTGAATCAAATATATGAGCATTTCTTGAAACCAAAGGCATGATGAAAAATGTAATTTAAATAAGGTGGGTTCATTCAGAACTTTACTCATCAATGATTAGCAAAGGAAACATAAAGAAAAGAACATCTCATTAAAATAAAACCAAGAAATCCATGTGAGATTGAATAGGTACAAAAAAGGGAAGTTGTATGTATCCAGTGGTTAGTTTTAAATAAAATAATTATATCAGGAGAAAAAAAACCTCTAACAATTAAAATTTTGAGTATTGATATCTTGAATTGATCCAGAAAAAAAGTCCCTAAATTTGTTGCACATAAGAGATACATTTTAAGAATAAACCCACATGCATATCAATTATTGAATAATCATTCTGAGGACATTCACCTGTTTTAGACATTGTGATAAGTGCTATGAAAAAATAAAAAAAAAATTCAATGTATTCAGGAAACTATATAAAAAGGGCTAGAAAAAGATTTTTTCTTTAGTTAATTTTTTAAAGCAAAATTATGATTGCATATAAGACAAACATAAAAATAGATTCTGTTGACAGAGAAAATAGAGAAACTGAAGTATGTTTAAAGGAATCATAAATAATGAAACAACTTGATATATACATGCATATATTATATATGATATATGCATATGTATATGTGTACATATATATGTGTGTATATATATATATGCATATATATACCCTGAAATGATTAGCATTAGAGTACTTAAAATATGTTAAGTGCATTGCAAAGTAAGATAAGATAACTTCAAGTGTATTGACTATGCTTATTTCAGACTTATAAATCTAAAAGAATGATAAAGAAGGGAATTATAACAACATATTTTCTGTGGAAACTACTGAAAAGAAACCTTGAAGATTCAACTTATTGTAAGCACTGAATGGGACCTTTGTAGAAACTGATGATGTGATAGAGCGTAAATAGTGTGTGTACATATATGTATGTACATATATGCAAAAAAGAGGAAATAGATTTCAGTAGTACCAGATAAGAAAATGAATCCTAGTAACAATGCAGGTCAGCAAGCTCTCTATAATCTATAGAATTAGCGAATTTCCAGGAAGAACTGAAAAGTTAAGTTATCTGCCCAGGATCCCAGAGATGTTAGGTGTCAGATGTAGGACATGAATCAAGGTCTTCCCGGCTCTGTAATTCTTATGAAAACTTGCCTCTCCTTATAGATCAAAATACACGAATAAAATAATTTAGTCACACACAGAAATATAGATTTACAGTTTTAAATAGTCTAAATTATAACCTAAATAATAAATATATCGAAGGATAAGAGAAATAACATTATTTTATTAACAAGAATTCTAACACAAAGCTGGTATCCCATATATGTGTGTCACAATTAAAAGGGTCTGGAGGGAAAATCTATCTGTTTGAAAACAAATATCCACAAAAGAGAACAGAAAAAGATCAATAAAATAAGCATGCATTTAAAAGATATCTAGAAAAACATAATAAAAAGAAACACAAAAGAAAATGTGCAAACAAAAACAGATATAAACAAGTTTATCAAGATAAAATATTATGAAACTTAGAATAGTTTTTTTTAATTAAAAATAAAATTGTTGATACATCCACCAAATAAGCAAAATAAAGAGAAAAAATTTCCAGGATGAAAAAACTAGTATGAATTCATAAAGAATAAATAAGAAACAAAATTATCATAACTGATATTCTCAATTGTGTATAAAAAACTGAAAATGAATTGTTGAATGTTTGCAGAAATGTAAAAGAAGAAATATTGACTTAATATCCTAAAATTGCAACAAGAAAAATAAGCAAGACATATATGAATTTCCAAAAACTAAACTTCTCTTGGCATAATGACTTCTCTTAATCCTTTAAATAACAGACAATTCTGAAGCCACAAAACAGGAAAATAAGTTTACAACTAAGCTCAATCTACAAGCAAGTATGGTATTAATATCCAAATCAAAGAGGGACAAAATAGAGAAAGAGCAGTATAGACCATGAAATCTAATAAATACTCATTTGAACATATATGCAAATCAACTCATAATTAGTTCACATAAATGCTATAAGTGTTTGCTACCACATTGATATAAGAAAAAAGACAGAGAAAAATATATAGGCAAGTATAATACCAAATTAAGTTTGTGGAAAGGTTTGTTGAAAAATCATTAGCTTAGAAACAAAATATAAAATATCTACAAGAAATCATTTTATATACATATGCAATGAAGGGGAATAATTTTTTTTTTGTTTTAATACTTGTTGATAAAACATGCTCATTAATTTACTAGTGGAAATGTAAACTTTTCCAATTTTTCTGAAAAACAATTTGAAATTAAGGGGAAATGTTGCTACATTCTTCATATCTTTTCACCCAGACATATGATTGTTAGGTTTATAGCCCAAGGAAATAAATAACAAGAAAATACCCACATTCTGGGAAAAATACAACAAAACTTAGCAGCATTTTTTTTAAGTAACAAAAAGCTGGAAGCAAAATATGTCTTCAATTTTTAAAAAACGTGGTAGGACAAACTGACATTAGAAACTAATGAAATATTATTATACATTAGTTAACAAGAAATTGAGAAAAAGTAAGGGAATTATGAGAAAGCTTATAGTTAAGTGCTACTGATGGAGAAAATAAAAACCAAGAGAAAAATGCATAGAATAACTATACTGAAGTGTATATTTAATTATACATATTACAATGTAAGTAAAGAGGTAAAACCCAAACCAAACAAACAAAAACCAACAGAGAAATCCTTAACCTTCTGGCAAAAGGTATCTCTTATTCATGGCCAAATATGGCCAAAATATAACATTCAAAACAGGAATTCCTCCTTTCTGTGGACAATCAGGATTTTTTTTAAAGTAGCATGTATAATTAGTTCTAATCATTCTATAACATGATTTTGTTCAGTTATTTTGGGGCCTGAAGTTTGTTGTGGGATTGGTTTGGATTTTGGAGGGTTTGCTGTAAACAAAATGTATCAATGGAAGAAAAAACCTTCCAAAAGACATTAAGAAATGAAACAATTCACCTTTTCTGATTTACTGCTATGCCATCTCACATGATTAATGATACATGGTAGAGAAATGTATAGTTTAAATGAAAGTTCACTTATACATACACATACATAAACACATACATATATATATATACATAGTTATACATATATATACACACACACATACAAGAATCAAAAGTAATGACTGCCTTCAAACACTTCACACACATATTTATGTATGTGTGTGTATGTTTGAGTGGAATATTTGAACACAATTATTTCTTTTGGCTCTTACAACTGCCCTGCAAGGAAGGCAGTCTTATAAACATTATGTTCATTTAATAGATGAGAAAGTTATATCATAAACCTGGAGCAAAGATTCAAACCCTGATTTTTTTTGGTTTCTCTAAAACCAGTTCCTCTTCAGCCCATTGCCTCATAAATTATTTGAGTACATTAAGTAAGATGAGAACCAGAAATATTGTGTTTTTTTTTCTAATGCCACATCTTTTTTGGATATTGTGAAGAGAATATTTAATTTCTCAGTGCCTCTAGAGCTTCACTCGTAAAGTGGGTATAGTGAACTTGACCCACCTTGAAGGAACATCCTTTGCAGTCCACCAATTAATCATTATAATTGGCTCTGAAAGTAGAAAAAAACATAAAAATGCTAAGTGTTGGGGTAAAATATTCAGAATGTGATTTTTTTTTCTGATTTCATTATCTTATTGCTCAATTGCATTGTAATGAAGTGAACTTTGTAGGGGTATAATTTTAATTATTCGATGGCATCTTGTCTATCATATTTTTTGGTGGTCTATGTAGGACTGGACATTTTTAACCTTTCCTCTTCAATAGATTCCTATATAAAATTTATCTCTGAATGAAGTGAGATGAGATGAAATGCTTTAGGCAGCTATTTCTTTTAACAACTCTTCATCTAACACACAGTTTTATAGGGAAGTTTCTTCCTAACATTGCTGGCTATTTCTCTTTTTTTCAATGTTGCTGATTCACCTGCATCAAAACTTTATATCTCCCAATCAATGGCAAAAAAAAAAAAAAAAAACAATAGAAAGCCCCAAGGTTCTATAGAGAAGAAAAAGAATGTGATTCATGGATGTCCTAGATTGTTACTATAAATCAAGAGACAGACGTCAAGCATACCTTAAACTTGTTGTACATAGGAACTCATACTACAGAATTGAAATATGCACTAAATGCTCAATTTATTTCTTCAGGTGCAAGTTATCAGACTGTTCAAGCAACACTTTCAAAGCCTGAAGCAAAATAAAGAAACACATCTTTTTTGAAAGAAATGTGGATTATGGTTATCTTCATGAGGACAGAGGAAAGAGTGATGGGGGAACTGAATAAATGTGTCTGAATATATATACACATACATACACATACATATATACATACACATACACACATACATATATGTATATCTTCAGACACAATTATTCAATTATATATATTATATGTATTATAATGTATGCATATACATACATATATATGTACCTACATGCATACATGTGTGTGTAATGATAATGCACAGTTAATGGTGGGTGGGGGAAAGAGTGAAAGATCATCCCTGCCCATTAATAAGCTTCAATACCTTTTGCCAATTTCTGTTGAGACATTGAGTCAGAGGGTTGTGTCCTCTGGCTCTGAAAAAATGTATAAATACTCTGAGGTGAGGTTTCTCCTTTGTGACTTATCCATTGGAAGTGTTTGGTCTGATGAGACACTGGGTAACCTCTAAGGAGCTCCCTGGCTTTGAAAATCCAGATGTTGCTGCTTTTTTCTCTGGTTCCTGCATGCAGTGGTCAGACAGTTGCATCTGTCTGTTGATCTTCATTGTATGTATTGCTTATGGTCAGACAGTTGGAAGACCTGTCTGTTGGCCTTTATTTCTCTGCTTGCATTTTCTCAGTGAATGTATTTAAAGAAGATTATTGATCTCCCAAAAGTTTCTTTCCTTTCAGAAAAAGCAAATCTAAGAACCTATGCAGAAGGCCCTCCTATGTATGCTGGGATCCTTACTGTTACAGTGTATACATATATGTATGTGTATGTATGCATGTATGTGTGTATGTATATATACACACGTATATGTACGTGTGTGTGCATATATATATATATATATATGCACTATAAGCACACACCCACATATATATGCGCACACTTATATGCATATACACATGTGTATGCATTCTGGTAAAATGAAGCATATTTTTTTCAAATTTTCCCTGACTTCAGTGTTTCCTAAGGGAGCACCAGAAATTATGGAGACTTCTACATGCTGTCAGTTCACTCTAATTGCCCTGAAAATCAAGAAAAGATAAGAATTGAAGCAACGCTGCGATATTAATAAATTATTTAATTTCTTTATCTCCTAATTTGCTTATTTGAAAATTAGAAATTTTTTCTGGTAGATTTTTAAATTCTCTTCCAGTTATTGTACTCTATGTAGTATATGAAGCAAGACACTGTAAAGCCAATCGCTTACAGCAGCACACCTGAAGACTGCTACTATGAATGATTTTAAGGATCTAATCACATAGTGTAATGAACTCTCTATTCAGCAATAAACTAAATATTGTTCAGTAAAGAATAACATAACATTCATAACAATATCCTTAAGGAAAACATATCTTGTAATACATATATGTGTCTCATGACACTCAGTATGTCATACAGCACATAGCACATATAATTGCATCCCTAAAGTCGGGGATCTCAGGCCAGGGTCTTCCCCAGCACAATGCATTCTAAAGGGCTGCAGGCAATACAAAACCATCCACCCCTAGATCATTGTAAGAATAATCTCCTTAATCAAAACACAATATCCAGGTAAATTCCTCTCTCATCTTAACTCAAGGTTGACTTCGAAACCCCACAGCTCCTCCTTTGTGGGTTGACCACTCCCAGCTCTTGCCTAAGTTTACAGAGACGGGGTTGTTTTGTGCTGTTGCTCCTTGTCCCAGCTCACAGGGACTGCTCCATTCCAAATTCATCCTTCTTCTGCCTAAAAGCAGGATCCAGAGGCTCCAGTTTATAGCTTTTGTTTCTAGGAAAACAAAGCTTAACAGGGCTAAAACAATATTTATGCACATTATCACTGTTATAACGTCAATTCACTCATAAAGACCAACAGAATGACTTCTATCTGAGAAGTTAACACAGATCAACAGAGTGCTGAGATCAAAAACATTCTTTCTGTTAGGCCCACTCACAAGCAAGTTTCCCTAGCCCATTCATGATCTTTTCTTTCTCTTCTCTCTCAGCTCTGCTTCTGACTGCTCTACTCTCTCTGCAACCTATACACACATATATACATATATGATGTACATGCATACATACATATATATCATATATACACACATGTGTACATGCCTACATATATCCATACACATACATGTACATACACTTATGTGTATATATACATATACATACGTGTATATATGCATATGTACACATATATACACGTATGTATATATATATATATACACTAATATACGTGTGTGTCTATATATATATGTATATATACTATTTCTAATCAAAGGCTCCTCATTGATTCAATCAAAGATAAGACTCAATCACAGTCACTTGACTGGCTAAAATTCAATCCAGAACCGCAACAAAAACTCCTGCTTTGATTGCTCTTACAGATATTAACCAATTGTGACTTCTAAAATGACACCATAATGCTCACTCCCAGGTTTTTCTGAAATCATTCCCCTCATTAATTCCACAGCACAATATTATCCCTTCGCAATTATATATAACAATTTGTTTAGCCATTCCTCAAAGGTGAATAATTCCTCAATGTCCAAATAGTTCCCACCACAAAAAGCTATTATAAATACTTTTTGTTCACATAGTTCTTTTTCCTTTTTTTTCTTTGATCTATTTGGGATACAGGTCTAGTAATGGAATTCCTGAATCAAATGGTAGGTACAGTTTTAGAACACTTTGGGTTTAGTTCCAAATTGTTCTCCCAAATGATTAAAACATTTGACAATCCTACCTACAATACATTAGTGTACAGATTATTGCAGAGCACTTGCTTTGTTAGTCAGTTTGATAAGTCTGGATTATAGTGAAACCTGGAAAGACAAACAAACTGATGCAACAGAAGTGAATAGAACCAGGAGAACATCATCCCCAACAACAATATTGCAATCTTGATCACCTGGAAAAGACTTAACTACTCTGATCAGGACAAGGAGAAGACTTCTAAAGGATTCATGATGAAAATGCTATCCTCCTACAGGTAATTGATCAATTCTGAGTGAAGTATATTTTTTCTTTACTTTACTTTTTTTTTTTTTGCTATATGATTAATAAGAAAATGATTTGCATGATATCACATGTACAATGTGCAACATATTGTTGGCCTTCTCAATGGGTAGAGAAGGGAATGAATTGAGGTAGGAAATTTAGAACTCAAAATTTTAGAAAAGAATGTTCAAAAATAACTAAAAGTAGAAACATAGAAATAAATCTTAAAGGGAATAATATAAGGACAAGATATTTTAAACCAATATTTTATTGATTAGTGATTTGAAAAACATTCCCCTCCTCTAAATATTATCATTAAGTACTGTAATATTTGTTATTTTTATAAATAATGATATTTTAATAAGTGGGGAAGAGTGAAGACAGTGAAGAACAGGCATTCCTTAAGTAGGAAATTTCCGTAGCAGGGCATCTGACATTCGCATAGATAAAAATTCCAGAAATTTATTTGTTCATCTCATTTACCCTTTTAAGATACAGTGGGATTTATATTCGTTTCAAGGTTGACACTTCATCTGTGTTAGCTACATGTATAAATACAGACTGACTTCACAGATGCCTTATTTTGTCTCAATAAGAAGTATTTCCACCTTTTGTCAACTATGACAGCATTATTACTATCAAATTGCCAGATGCGTTGCTTAAAGTTGCCAGATGTGTTGATGCTTCATGTAGTTACTCACTATAACTTCCTGTTGTATTGTCCTTTACTTTTTTTTTTTTTTTTTAGCATTTTCTACTGCACAATACCAGGATTTTTTCCTCCATCTCCAAATAAAATTTTACATGCAGTTTTATGTATTTCTTTAAAAAAAAAAAAAGGTAACAGATGAAGATTTGAGGGAAACAGCTTATTTACCATCTTTATAAAATGCACTGATTTTGCTCCATGAACAACAACAACAAATAAGAGTAACATGTTTATGTTAAGATTTGCAGTTTCAAAAGTACCTTCATCATGGCAATTTGTGATTTTGATAGTTCAAATAATACTATCACGCTCATTCTGAAGATGAGAAAACGGAAACCTGGAGAGTTTAAGTAATATATCGTGTAACAAAAACTGCTAGGTTAAGGATTTGTACTAGAAAATCTTTTCTGTTTCTGTTAATATTTGATGTTTTAATGAAATATGAACAAGTGCATTTTGATTTTTTAATTATATTTACTTGGTGCATGTAATATGAAGTTAATCATCAAAATATATCCATAGAAAAAGATGTCATTTGGTCAAGAATTTATATTAATAAATAATAGATCAATAACCCAAATACTACCCCAGTATGCACAGAATCTTAAAGAACCTAGATAAGGCTTTTGGTTTACTGAAAATCAGATGTTCTTTGAAGCATTTATGAAAGAAAAATTATATGAGTTGCCCAGGGCAATACTGGTGAATGGTGCAGCCATATTGATGAGTCCATGAATTTATCCCCATTTTAAAATGTATATATCTTATTTCTTTGTTAGGTTAGAGACTGAATGTTACTTATACTAGTACAGTATTGTTATTCATTCCTCTAAGTCATTTTGACTCTTCATGACACCATTTGGGGTTTTCTTGGAAATATATCAGAGTGGTTTGCCATTTCCTTCTCCAGCTCATTTTATAAATGAAACTGAGGCAAACATGGTTACAGCATCTGCCCAGGGTCAGATAGCTAGTATGTATCCAAAACCAAATTTGAATTCAGGGAGAAGGGTCTCCCTGATTCCAGGTCCAGCCCTCTTTCCACTGTACCACTTAGTATAGTGTAGTGATGCTTAATAAATGTTACTTGAATTAATTACATTATAATTTGGGGGATGTCATCTTTATTAGCTTAGGTTATATTTGCTTAGAGGAAATGATAAAGTCTTTGAATTTTCTTTTTTCCTCATTTTTTTCCTCACAAAGTTTTGACTCTATCTTAAATGAATCAGAACAATCAGAAGTATGTGAAGATGCAAATTTAGTTAAGAAAATATATAACAAGAAATATGGTTACATTGCTTTAAATTTATAATGCACCTTTAATTATTTTGTTTTGTTTTCTTTATATTTTTTAGTATCTCACAAACATCCTATTGCATTATTTGTGTCTGTTCATATATGTTTGCATGTGTGTGTATGTGCATGTAGCAGGAGAACAAGGTCAAAGTCAAAGCAGCAATGTATTCTAGACCCTCACTTTCCAGATCAATAAACTGAGATCCAGAGATATGAAGTCACACAGATAATAAGTAGGAGAGTTGGGATTTGAAATAGGTTTCTCGCGAACTTAAAACAGTGTATAGTCTATTACACCACAAAATGGTATATTTGTATGATTTTTCAAAATTTATTCAATTATGTTTGATTTATTCAACTACAGAGATAACTTAGTCTACATTATCTTTGGAATCAGAGTACCTGAACTCAAGTTCTACATTACACTTTTACTCTCTGTGGGATCTGAGTTGAAATTTTCTCATTTATATAATGATGGAGTTAAATCAGATGACCTCTAGAGTTCCCTTTTGGCTTTCTGTCTATGGTCCAATAGAAATACAGGGAGATATATTCTTACCTATTACATTGGCTGCTGTCAGGGAAGATACTCTCCAGAGAATACAGATAGAAAGAGTTCTTATCAGGGGAGCGAGTCTCTAAATTTTCTTATTTGAAGATGACATATTGTCATTTTTTCCATGTTGGTTGAGGCCTCTTCATTAAATCCATGCTTATTTGAAAGGTATTAGTATAAGCACCAAGTGTGAAATAAATAAAATGTATGGAGAAATATTATTTCCTCGAGAGCAATATCCAATATGATGACTAGGTCTTTTAGCAGATCAGTATCTTAATAAGGTTATGTGGATGCATACTGAGATAGGTTCAGAATTGTATAGGAGGAAAATATTGTATTTAGATTTAAATTATGAAGCTGTTCAATGATTTCCATGATGGCAAATTTATCACTGCCATAGAATTATTTAATACAAACATTCTCCTGATGATTATATATGAATTTTTAGGAACATCAACCATAAACTTAAAAAAAATCAGAATTGTAGGTGATCCAAAAGGCATTTGAAAAAGGAAAAGTTGGTAAGAATAGACTCTATTGCTGTACATACATGAGCTGACAAAAATATAAGCAAAATATACGCAAAGAATTTTAAGGGCTTGAGGAATACTAGAAGCTTAGAGTTTTTAAGGAAAAAAAAAACTTTCAGGAACTGGCACCTGAGTTAAATTTTGAGAAAATCTATTCATTCTAAGATGCAGAAGAGAAGATATAAAACACTCCATCTAAGGGAAATTTTTTGTAGAAAATCATGAAGATAAATACTGAATGTTTTATACAAGGCTTAGCAAACGGACAAATGGTCAGAATGTATACTACGGGTACTAAAATGATGTGTAATAAAATTGTAAATGTGGACTGGAGTCAGTTTGAAAAAGGTTTTATATTTTCAGGGAAGTATACATTTTAAATTCAGTTAACAGGGAGTCATTGGATGTATATCCTTTGACCCAGCAATATTGTTTATAAGGCTGTATCCCAAAGAGATCATGAAAATGGTCAAAGACCTACATGTATAAAAGTATTTACAGCAGTTCCAAGAAATGAAAATCAAAGTGATGTCCATCAATTGAGGAATGACTGAACAAGTTGTGGTATATACATGTAATGGAATATTATTGTGCTATGAGAAATGATGAAGTCAGACTTTAGAAAAATCTAAAAGAATTATATGAACTGACGCTGACTGAAGTGAGCAGAACCAAGAGAACATTATACACAATAACAGCCACAATGTGTAAGGCTGATTTTGATGAACTTAGCCCTTCTCAGCAATGCAAGGACCTAAACCATTTCCAAAGGGCTCATGATGCAAAATGCCATCCACATCCAGAGAAAGAACTAGGGAGTCAGAACACAGAACGAAGTGGACTATTTTCTCTTTGTTATGTTTTGTTTTGTTTCTCTCATGATTTCTCCCATTCATTCTAATTCTTCTATGCAAGAGAACTAATGTGAAAATGTGTTCAATGTATGTATAGAGCCTATGTAAAGTTGTATACCATTTTAAGGAGAAAGGGGGAGAAAATTCAAAACTTGTGGAAGTGGATGTTGAAAACAAGTAAGTTAATAGTTTTCAGGGAAAAATAAGGAGTCATTGTAGCTTTTATCAACTCTTAAGTGACATCGGCAGACCTGTGCTTTATATTGTGGATATATTCTGGAGGGTCACACAGAAGCAAGTAGGCAAGCAGACAGTAAATAAGTACTAATGCTGAAAATGAAAGATACTTATAGGGACAGAGTATTGAAGTCTAGAGAATAAAGGCCTTTTTTTCCAAAATGGAATGCCTAGAATGTGACAAGTGCTATACAAATATACATTTTAATTTTCCCCAACAACTGTAACAGGTAGGTCAACACAGAGAAGTAGGTGCTTTGATTATCTTAATTTTTTCTTTGCAGAAACTGTGGAAAAAAGAAGTTAAATGACTAGTCCACAGCCACACAGCTAATAAATATATGAATTCAGAGTTGAACTTGGATCTTCCTCTCTACAGGCCCAACACTCTAACCAACACATTGCCTAAGCAGGAGTTCAATTAAAAGATTTATACACAACAAGAGATGGTGAGAAACTAAATTAGGGTGGTTATAATGTGAATAGATATAACGGGGCCAGACATGAGAGATATTGCAGAAGTAGAATTGGCAAGATTTAGAAACTGATGAGATTTTGCAGTGGAAAGGTTTAAAAGACTGTGACAAATAAATGATGATTTCAATATTGTAAACCTCAGTGACTGTAAAGAAACAGGGAGGTTAGAAAGAAGATTAGGTCATGGGGGAAAGATAATGAGTTCTGATTTGGATGTGTGTAGTCAAGTTGTTGAGTGAAGAATTTATTATGCGCTTACTAGGTGACAAGAGGTGTCCTAAATGTTAAAAATACAAATACAGGGGGGCAGAGCCAAGATGGCGGAGTGAGAGCAACGACTCACCTAAGCTCTTGGACAAACTCCTTTGGATACTTCTGAAAGGAAAATCTGACTAAATTTTGGAGGTGCAGAATCCAGTGGGAGACAGACTGTGATGGATTCGGAGCCCAGGTTAGAGTGGAAGGTCCACGGGAAGGATCTGTTCCACGGGGGTGAGCCCCCAGCACACAGTGCAGCATGGTCAGTGCAGCAGGGCGGAAGGGACCTGAGAAGCCCGAGAGTGGCAGGCGAAACCAGCGGAGCAGGAGACAAGCCAAACCGAGCCAGTCAGAGCCGCTGAGTGCCAGATATCAGCGCAGCAGCTACTGAAACCTTCACCCTGAAGATTCAACTTTGGTAAGTCACCTACTTAAACTTCCAGGATCCAGGATGGTGGAGTGATCAGTAAATGCTCTCTCCTCCTCTCCATGACCGTGAAAGAACCATAAAATATTTCCCCAGAAAAATCCTGCATCAGTGGGAACAGCAGAAGGGAGCAAATAATCTTATAACACCAGAGGCTAGGAAAATAGCTAAGGGGGGATTCCTTCTACCGTGGTGGAGGTGAACCAGAAGAACAGAGGACCCAGGGCAGAGAAAACTTGCACTAAGACCCAGGCAAGCCTCAGCGCCAGGAGAGGAGCCCCAGGAGGGGTGGGACCACAGATTAGCATCTAGGCATGCCTCAGCCCTCCAGGGGAAAAGGGAAGACAATAGGGAAGTTGGGATCACCATCCCTTGAGCTTGCCTTTGCCTCAGTTCAGTTGAGGAGATCTCCTGTGACCAGACCACTCCTCCCACACACTTAACAAGCTAACCCCAGGGTTGATCAGGGAAACAAAAAACAAAAACCTGCTTTTAGCTTTTTCACACATCAGCTCAACACAAAGTTCTGTAGCTTCTGACTGAAAGAATCAGAAGCTACAACACTCAGTCAACATCATGAACAGGAAAAGGCAGATGAAGGGTGAAAAAACCATAGAATCTTTCTATGGGGATAAGGACCAAAAGAGAAACACCAAAGAGGTCAGAGCTGAAACTGTACTTCCACCTGAAACTTCAGAAGGGACTATGAACTTCTTGCAAGCACAAGCAGCTCTCCTGGAACAGCTTAAGAAGGAAATAGAAGAAAAACTGGCCAATGATTTTAAAATTATAAAAAAGAATTCATTGATGAGAACATCATTTTGAAAAGGATAATTGAACAAATGGAAAAGGAAGTTCAAAAATTAACCGGAGAAAATATTTCCTTAAAAGGAAGAGTTGATCAAACGGAAACGGAAACCCAAAACCTAACTGGGAAAATTGGTCAAATGGAAAAGGAAATACAAAACCTAACTGGGAAAATTGGTCGAATGGAAAAAGAAGTACAAAAATTAACTAGAGAAAATAGCTCCTTAAAGGGAAAAACTGGTCACATGGAAAAGTAGATGCAAAAGTTAACTGAAGAAACCAATATGATAAAGATTAGAATTGGGCAAGTAGAAACTAATGACTCAGTGAGACAGCAAGAATCAATCAAACAAAATCTAAAGAATGAAAAGAGAGAACAAAATGTAAAATATTTAATTGGATAAACAACTGACCTGGAAAATAGAACCAGGAGAGGAAATTTAAGAATTATTGGCCTGCCAGAAACCCATGATGAAGAAAAGAGTCTGGACAATATCTTCCAGGAAATCATCAAGGAAAACTGCCCAGGAGTACTAGACTCAGAGGGCAAAATAGTCCTCGAAAGAATCCACCCTTCCCCTCCCAAAAGGGATCCCAAACTCAAAACCCCAAGAAATATCGTTGCCAAATTCCAGAGCTATCAAGTGAAGAAGAAAATACTACAAGCAACCAGAAAGAAACAATTCAAATATGAAGAACATACAGTTAGGATCACACAGGATCTTGCAGCTTCTACATTAAAAGATCGAAAGAATTGGAACCCAATATTCCATTAGGCAAAGGAGTTGGGACTTCAACCAAGGATCAACTACCCAGCAAAGTTCAGCATAACATTTCAGGCAAGGAGAAAGTCATTCAACGAAATAAGGGATTTCCAGAGCTTCCTGATCAAAACGCCAGCACTCAATAGACAAGTTGATCTTCAAATGCAGGTCTCAACAGAATCATAAAAAGGTAAACCGGGGGGAAAAACAAAAACAAAAAAAAAAAACTTATTACTCAATTAGGGCAAACTTTATACCTCCCTGTAAGGAAAGATGATACCTGTTAATCTTGAGAGCTCTGCAGCTATTATGATAAAAGAGATATACATAGAGGGAACAGGTATAAACTAAATGATGTCATGTCAATAATTTGATTTAAGTATGAGAAGGGATTGTAATAGGAGGTGTGAAAAGGAGGAAGCAGAAAATGGTAAATTACATCACAGGAAGAAGTACAAAATTATAGAAGAGGGAAGAAGGGGATCTCATCTGATTTGTTTAAAGGAGGGAACAATAATCTTAAGTAGATAATCCTAACTAGCTCTATAGGTAGTAGGAGGGGAAGGGGAAAGAAAGGGGAGGGAGGCTAAAAGGGGGGGAAGAAGCAATAAGAGTAAAGGGGAGTAAAAGGGAGGGGGGCTAAAAGAAGGAGGGGAAGGCTGCAGGAGGACGGGTTGAAAAGTGAATACTATTGAGGAGGGGAAGGGAGACGGGAGAGCTAAAAGCACAAATGGCAGGAAAGAGGATGGAGGGAAATACACAGATTGTAATCCTAACTGTGAATGTGAATGGAATGAATTATCCCATAAATGGGAGATGGATAGCAGAATGGATTAAAAGCCATAATACAACAATATGCTGCTTACAAGAAACACATTTGAAACAGGGGGATACACACAGGATAAAGGTCAAAGGGTGGAGCAGAATATATTGTGCTTCAGCTCATGTAAGAAAGGCAGGAGTAGCAATCCTAATCTCAGACAAAGCAAAAGCAGAAATATATCTGCTCAAAAGGGATAAGGATGGAAACTATATCCTGCTAAAAGACACCATAGACAATGAAGCAATATCATTACTAAACATGTATGATCCAAGTGGTATAGCATCCAGATTCGTAGAGGAGAGGTTGGGGGAGTTGAAGGAAGAAATTGACAGCAAAACTATACTAGTGGGGGACCTCAACCTACCCCTCTCTGAACTCGATAAATCCAACCTCAAAATAAACAAGAAAGAGCTTAAGGAGGTAAATAAAACTCTTGATAAGGTAGATATGATAGGTCTTTGGAGAAAATTGAATGGGAATAGAAAGGAATATACCCTTTTCTCAGCGGTACATGGAACATTTACAAAAATTGACCATTTACTAGGACATAAAAATCTCGCAGTCCAGTGCAGAAAGGTAGAGATAATCAATGCATCCTTCTCAGATCATAATGCATTAAAAATTACACGTAATAAAAGGCCATGGAAAGAGAAACCAAAAATCAATTGGCAACTAAATAATGTAATCTTAAAGAAGGATTGGGTCAAAGAAGAAATCATAGAAACAATCAACAATTTCATTCAAGGGAATGACAATAATGAGACAACATACCAAATCTTATGGGATACTGCAAAATCAGTTATTAGGGGAAGTTTTATATCTTTGAATGCTTACATAAATAAAATAGAGAAAGAGTAGACCAGTGACTTGGGCTTATTGTTGAAAAAGCTAGATAAAGACCAAAGTGAAAATTCCCAAGTAAATACCAAATTAGAAACACTGAAAAGCAAAGGAGAGATTAATAAAATTGAAATTAAGAAAACTATTGAATTAATAAATAAAACCAATAGTTGGTTTTATGAAAAAACTAATAAAATTGATAAACCTTTGCTCAATTTGATTAAAAAAAAGGAATAAAATCAAATTACTAATATTAAAAATGAAAAGGGTGAACCCACCTCCAGTGAGGAGGAAATTAAAACAATAATTAGAAACTACTTTGCCCAACTTTATGCCCACAAGTTCGATAATGTAAATGAGATGGATGAATATTTTAAAAAATACAAATTGCCCAGATTAACAGAAGAGGAAGTTGAATACTTAAGCAACCCCATCTCAGAAAAAGAAATTTAAGAAGCCATCAATGAACTCCCTAGGAAAAAATCTCCAGGGCCAGATGGATTCACAAGTGAATTCTATCAAACATTTAAAGAACAGTTAATTCCAATACTATATAGACTATTTTTGAAAATTGGGGAAGAAGGAGTCCTCCCAAATTCTTTCTATGATAGAAATATGGTTTTGATACCCAAACCAGGAAGAGACAAAATAGAGAAAGAAAATTTTAGAAAAATTTGCCTAGCGAATATAGATGCAACAATTTCAAATAAGATTTTAGCAAAACGAATACAGCATCTTATCACGAGATTAATACATTATGATCAGGCAGGATTCATACAAGGAATGCAGGGCTGGTTCCATATTAGGAAAACTATTAGCATTATCGATCACATCAACAACAAAGCTAAAAAAAACCACATGATTATCACAATAGATGCAGAAAAAGCTTTTGACAAAATACAACACCCATTCCTATTAAAAAAACTGGAGAACATAGGAATAAAGGGAACTTTCCATAAAATAATAAGCAGTATCTATCTAAAACCTTCAGCAAGCATTATATGCAATGGGGATAAGCTAAATGCATTCCTAAGAAGATCAGGGGTGAAAGAAGGATGTCCATTATGAACACTATTATTCAATATGGTACAAGAAATATTAACTATAGCAATTAGACAAGATAAAGGTATTAAAGGAATAAGAATAGCCAAAGAAGAAACTAAGTTATCACTCTTTGCAGATGATATGATGATTTACCTAGAGAATCTCAGAGATTTAAGTAAAAAAGTACTTGAAATAATAAACAACTTTGGCAAAGTTCCAGGTCACAAAATAAACCCCCTCAAATCTTCTGCGTTCCTATATATTAGCAACAAAGTCCAACAGCAAGAGATAGAAAGAGAAATCCCATTTAAAGCTAGGGTAGACACTATAAAATACTTAGCAGTTTACCTGCCAAAACAAACCCAGAGATTATATGAACACAATTACAACACACTTTTTACACAAATAAAGTCAGATTTCAGTAAGTGGAAAAACATCAGTTGCTCATGGGTAGGCCATGCTAATATAATAAAAATGATAATTCTACCGAAATTAATTTACTTATTTAGTGCCATACCAATTAAACTATCAGACAACTATTTTCTAGAGTTGGATAAAATAATATCAAAATTCATTTGGAAGAACAAAAAGTTCAGAATATCAAAGGGACTAATGAAAAGAAATGCTTGGGAAGGTGCCCTAGCACTACCAGACCTCAAATTGTATTATAAAGCTGCAATTATCAAAACCACTTGGTATTGGCTAAGAAACAGAGAGGTAGAAAAGTGGAATAGACTTGGCACTCAAGACACAGTAGGCAAGGAATATAGCAACCTCCTGTTTGATAAACCCAAGGACCCCAGCTTCTGGGATAAGAGCTCACTGTTTGACAAAAATTTCTGGGAAAACTGGATAACAGTGTGGTGGAAATTAGGAGTAGACCCATGCCTGACACCGTACACAAGAATAAAGTCCAAATGGATACATGATTTAGGTATAAAGACTGATACCATGAATAAACTGGAGAAGCGAGAAATAATGTATTTATCAGATTTATGGAGAAGGGAAGAATTTTTTACTAAAGAAGAAATAGAAAGCATTATGAAATGCAAAATGGATAATTTTGATTACATTAAACTGAGAAGTTTTTGCCCAACCAAACCCAATGCAACCAAAATCCGGAGGGATGTAGTAAATTGGGAAGGAATTTTTATAGCTAAGCTTGGGGATAAAATCCTTATTTCTAGAATATATAGAGAACTGACTCAAATGTATAATCATACAAGTCATTCCCCAATTGATAAATGGTCAAAGGATATGAACAGGCAATTTTCAGAGGAAGAAATTAAAGCTATCTATAATCATATGAAAAAATGTTCTAAATCACTTTTGATTAGAGAGATGCAAATCAAAACAACTCTGAGGTACCACATCATACCTATAAGATTGGCAAACATGACAGAACAAGAAAATGATAAATGCTGGAGAGGATGTGGGAGAGTTGGAACAATAATTCATTGTTGGTGGAGCTGCGAGCTCATCCAACCATTCTGGAGAGCAATTTGGAACTATGCCCAAAGGGCTACAAAAATATGCATACCCTTTGACCCAGCAATATCGCTACTAGGACTGTATCCCCAAGATACCATAAAAATGCGATAGGGTCCCACATGTACAAAAATATTTATAGCAGCACTCTTTGTAGTTGCCAAAAACTGGAAGTCAAGGGGATCTCCATCAATTGGGAAATGGCTAAATAAATTATGGTATATGAATGTAATGGAGTACTATTGTGCCATAAGAAATGATGAACAAGAAGACTACAGAGAGGACTGGAAGGACTTATATGATCTGATGCTGAGTGAAAGGAGCAGAACCAGACGAACTTTGTGCACAGCAACCACCACAGTGTGAGAGAGTTTTTTCTGGGAGATTTGGAATTTCATAATAACACAAGAACTTATTAAAAAAAAAATCCCAGTGGTGGTTTTCTAAGGCAAAATGCCTTCCACAGTCAGACAAAGGAATATGGAAGTCATTCGCAGAATGTAGGAGATCATGTTTGTGTGTGTGTGTGTGTGTGTGTGTGTGTGTTTGTGTATCATGTTTTGATTTTTTATATGATTTCTTCCATTTATTTTAGTTCGATTACATAGCATGACTATAGTGAAAATGTACTCAGTAGGAAAGTATATGTAGAACCTATACAGAATTGTATGCGGTCGTGGGGAGGGAGGGGGATAGTGGGGGGTATGTGTGTGGGGATAAAATCTTAATTTTATGGCAGTGATTGTTAAACATTAAAAATTAATAATAATAAAATAAAATTTAAAAAATAAAATAATATAGAAACACAAATACAATGGGGGACAAATGTCAATCATAACATTCTAATGAGGCAAAATGGCACATAAAAGGGGGGGAAATGAAAGCAGAGGATGCACATAAGTGCATAATGGAAAAATCCAGTGAATTAAAGACAAATGATATATCCCTCTTTTCAAAATGGAGATTATAGGAGACATATAGAGACATACCAAAGAGAGAACAAGACTGGAGGTGACAAAGTCTGGAAGTAAAGCATGCCTGTTCTAGACCCTTCCTTCATATGGAGATTCTGGAATGAACTCAGCAGTGGGATAACGGAGTCACAGAGGTAAAGAGAAACACTGATAAGGCATGCTAATGAATTTGGGATGCCTATAGTGTCGTCCAATTGGAAATTACTATTAAAATAGGTATGGGGAATTGATACATACATACATACATACATACATACATACATACATACATACATACATATATATATATATATATATCGAGAGAGAGAGAGAGAGAGAGAGATGGTTGAATGGATGGATGTAAGAGTGTGTGTGTGTGTGTGTGTGTGTGTGTGTGTGTGTGTGATGGAGTTGGGGGGGGGGAGGCACCGGGCTAACGAAAAAAGTACTAGGTCTTCTATTGTGCTTACCTCCCACCCTCATATGAGGGATATGACTCTTCTGCTGCTTCTCCACTGCATTTCTTGCATACCAGTCAATGCCTTTTGCTGTCTGTAGAACATGTGTTAGTCTTCATTTCAAGCTAGCAGTGGGAATGAGAACAGAAATAAGAAATTCCCAAGGGTGCTAACTAAGGAATACCAGTTTTCAGACTGCTCCCAAATTTCACCCCCCTGCCACATACAGCCATACTTCCACAGAATATGCTAAACTTGTTTTGTATCTACAGTTTGGATCTACATTGTTTTCTGCTTTGAGGAAGATATAACAATATCAACCAATAAAATCTCTCTTTTGTACATCTCTATCTCCATTCCGATAGGACAGTTTCCATTAGGAATAAGATACATCTCTTAACCTGTGCACTTCAGCACCCTTTGATTCTCCCTTGGTTGCAATTCCCCAATGAAACACAGAGGTTAGTTAGAGCGTTGTCTTAATTCTTATTTTTAAAGGGCAAAAATGTACATAAATTCTATATAAGTGGATCAACTTTGGAACAAATACATATTATCCCAACAAATAAGAGAATAAAGGGAAAATGGAATCATGATTTTGAATCTGACTAGATTTTCTTCTTGACCCTTGAGTCTGCAGAGTGGACAACCTCATTGATGCAGTTTGAATATCACTTTGAGAGATAGGTGGCTATAATGCTAGCTATGTTAGCATCTCTGGCTTGGTCTGTGTCAGAGAGTCAGGTACTAGGGGTTGATTCAGCCATGTGGCATGGTGGCAGGAGCAGCCATTGCAATGCAATGCCTACTTATGACCATTTATCTTGTTTTTAGCTCTCAACACTCTTGTAATGAGTAGGCAGGGGAAGGGTATGGGATGAAATGTAAATTATCATGGGTTCCATTGAGGATCATTGGCAAATTTCCTTCCTGTCAGTGGGTAATAGCTTGCAATTAACTCCTACACATGAAAATCGTTTCCATAGAAATGATAACTAAACCCAAGATAGGTGTGTTTCCATAGAGAAGGAAAAGGTCCAAGAAATGGATAGTAATGATGTAAAGGAAACTAGAATGATGAGAAAAATGGAAAAAAGAAAAAAACAGGAGAGAGTAGTGTCATAGAAGAAAATTGCAGAGTATCGATTGAAAGGAGATTGTGATCAACAGTATTAAATGTTACAGATGTCAAGAAGGATGGAGACTGAGAAGAGGCCATTGCATGTTATAATCAAATAAGCATTAATAATTTAGGGGGAAAAGGTTTCAGATGAGTGATGGAGTCAGAAGCTAGATTGAAAGTACAAAAGGAAAGAGAAAAGAGGATGCAGAAGAAACTGATATAGATAATATTTTTTCTTACAAATTTGACTGTGAAAAAGGAAAGGATGTATAAGATGATATCTTAAAGGAATAGGAGGAACAAATTATTGACAGTATTAAGGAATTTTGACATACAGAACAGGGAAAAAAGAATACTCATGGTTATTGTCTTCAATTTTCTTGGTAAATATTAAAAAATATATTTTCTCCAGCAAGGTGAAATAGAGAAGGTGTTATGGGATTTCTGAAGCAGAAGTGACTTGGGACAGTCATTAGGGTAAATAGGACAGTGAGTCAATTATGAAGTACTGATAATAAGATCATATATATATATGCATATATGTGCACATATATATGTAACCTTTACAGTTTGGAAAGTAGATAATATATATGTAATCCTATTTGATCCTCAAAACAATCCTGTGAAGTATATGTTATTATTATCCTATTTTGCAATTAGGAAATAGAGCCTGAGAAGTGTTTAATGGTTTACACAGGATCACATAGTTAATAATTGTCTGAAGCAAGATGTGAACTCGAGTGTTCCTGATTCCAAGTTTAGTTTTCTCTCCACTGTACCACCTAGCAGCCTGGAATACTAAAAAAAATATTGATTTCTGGTTCCACTGACAAGCAAATTGGTCCCTTTGGAAAACATTCCCTCCAAAAAAAAAGAAGGAAACTACACCAGATATAAAACAAGTATCACCAAATCCTCAGCATGAGTAGGATAAAATAAGATTCTTGTGAATGAATAGCTTTGTGGTAGGCATTATTTTTAAGACTGATGACCTCTGAGTTCAGTTTTAATGTGGGGATGAAATGAAGCACTCCTGATTCACTGAATATTTAACAGGGGAGGAGGATTACTTTCCCCTTACATGAAAAAATGTGACAGGGATAAAGTGGCACTTAGCTTTTCTAGAAGGACTCCTCCTCATATCCAGATATAGCAACTGATATGATTTATTTTATCTATGAAGTCTGAGATGTCCTGAGCCCATGGAGCTTGGACTTTTTGTTAACCCTAGACCAGGAAGCTACATCAAAGAAGTTGGAGCCAATCAGGTTTCTTGAAAGAGAGGAAGTTATACCAAGGAAGTTGCTACAGAAGGTGGGGCTGATGGAAGTTGTGTTGCAGGAAAAAAATGTACTAGGGAAGTTGAGGCTGAAGAAAGTTGTATGGTGGTTGTGTGTGAGAAAGAATCTGTCAGAGAGACCAAAGCCATAAGGAGGAAAACTCTCATCCTATCACAAACTGAGAACTTTAAGACTCAAAAGACTCACTCAGGACTTGTTCCCTTCATATACTTCCCTTCATACTTGTTCCCTTCGTTATATTAGACTTCATATACACCGCAATGAGTAAAAGTTACATGTTTGCAGGCTTGTAGGGGCCAAACGTAAATTTTGGAACTCTGGGGCTGTAAAGACTTTACTGATGCATCCACTCCCCACATTAAAAAGAAAGAAAGATGAGAGAAGCTCTCAATGGAAATAAGACTGAAATTAGATAAATGAAAGAGATCAATACATAGAAGCATTGAGAGACATAAGACATCAAGAAGGAAGTCAAATATATCGGAGTCATGGAAAAAGATGGGACCTTATTATAGTCTAAAAAGTGACCAAAAGAATATGAAAATAGCGTTTTCCTGTATGCCTGCTTTCCTTTTTGTTACATGTATCTATGGATGTATGTGTATAAAAACAGGTATTCTCTGCTCATTTATGTGTATGTTATGTTATATATAACATTCTATTCTATTTTATAGGCTCTTTTACAACAAAGCATCTCCCATGTATATTTGAATTAGAATCTCTTGGAAAGTGTAACTCAAAAAATTTTCTCAATTACCTTCTAATAATAAACAGGCATAGCACAAAACAGGAATATGTGTGCTCATCAAATACACTTCTCACATGATGGAGAAATTAATCAGGGATGGATTCTGGGTGGATGATGTGATCTGCCCAATATCCTTCTTTGTATGACATTGTATTGTTTGCATCCACCTCCCAAGACTCTGGACAGCTTGATGGAGAAAATATTGAATCACTGACAGGAGTATGCTATGTTCATTCATGCAACAAAGACCAAGTAAATGAAGAATATTCACATTTTAACGTGCATTTGGATGGATATTCTATGGAGCTTATCCAAAAGTATACGCATCTATGATAGAGAGTACAGATGGACAGTAAGGTAAGCCAACACTTGTACAAAGCAATGTGGATCACTTTGGGGAAATTATAAAGCTCTTTTACTGACCTTAAACTAATTCTTGAGAGAGTAAAAGCCTATCTATTCAATATTAACATTTTAGAAAGATTGTTATATTACAGTGAGGTATCTTTAGTTAAACAGAAGGAAATGGAAAAGTACATAGTTATTGTGAGTGGGCATAAAACCAGCATCCATATAACCTATAGCCACTAAGGTCATGGAGCAGTTCAAAACTCTTAGCTCCAAATTCATACTGAACCTAGTTTCTTCCAGAGCTACAATGCAAGTCAGTATCCCATAAGAAAGTGGGTACTGTAAATGGAGCTGGAATCAAATCTTCCACTTACTTTCTCTAACCTTTTTAAATCAAGTCATTTAGTCTCTGTGAGTCTCAGTTTCTTCACAAGTAAATTTATGTTGGGCTAGATATTCTCTAAGATCCTTTCTAATTTTAAATCTACGATTGTGTACTATAATGTGTCCAGAACTACAAATCACAATATTACAATTTAGAATTTCAAACTCCTTTCCCAACCCACAAGGAAATCAGTGTAGACATGTCAACACTATTTTACACATGCAAGAAGTGGCAAAAATGACACCAAAAGTGACATGTATGGTCAGAAGAGCAGGCGGAAGAGGAATTAAATGAAAACCAGGAATGAAAAAAGGACATTCTACGTACAGTGTTATACTGGTAATCCCTTAAAATATAAGAATCAGAAAAAGGCATCCAAAGTATTATGGAGGAGAGGGGTGGAGCCAAGATGATAGAGTAAAAGGTCAGAACTACTCTAGGTCTCCCCTCATAATCCTTAAAATACCTGTCAAAAATGATTGTAAACAAATTCTAAAGCAGCACTCACAAACACCAAGGACAGCTTCAAGCATCAGTAGGAAAATTCTTTCACCTGGGTGAAAGGGGAGCATGGTTCAGGCCCAGTTCCAGCCCCAGGGCAGCAGCAAACACTGCAGCAGCAGTATCCATTTTTGGAGCCTTTGGCCTAAGAACCCTGGGGGAATTAAGCTGCTGATATGGGTCTTACTCCTGAGTGACTACCTTGGATGAGGAGAAGCTCTGGATTGGCAGAGCTGGTGGGGCTGTGGAGAGGGAATCTTACTCACAGTTCCAGGGCAGAAAAGAGTGCTTGTGGTTGCTCACAGATAAGAGTACAGGTCAAGAAAGGAGTAAACTCCTCTCTCTTGACTATGCCACCTTGGAGAAACTGAGAACTCACAGGTCCCTAGAGATATATCAGGTAACAGCTGCACAAAACCTCTGAAGCCTGGGGTAGAATACCCTCCACTTGACAAAAGATTCAAAAGTCAATTAATTGGCTGGGAAAATGCCACAAAAGGAAAAAAGTAAGAACAGAAGATTTTTTTTTGGTGAAATGGCATCTTCTTCCATCCTTTCAAATGAGGAAGAGCAAAGCATACAATCAGAGCAAGACAGCAAGGTCAAGGTTTCTACATTCAAAGCCTCCAAAACAAATATGCAAAGGTCTCAAGCTCGAAAAGGATTTTGAAAATCAAGTAAGAGAGGTAGATGAAAAAAATGGGAAGAAAAATGAGAGCAATGCAAGAAAATCATGAAAAATATAAATATAAATTGCCCAGATTGACAGAAGAAGAAGTTGAGTACTTAAATAAACCCATTTCAGAACAGAAAATTGAACAAGACATCAATGAACTCTCTAGGAAAAAATCTCCAGGGTCAGATGGACTTAACAAGTTAATTCTATCAAATATTTAAAGAACAGTTAATTTCAATACTATATAGACTATTTGGGAAAATTGAGAAAGAAAGAGTCCTACCAAATTCTTTTTTTATGATACAAATATTGCTCTGATACCTGAATCAGGAAGAGTCAAAACAGAGAAAGAAAATTATAGACTAATTTCTCTAATGAATATAGATGCAAAAAGTTTAAATAAGACATAGCCAAAGTAATACAGTAACTTATCATGAGAACAATACATTATGATCAGTAAGGATTTATACCAGAAATGCGGGGCTGAGTCAATATTAGAAAAACTATTAGCATTACTGATCACATTAACAACAAAATTAAAAGAAATCACATGATTATCTCAATAGATGCAGAAAAAGGTTTGGAGAAAATATAACACCCATTCCTAATGAAAACACTGGAAGGCATAGGCATAAATGGAACTTACCATAAAATAACAAGCAGTATCCACCTAAAACCATCAGGAAGCATTACATGCAATGGTGACAAGCTAGATGCATTTCCATTAAGATCAGAGGCGAAACAAGGATATCCGTTATCACCACTGTTGTTCAATATGGTCAATAAGAAAAGAAAAAGAAATTGAAGGAATTAGAATAGGCAAAAAAGAAACTTAGTTTCTTTGCAGATGATATGATGATATATTTAGAGAATCCCAGAATATCAAGTAAAAACTGCTTGAAGTTATAAACAACTTTGGTAAAGTTGCTGCTTACAAAATAAACCTACACGAATCTTGTGCATTTCTGTATATTACCAGAAAAACCAAGCAGCAAGAGATAAGAAGAAAAATTGCATTTAAAGTTATTGTAGACACTATAAAATATATGGGAGTAGACTTGCCAAAACAATCAAGACACCACATGAACACAATTAAGAAGCACTTTTCATACAAGTAAACTCACATATAAGTAAGTGGAAAAACATCAGTTGGTCATGGGTTGGCCAAGCTAATAAAACAAAAAGGCAATTCTACCTAAATTAATTTACTTGTTCAGTGCCATGCCAATCTAACTACAAGATAACTATTTTCCAAAGCTAGAAAAATAATATCAAAAGTAATCTGGACGAATAAAAGGTTCAGAATATGAAGGGAACTAATGAAAAAAAAAACACTAGGGAAGGTGACCTAGACCTACCAGATCTTCATTTGTATTAAGTAGAAGCAATCATCAAAACCACTTGATCTTGGCTAAGAAACAGAAGGGTAGAACAGTGGAACATGTTAGGTACACAAGATACAGTGGTAATGAATATAGCAGTCTACTGTTTGCTGAACCCAACGACCCCAGCTTCTGGGATAAGAACTCACTGTTTGACAAAAATTGCTGGGAAAACTGGATAACATTGTGGTGGAAATTAGGCATAGACCAATGCCTGATACCATACACAAGAATAAATATCAAATGAATACATGACCTAGGTATAAAAACTGATATTATAAACAAGTAGGGGAAGCAAGGAATAGTGTGTTTGTCAGATTTATGGACAATGGAGAAATTTATGACCAAACAAAACAAAGAGAACATTATGAAGTGCAAAATGGATAATTCTGCTTGCATTAAATTGAAAAGTTTTGACACAAATGAACCCAATGCAACTATGATAAAGAGGGAATCAGAAAAGTGAGAAAGATATTTTGCAAATAGTATCTGTGATAAAGGCCTCATTTCTAAAATATATAGATAACTGAGTCAAAGGTACAAGAATACAAGTCATTCCCCAATTGATAAATGGTCAAAGGGTATGAATAGGAAGTTTTTAGAGAAATAAATTAGTGCTATCTATAATCATATGAAAAAATGCTCTATATCGCTATTGATAAGAGAAATGCAAATCAAAACAACTCTGAGGTATCACAGCACACCTATCAGATTGGCTAACATGACAAAACAGGAAGATGACACTAATTCACAAAAACACTAATTCATTGTTGGTAGAGCTGTGAGGTGAATCTATCATACTGGAGATCAATTGAAGCTATGGTCAAAGGGCTACAAAAATGTGCATACTCTTTGACCCAGCAACATCACTTCAGAGGCTCTATCCCAAAGAGATCATAGACATGAGAAAGTGTCCCACATGTACAGAAAAGTTTATAGCAGCTCTCTTTGTGGTGGCAAAAATTGGGGAATGGCTGAGCAAGCTGTGGTATATGAATGTAATAGTATACTCTTGTGCTATAAGGAATGATGAACAGGAATACTTCCCAGAAGCCTGGAAAGATTTCCATGAGCTGGTGTTGAGTGAAAGGAGCAGAACCAGAAGAACTTTGTACACAGCAATAGACACAGTTGTGAGTAATTTTTCTGGCAGACTTAGTTCTTCATTGAAGTGCATAGAGTTAAAAAATTTCCAATGGACTCTTGAGGCAAAACACCTTCCACATCCAGAGAAAGAACTATGGAATTAGATTGCATTTTCTTTTGCATTATGTTTTGTTTTCTTTTGTAGCTTCTCCCATTCATTTTAATTCTTCTGTGCAACATGCATTTAATAGGAATGTACACGTTGAACTTATGTAAGATTGTATGTTGTCTCAAGGAGAGAGGTGAATGAAAGGGAAGGAGGGGAAAAAAGTCTATGATATATGGAAATGACTGTCTAACACCGAAAACGAATAAATAATTCAATTTTTAAAAAAAGGAAACCATGAAAAGTGAGTCAACACTTTCCTAAAGGAGAACCACAAAAATACTGAAGAAAATAACACTTTTAAAAATAAATTAATCCAAATGGCAAAAGAGGTCCAAAAAGCTAATGAGAAGAAAGCTTTAAAAAGCAGAATTGGCCAAATGGAAAAAGAGGTTCAAAAGCTCATTGAAGAAAATACTACTTTAAAAATTAGAACGGAGCAGATGGAAGCTTATGACTTTAAGATAAACCAAGAAATTATAGAACAAAGCCAAAAAAAGTGAGAAAAAATAAAAGAGAATATAAAATATCTCATTGGAAAAACAACTGACCCAGAAAATAGTTTCAGAAAAGAAAATGTAAAATTATTGGTCTTCCTGAAACACATAATCAAAACAAGAGCTTTAGGCATCATCTTCCAGGAAATTATCAAAGAGAACCACAGTGATATTCTAGAACAAGAGGGTAAAATAGAAATGGAAAGAATTCACCTATCACGTCCTGAAAGAGATCTCAAAAGGGAAACCCTAGTAATAATTTAGCCAAATTTCAGAGTTCCCAGGTTAAGAAGAAAATATTACAAACAGCCAGAAAGAAACAATTCAAGTACCTTGCAAATACAATTAGGATAACACAGAACTTAGCAGCTTCTAGACTAAGGGACTGAAGGGCTTGTAATATGAAGTTCCAGAGGCCAAAGGACATTTGATTGAAACTGAGAACCACCTACCCAGCAAAACTGATTATAATACTTTGGGGAAAAATTGAATGTCAAGGAAATAGAAGACTTCCAAGCATTCTTGTTGAAAAGACCAGAGCTAAATAGAAAATTTGAATTTCAAATACAAGTATCAAGAGAAATTTGAAAAGGTAAACAGGAAAAATAAGCCTTAAGATACCCAATAAATTTAACCTGTTTAAATTCCTACATAGAAAGATGTTATTTGTAACTCATGAGCCTTTTTCAAATATTAGGGTAGTTACAAGGCATAGATATATATACATACATACATATATATATATATATATATAAATGTATGCATGTATATGTATATATACACACATATACTTATGTGTATATATATATATACATATTTACACACACACATATATGTATGAATATATATGCAAGTGCCTATGGTATGTGTGTATACTATATATGTGTAGGTACGTATATGTACATGAGTATATGTGTGTATGTGTGTAGATATATAGAGATATAGACAGATAGATTACATAGATAGATAGATAGATAGATAGATAGATAGATAGATAGATAGATAGATAGATAGACAGACAGATAGATAGATAGACAAATATAGCCAGAGGGCACAGGGTGAGCTGAATATGAGGGAAGAATACCTAAGAAATAAAATTTACTGTTGAGTGGAATGTACTAGAAGTAAGAGAAAGAGATAGGTAGAATGTAGCAAAGTAGCTCACACAGAAGAGCAAAAAAGTGCTTTTATAATGGAGGTGAAGAGGTAGAAGATGAAACGAAATGAGTACTCTCATGGGATTTGGCTTAATGAGGGAATAACACACACTCAATTGAATATGGAAATCTCTTTAACCCTCCAGCAAGGAAGGGGGAAAGGGGATAGGAGAGGAAAGATAAAAGAAGGGACAGCAAATTGGGGAAAGAGAAAATCAGAAGTAAACATTATTGTGGGAGGACAGGTCAAGGGAGAAAATGGAATAAATGGAGGACAGAATAGGACCGAGGGAAATCTGGTTAGTCTTTTACAACATAACTATTATGGAAGTGTTTTGCATGGCAACACATGTATGACCTGTATTGAATTGCTTGTTTTCTCAATGAGTGTGGGTGGGGAGGGAGGAAGGGAGAAAATATGGAACTCAAAGCTTTAATAATGAATGTTAAAAATTGTTTTCGCATGCAACTGGAAAATAAGATGTACAGGCAATGGGGTATAGAAATCTATTTTTCCCTACAGGAAAATAGAGGGGAGGGAGATGGAAGAAGGGGGTAACAGAAAGGAGGACAAACTGGAGGACGGTGTGGATGGGGTGCTTGTTATTCCGGAGTGTGGGGTGGGGAGAGATGGGTAGAAAATTTTTAATTGAAATTCTTGTTGAAGGGAATGTTGAGAACTGAAAAACAAATAAATTACATATTTTGAAAAATGTATCATGGGAGTCTGTACAATCTCACAGAACTGGTAGAAGGAGTAGCAACACTGTTGAGATTCTGGATTGGTGTAAGTATCAGAGCATATTCTTCTTGAGACCTCTGTCCTTGGAAAAAACTTTCAAATTACTCAATCAAGTAGTCTCTTTCTTCCTCAACATCACCACATATGCCTGGCTTTTGAAAATTCTCATATCAGTTACACAGATTTTTAATTGTTTCTCTTTTGTATTTCAATCTAAAGAACTATGTGAAGAACAATATAATAAATTCAGAGTATATAATGGTTTTTAACTATTTTGAAAATATTATGTTAACGTTTTGAAAGGAATAAGCTATGAGTGAATAATTTCAAAAATAGCAAACATAATTTAAATTCTTTGGATTATATCATTCATTCAAAAGTTGTCATACTCATACTGTTATCATATTTAAGAAAAGAACTGTGTCTCTCCAGCATAATTTTAAACTTGATATTCTCACAAAAATAATTCTGGCAAAGTTCTCTTTTAAGCTTAATTAAAAATGAATTATTCTATCTCTCAGTCAATTATTATATCTTAGTATCCATAAATAGACGTAATGGATCAAACTACATTTTCTCATCCATTGGCTTCAACATCAGTTGGTGAATTCCTGAAATGTGTATTTTCCCAAGGGATCTAAAACGATAGTTATTAACGCAAAGGACTCCTTATTCACCTAAATGGGAAATTAATTTCTCCCTCTCTGGTATCTTTTTTTTTGTATAGAAATTATTCACTAAAATTCATTCTTTGTCGTATGAACTATTATTCACTATCTTGAAACGTTTTCCATATTACATTTTTCTTCCGGCTTTGTATTCTTTGACTTGTAATAATATTCACTGCAGAAACAACAATCAGTTTAAGAGGCAAGACACTTTTGCATTGCATTAAAATGTGTGGGTAAAAAACATGGATAAAACCAGTACTAGAGTACTGGTTGTAGCGTTTGCTCTTGTTTCCTTGTCTGGTAAATTTCCAGGCTCCTTTCTAACCAGTTACATTTGCAATTAAGTATGATTAACTATATTGACTAATAACAACTTATATTGATATATAACTAAATTATGCAAACTGTCTGTGTACATTAACTTGTTTGATTCTTACAACCCTGTGAATTTCGTACTGTGGGTAAAATGAGGACCAAACATTTGGTCAAAAAATGCAGCTATCTCATGGTACAAAGAAAATTTCATAAAAGGAGGAATGAAAAGGAAAGGGGAAACAGTCCTTCATATTCAAGAAGTCAAGTCCATTGACATTTCTTGTGGATAAAAGTTCAACCTAAGTTGATTATTATGACCAGAATTTGAAGATATGAGCAGTCCTTTTCTAGAGCGCTTCTTTAAATGAGATGAAATGAAAAAGTATCTATTCATCGTATGACAGACTAAGAAACACCCTATTGGTATTCTGGTGCTCCTGAATTTTGTTTCTGATGGGTCTGCTCCTTCTTGGGTGTGTCACAGTTTCTGTGGAGTTTGTGATTTTTTACTTGCTGGGTCTTTAATCTTCTAGGGTACGGTGAGTAGAATTTGCACTGATGAGGACATGCTGATTCATTTTTATTCATAACCACTATACACAACCAAGTAAAGCTAGGCAGTGTCCTCAGACTAAGAGTAGGTCTGCTCTTTTCTGACCTCTCTATTTAGATAAAATGCAAAAGCTTTATAATTACTTTCTTACAGTCAACTACACTTGTGTACCCCAAGATCTCTCTCTCTCTCTCTCCCTCTCTCTCTCTCTCTTTCTCTCTCTCTCTCTCTCTCTCTCTCTCTCTCTCTCTCTCTCTCTCTCTCTCTCTCTCTCACACACACACACACACACACACACACACACACACACACACCACATACACACACATACACTTGGCTTCCTGGAGAAAAGATAGCACAGGAAGTCAAGGTTATTGTTCCCCATTCATCTTACCTAAGTCACTTTCTTTATTATGCACACTTTCATAATTTGTTGTTGTTGTTCAGTCATTAAGCAGTGTCAGACTCTTTGTGACCCCTTAGACCATATTGTTAATGGGGTTTTCTTGGCAAAGATATTGGAGTGGCTTGCCAGTTCTTTCTCCAATGCATTCAGTCAAACAGAAGGTAAGTATCATACCAGGGTCACATAGCTAGTGTCTGATGCTGGATTTGAACTCAGGTTTTCCTGACTCCAGACCCAATGCTCTATCCAGAGTCATGTCGTTGTCCTGATATCTTAACAATAGTAAAATCTAATCATTTTGTGGTTTATTTTCACTGAGGAAAAGTCTAAGTGTTCCTACACAAGAAAATAGGAAGAAAACAGAAGAAGAAAGGACAATGAATACCAGTGAAAAATGTTACAGCTGAGGGATCTTATGTACATGAGCAGGAGACAGCAACAAAGTGGATTTGGGACCAAAAGATCTAAGTTCACATCCTGGATCCTCTTTGTACTCTTTGGCAAAATTTTAACATCTTTGAACCTGAGCTTCCTATCTGGAAAACTGGGGGAATAATACTTGCAGTATCTAATTTACCAGGGTGTTGTGAGAATCATGAGGAATAAATGAATAAATATGTAAGCCAAGTATATAGACTATCCACTGATACTGTAAAATTTCTCATATGCACATGTGGACACATTACCTCTGAACTGGCTTGCTGACCCCAGCTTTCTCTCAGACTAGCACATCTAGGATCATAACCAAGCACAACTTCATTCAAACTCTCCCGTGGGTAATTCTGTTGCAGGAAAATACAGTTCCCGCATTCACTTTATTTTATTTTTTAACTTTTTTCTTTCTTTTTTTATTGAATTATTGTATTTTTTTCAGTGTTCGACAATTACCTCCATATATTTTAGATTTTTCCCCTCCCTCCACCTCACTCACCCATCCCTCCCTGAGACAGTGTACAATCTTATATAGGTTATACTCGTACTTTCCTACTAAATACATGTTGAATAGAAGAATTAAAATGAATAGGAGAAACCGTATAACAAAACAAAATATAATACCAAAAAAAAATGGTCTGTTTCTATCTATCTGTGATCCAATTCCATAGTTTTTTCTCTGTATGTGGAAGGTGTTTTGCCTCAAGAGTCCATTGGAAATTTTTTAAGTCCATGCATTTCAGTGAAGCATTAAGTCTACCAGAAAAATTCCTTGTACACTGTGGTTGTTACTGCGTACAAAGTTCTCCTCGTTCTGTTCCTTTCACTCAGTATCAGTTCATATAAGTCTTTCCAGGCTTCTCTGCATCTGGGGCACAGGAAGCTTTGTCCCACAGTTCTTGTGTCTAAAGCTTGAGGCTTCGTGTGTTGTGACCTCTGGTTCTTTCAACTAGAACCTAAAATTCTGCTATGGTTCTTTAGTGCTGTGTTCCCTTTCCTCTATGCAAGTAAAAGTTTTGTTCTATATCTGATTCACATTTCTTGATGGAAACTCTCTACTCTTCCCTATGGCCCTTCTTGGGAAAGGGCCCTTAAGATTAACATCCCAAACCAAGTCTGAGGTGGAAGAGGAATTAAAGTACAAGGAGCTGGTTTAATTTAAATTATTGAAGAGATAGGCAGCAGGGCAATGAAACCAATGCAAAGCTCAAAGGTAGGTAAAGGATTGCAATTAGCAAAAGTCACCAGACACTGTGGCCTCAGCAGCAACAACTAGCATTTATATAGCATATTTATCTTCACAACAACCCTGAGAGACAGGTACCTACTATTATTATCCTCTATTTTACAGCTGAAAAAAACTAGAGACAGAGCTTAAGTGGCTTACCTAGTCACACAGGGATGGAACCAGGTAAAAGTTGAACTCAGTACTTCTTGACTTCAGCACCAGTGTTCTGTCCACTGTGCCACTTAAGGCACAGTTAAGGTCTTTCGACCAGGCACAGTTAAGGTCTTTCGACCAGAGAGAGCAACAAAGATCCAGAGGCACTTCTCAGAGATAACATCTCTCTAAACTTGAAGGTGTCTCTGAAGGGTAATATTTTTAACTGAATATTTATGCCAATAACCTCAAATCTTGATTCATCCAGTTGGAAACTAACAACTCAAGGTTTTATTTCTGCTGATTGTTCCTCCCTCTGATTTCTCCAAGAGTTCTAACAGAACTGCTTATTGAACCTCTGCTGCCATCTTTGCTTCTCATTCTTGATCATCCAATCTGTTCACGTTCTTCTATCTTTCTGTTACCTGTTATCATTCTGCCATATTTATTGATCTCTTTATCTCACTTAACCTAGTCCTCTAAAGGAGACAATTATGGTCTGGCTGTCATTTGTGCTGTAGAGGACCAAAATGACATCACTATTTTGGGATCAAGGTATAGCGTGCCCAGTTGTGGGTAATCAGGTCAATATAAGCTCAGAAAGCTCTAACACAGGCTGGGCACAAGTAATCCACATAAATATTTGGAGTGAAACATGACCTTGAACTTGTGAATCTCATGTTTCTTTTGAGCTACTACAATTCTGCTTTACTCAAAGAGCAAATCACGTCTTTGATGCAGGCATGCCATGTTGTGTGCTCCTATGCCATTATCACTCGTGTCTCACAATGGATTCCAAAATTTTTCAGAGAGATCTTGAGTGTCTTTGAATCACTTCGTCTGATCTCCATGTGAGACTTGCCCTGTGGGAGTTGAAATTTCCATAAAATAGTCTTCCCCCAAAAAAATATATTTAGCATTTACACGTGGTCAGCCCAACAGAATTGTGCTCTTTGCAGTAGAGTTTGAATGGCCGGCAGTTCAGCTCAAGAAAAGACCTTGGTGTCAGGTACCTTATCTTGAAAGTGATCTTCAGAATCTTCCTATGACAATTCAAATGAAAGTGATTCAGTTTCCTGTTATGATGATAATATACTGTTTAGGTTTTAGAGGCATACAACAATGAGGTGAGCACACTTGTTCTATAGACCTTCATTGTGGTAGGCAATCTAATACTTTATCTCCCACACTTTTCATTGGAGGCCCCCAAACATTGAGTTAGCTCTGACAGTTCATGCATCAAACTTATCATCAATGTAGATCCACCTGACAAATATGCTGCCAAAGCAAGAAAACTTATCCAGAGCATTTAAAATGTCTGCATTTGCTCTAACTCGTGGTTTCACATATGGACGGTGTGGTGCTGACTGGTGGAGAACCTCTGTTGTTCTGACGCTAATAGCTAAGCCAAAATTAGCACAGGCAGCAGAGAACTTGATCCAGACTTAGTCG
The DNA here is from genome assembly GCF_028372415.1 of Notamacropus eugenii. NCBI lineage: Eukaryota > Metazoa > Chordata > Mammalia > Diprotodontia > Macropodidae > Notamacropus > Notamacropus eugenii. The sequence goes on along the minus strand of NC_092874.1, from coordinate 338,827,762 downwards.
CATCTCCACCTCAGAGGTTGCATTGAGTGCATGATCATCTATAGATAAAAAAAAAAGTTACACACCAATTCTCCCTCCACTTTGGTTTTGGCTTGTAGCTTTTTCAAGTAAAATAATTTTCCTTCACTGTAGTAGCTCATCTTGATGCCATTTTAGTCCTCATTCAAGGCATCCAGCAATATTGCTAAAAAACATCATGCTAAAAGGCATGGGAGCAAGTCCACAGCTCTGCTTCACTCCATTGACTGAGAAAGTGCAAGAGTATCATCCTTTTTCCAGAACCAATGCAAGCAAGCCATCATGAACTAGTGTACAATACTGATGAACATCTCCTGGCAACCCAATTTTGCCTGGAGGAACTAAGTGGTGTAGTGGATAGAGTACCAGGTCTTGAGAAAGGATAAACTAACTTCAAATCTAGCCTTAGTGCCCTACTAGCAATGTGACCTAGCAAAGCCATTTAACCTGTTTCCCTCAGTTTCCTCAAGTGAAAAATTTGAGTAACCACACTCACCTCTCAAGACTGCCATAAGGATCAAATGAGAAATTTTTAAAGTGCATGGTCCTGTGCCTAGCACTTCCCTTCTATCCTCTAAAACAGCATCTCTTGGTAACCAGTGACTTGTATTCCATTCTAAATTTCACTAAATCTCTCCTATGAAGTCTACATTCTTTCATCATTACTCAGTCTCCAAATAATTATGAGTTTTAAATTTGTGGGTTTATGCTTCTAAATATTAAAATATTTAAGATAAGCAAATGAGCTTAGGGACCACAAGGCTGTTCTTCCTATCCAAAACTGTGCAGCTCCAGCCTTAACCAATTCTCAAAATAATGTCCCATCCCAATCTGTGCCAATGAAAACTTCTTCATTATATTAATAGTTTATTCATTTTTAATAAATAAAAAGTATATATCTGACCCTTTAAACCATTATACTCTTCTCATAAAAACGAAACATCATCCTACATCCTGGATGAGGTTATTTGTCTTTTTGGTTATCTGATGGGGAACGATATCCAGGGACAAATACTTTAGTTTGGAAATTCACATGACGAGAATAAAAAATGGGATAATCAATGAGACGCCCTTTGGAAAGAAAGTGGTAGTATTTAATAGATTATATTTCTCAGAGCAAGAGGAAAACATGTGGTGGGATAGAGTCATCCCAGGGAGATCAGAGCTTAATGATTTAATTCCTATTGGGAACAGATTCCAGAATTTCAATCTGGAAGGTGAAATAGTGATATCACAGCACAAAACAGTCATGCCTGTGTATGATCATGCATGTGATGTGTTTTCTAAAATTAAAGCCAATGGAGATAATGAATTATTTCTACTTAATTATAACCCTAAATTCATCTCTGCTAAAATAATTTAAAATTGCAGAAAAAGAAATCAAATGTAAAAGGAATTTTGTCTATCACTCTGATGGACATTTGTGAACCAAATGGGATGTCATGTTGTTAATTAGGGGCATGAATAAAAAATTAAAAAAAAAAACTCAAGCTGCTATAGTGGGTAATTGCTCATGCTTTAGGAAGGTTAAGATGTCTCTTATTTTTTAAAGTATCTGTTAAGTGATTCCAAGAACTGACACACAAGACAATGAGTACAACATCAAAAAAGGCATGTCAAATTGTGCCCACAAATCCCCACAGCTTCTTCCTGACTTAAATTGATCACTCTCTACTCTCTTGCTCAGCTTGATTACCTCCCTATCTGTTTTGAATGCAAAAATTGAAAGTGTTTGATGTTACAAAGAACATGAAAGGACTTTTGTAAGACCACCCATTGAATTCCTATCCAAAAATCAGGGTATCTTCCTCCTGAACATAAGCTGATGCCTCAGGAATTTTTCTGTCCACAAAGTGCTATAAGTGTAATTCATAAGTATGTTTTGATGATTTATTTCTTTTCGCAAAATTTTGGGTTACAAATTTTCTTCCCTTTTATCCCCTCCCACCCCAAACACCAAGCATTCTAATTGCCCCTATCACCAATTTGCTCTCTCTTCTATCATCCCCCTCTGCCATTGTCTCCGTCTTCTCTTTTGTCCTGTAGGGCCAGATAGCTTTCTATACCCTTTACCTGTATTTCTTATTTCCTAGTGGGAAGAACATTACTCGACAGTTGATCCTAACACTTTGAGTTCCAACTTCTTTACCTCCCTCCCTCTCCACCCCTTCCCTTTGGAAAACAAGCAATTCAATATAGGCCAAATCTGTGTAGTTTTCCAAATGACTTCCATAATAGTTCTGTTGTATAGGACTGACTATATTTCCCTCCATCCTATCCTGTCCCCCATTACTTCTATTCTCTTTTGATCCTATCCCTCCCCATGAGTGTCGACCTCGAATTGCACTCTCCTCCCCATGCCCTCCCTTCTATCATCCCCCCCACCCTGCTTGTCCCCTTATCCCCCACTTTCCTGTATTGTGAGATAGGTTTCATACCAAAATGAGTGTGCATTTTATTCTTTCCTTTAGTGGAATGTGATGAGAGTAGACTTCATGATTTTCTCTCACCTCCCCTCTTTATCCCTCCACTGATGAGTCTTTTGCTTGCCTCTTTTATGAGAGATAATTTGCCCCATTCAATTTCTCCCTTTCTCCTCCCAATATATTTCTCTCTCACTGCTTGATTTTATTTTTTTTAAGATATGAGCCCATCCTTTTCAATTCACTCTGTGCACTCCGTCTTTATATATGTGTGCATGTGTGCATGTGTGTGTGTGTAACCCACCCAGTACCCAGATACTGAAATGTTTCAAGAGTTACAAATATTGTCTTTCCATATAGGAATGTAAACAGTTCAACTTTTATAAGTCCCTTATGACTTCTCTTTGCTGATTACCTTTTCATGCTTCTCTTCATTCTTGTGTTTGAAAGTCAAATTTTCTTTTCAGCTCTGGTCTTTTCATCAAGAATGCTCGAAAGTCCTCTATTTCATTGAAAGACCAATTTTTCCCCTGAAGTATTATACTCAGGTTTGCTGGGTAGGTGATTCTTGGTTTTAGTCCTAGTTCCTTTGACTTCTGGAATATCCTATTCCATGCCCTTCTATCCCTTAATGTAGAGGCTGCTAGATCTTGTGTTATTCTGATTGTATTTCCACAATACTTGAATTGTTTCTTTCTAGCTGCTGGCAATATTTTCTCCTTGACCTGGGAACTCTGGAATTTGGCCACAATGTTCCTAGGAGTTTCTCTTTTTGGATCTCTTTCAGGCGGTGTTCTGTGGATTCCTTGAATATTTCTTTTGCCCTCTGGTTCTAGAATCTCAGGGCAGTTTTCCCTGATAATTTCATGAAAGATGATGTCTAGGCTCTTCTTTTGATCATGGCTTTCAGGTAGTCCCATAATTTTTAAATTGTCTCTCCTGGATCTATTTTCCAAGTCAGTTGTTTTTCCAATGAGATATTTCACATTATCTTCCATTTTTCCATTCTTCTTGCTTTGTTCTGTGATTTCTTGCTTTCTCATAAAGTCCTTAGCCTCCATCTGTGCAATTCCAATTTTGAAAGAACTATTTTCTTCATTGAGCTTTTGAATCTCCTTTTCCATCTGGCTAATTCTGCTTTTGAAAGCATTCTTCTCCTCATTGGCTTTTTGAACCTCTTTTGCCAGTTGAGTTAGGCTAGTTTTCAAGGTGTTATTTTCTGCAACATTCTTTTGGGTCTCCTTTAGCAGGGAGCTGATCTGCTGTTCATGCTTTGACTTCATGTCTCTCATTTCTCTTCCCAGCTTTTCCTCTACCTCTCTAACTTGATTTTCAAAATTCTTTTTGAGCTCTTCCATGGCCTGAGCCCATTGGGTGGGCTGAGACACAGAAGCCTTTATTTCTGTGTCTTTGCCTGATGGTAAGCATTGTTCTTCCTCATCAGAAAGGAAGGGAGGAAATGCCTCTTCACCAAGAAAATAACCTTCTATAGTCTTATTTCTATTCCCTTTTCTGGGCATTTTCCCATCCAGTGACTTGACCTCTGAATATTCTCCTCACACCCACCTCACCTCCTGATCCTCCCAGCCAGCGTTTGGAGTCTGAGATTCAAATGCTGCTTCCAGCCTTAGGGCTTTGGGCCAGGGCAGGGCTGCTATTCAGTGTGAGATTAAGTTCAGGTGCTCAGGTGGGGGCAGGGCCGCCTCTCAAGCTCAGTTCCCTCAGGGTGTTTATGCACAGACCTTCCACAATGGATCCAGGCTCCTGCCCCTTTGGGGAGCCCCGATCTGCAGCCGTCTCTCAGCTTCTACCTCCCGGGGGGACCTGAGTTATGGGTGCACCCCACTCCCCCCTCGACCCGCCAAAGAGACTCTCTCACCAATCCCCGTCACCTGTGGGTGGAGGGACTTGTGCGGCTGCTGGAGATCCCGTCCCTGAAGCCTGCTCGGATCTGTACCTCTCGGTGCTGCCGCTGCGGCAGGTCTGGATTGGGCTCCGCGTCTGCAGCGCGACGGACCTTTTGTGAGAGGTTTGCAGGTCCCTCTGTGGGTGGAGGGACCCACGTGGCTGCTGGAGATCCCATCCCTGAAGCCCTCTCAGATCTTTTCCTCTCGGTGCCATGACCGCGGCAAGGCTGCATTCAGCTCCCAGTCCTGGTGCCCAGTCCGCAGTCCAACGGACCCCCCCCCCCCCCCCCGCGAGAGGTTTGCAGGTCTCTCTGGAACAGAAACCTCCCTCGCTCCAATGTTCCGTGGCCTCTGGCTGCAGAATTCGCCGTGAGTTACTTCCCTGTAGCTGTTCTATGGGTTGTGGGTTCGGAGCTATGTGTATGTGCGTCTTTCTACTCAGCCATCTTGGCTCCGCCCCATGATGATTTATTTCTATGAATGTGTAGAGGTATGGCTGTTTGCTATGAAACTACAGCACTTCTCATAAAGCCAGCAAGACATGATTCCTAAACTTTCTCCACCATACTTTCCCAGAGGTTTTTTTTTCACTTTTTTTTAGGTGATTGCCCCTGAAAAACATATTATGGACTTGCCTTCTTAATCCAAGTTTAGCAAGAGTAGGATAATAGGCTTCAATTAGTATCCAGTCTCAGTGTATTTGAATATAGTTTCAAACTCATCAGAGTATCCTCTATATTTTTTCCATAAAGATTAGACATCACCATATCAGGCTTGCTTTTGCCTATTTAATCAATATTCTATTAATTTGCCCCAGTTTCTAGACAATTGTCCTACAGATCTGAACAATTCCATTTAGGTTATTATTCAGCTTTTACTGAAGTATCATCCCATGCTCTTGAAATCTGCTCAATCAGAATTATGTCTGAGAAATGACCTGGCATACAATATCAGTGGCACTTTGATAACAAAAGGTGCCTCATAATAAATTGACACTCACAAGAAATGAACTCACAGACTACTCATAGGGATGGGCTCATGATATCATCTACTCAGAATCATTGCTTGTTTAAATTCAAGGAAATTCTCAGACCATAGCTACAGGGATTCAGAGACTGTCAGAGGATTATTAATTTTCATTCCACCTTGCCTAACTTTCTGCCATCTAGCCTGCATAATATTTTACACTCTAGAACACTAATTCTGCTTTCCACACCCACAGGTGTTGTCCTAAGATAAAGAAACCTCTCAGCGCTGGAACTCCTATTCAGGACACCACACTCTAATGATTGCTGCATATGTCACAAGACTCTATATCTAACTGGCCCCTACAATTTACATTTTCTGCAGACTATTCCCTTATATGTACCATCTACCCTACAAAACAAGGGAAGTTCCTAGAAAGAAGAGAGTCTGCAATGCTCAACAAATTTCTTGCCACATGTGTAAAAAAGTATCAAGTAACAAACATGTGTGTGTAATGTGGAAAGTAGGTCTATCCCAGACTTAGAGGGTAACAGTTGGCTTAATCTTGCTTAGATTGTCAGCTTAGATTTTCTTCCTCACCATATGTTTGTTACACAAAGAGATTATTACTGAAAGTTAAAAATACTTATCCAAGTCAGGAAGATAGTAATCAGAAAAATTATAATTGATAGAATATACCAGTATTAGGGAGCTTTCCAAATAGGGAGAAAAAAATCTCATGCTAAATCCACTTAGTCATCTTTGCAATTATGTGGGACCTGGAAATCAAGGGGCATATTGGGGGGCTGGCTTTTCCCCTCATGCCTGTGAATTTGAGAAATAACATATTCAAAATCTATGCCTTCTCTCCTTGATTTTCTCTCTTTTCCTTTCTCTTTTAGAAGTCTCAGCCCATTGGGAATCATATCTGTCTGGAAGTAGGGCTAAATAAGATAGTCACCTTAAAACATCATTCATTTATTCATGAGGCATTCTGTAACAAAACCTGTCTCCCTTTTTCTCTCCCTTTTATTATTTCTCCTCATCTAAACATTGAAGTTCTTTGTTTTCATTATTATAAAAAATAAAGAAAAAAATCACTGATTAATAGAAGGTTTACTCCTGCAGAGAAAAAGAAATGTATTAGCCTTAGAACTTGGAGGGTCAAGAAAAAAAGGGGGAAAAACAGATATGTACAAGACCGATGAAAGCAAGGCTTTCATTGTGATATGAGAGCTACTGAGCACACAAAATGGACTCAAGAACTCCTCCAATCATAGGATGATATCTTACACATGCTAACTAGTTTGTTTCTTCCCTTTGAGTATAAGAGCTCCCAAATAATCAAAATCATACTTAGTAAACTGGATGAAATACTGGAAATTTTCTTGTATTTTACATCAGAAGTCCTAGGTCCAAATTCTATTTCTGCTCTGTACTATCTGGGTTAATTTGGGCAGCTGATTCTCCCACAAATATACCTCCCCTCATGGGTCTTCATTTGTAAAACCAAGTCCCTGGACTTGCTATTAACATTCCTTTGAACTCATTAGATTATAAACTCCTTGAAGGCAGGGACTGTTTTTTGTCCTTTTTTTTCATCAGTGGTGCTTAGCACATTGTCTGGCATGTGGCAGGTGCTTGACAAATGTTTACTGAATGAATGAATGGTCTAATATACAACTAGGAGATTCCCCTTTGCTTGTTTATGCCAGAGCTTCCAGAAGTGTCCATGACCTTAAGAAGCAGCAACGAGTTCATAGTGTCTTTCCAAAGTGAGAAAAAAGAGCTGCTTTCCAATTTATATTAGGGAAGTATGAAATTTAAAAAAATATGTTCTCCACAATTTCCATTTTTATGTTCATTGACATGTAGGAATTTTATGTCTGAAAGCTACAGTGAATCCCTATTTGCTCTGTGTATTTCCTACATGATCTTAGGTAGATCATGTGACCAGTGTCCTGGCCTTCATTCTATTTTTCCTCCCATACCTCTCCCAGAAAGGAGGTACCTGGTACAACAGTCTAATAGGTACCATGTTGGCTCTTTATCTCAAGTCATCATTTTAACGTTTAAATAAAAACACGCTCAATAATAAAGAAAAGTAACTGCAGGGATAGTTGTCACTTAACATCTTAGTTATCCAAAATAGCAATCAGGAGCCTACACAAACAGATGTCCCTGGTTAACACTACAAGAGAAGACTGTTAATGCCTAAGATTTTGCTTCACTGCATGGGGAATGAGATATACCTGATCTGTAAGCTAGCCTCCTGGTGGGAGGTTATGCCCTTTTAGTGGCTGAATCAGGTTGATTCTCAGCAGTTTGAGTATTTGGTACAATTCACAAAGGCAGGAGCAATATGTCTTGGAAGTTTTTAGTGGAACGGGAGAAAATGGTTAATATTTCCTAACTTTATTTCATCGTACTGTTTCAACATATCTAGCATTATCTATACCCCTGCCTCACTTTGAACCTCTGTCTTCACTCTCCCTTATCCTAGCATCAAGCCCCACAGGTCTCCAACTGTTTACTCAGCCTCACCTTTTCACCCATCAATGCAACAGAACAGTTGCCCTAAAGATAAGCCACCCAAAATTTGGAGGTGTCGGAGTGGGGAAAAAGAATGAGTCATACTGAGTGAAAAGTCGCTGTGGGTGAAAGAGAGTTTACTGGATCATGTAGAGGTCACTGAAATCACTGGAAATAGAGATTTTTCCAAATTCCAAATAATCATCTTATTTATCATCTCACTCTAAGACTTATTCATTTTACCGCCTTATCTTTCTTCCTATCTATTTAACTGACTGTCAGTTTCTGGCTAACCTTATTTCTTCTTACTGAAGACTTGAGAGAATGATGTCTTCCTTCCTGGTTAGGAAAAAAAATCATATGTCTGAAATATCACTTTTCTTGCTTCAGAACTTTTCTTTATTTTCATGGCCTTACAATATTATTTTTTCTTCATCTAAAACAAATATTTTATCCCACTCCTTCCTCTCCTATAAGTTATACTTATTATATATCTCTAGGATTCAATCTTGAACTGACCCTGATCCAGAGGCCATTTGAATATTCAGTTGTAACTATTTTAGTTCCCTGTTCTACTGTCTTCCTTTGTCTGGTTTCTTTAAGCCTCTCTGTTTCAAGTTAGAGCAATAATCCCTTATTTTCTCTTTCACCTTCATCATGTTCCTTCCGTTGATCTAAAATCTATTTCAAAATAATGGCTGGCTTCTTAACATCTCTCTAGTTTTATCCCATCATAACTGTTTATACTATGGCCTCCCTAGCCACACTTACCATTTCCATTTCCCTCACTGTAGAAAAAGTTCTGTTCAGATAATCTGGACAATTCATTAGAACACATCTTCCATTCTAACAAGCAATAATATTGTCATTCTATAATGCAATTTGTCACTTTATACTATACTAACTTCACCTAACCTTTCTTCATCATTGAACAACAACTAGCATTCTTTTCTAACCTTCGCTGAGAAATTACAATGTAATGCTTCTCTTATGTTCTTCCCACCTCCCCCCTCTCCAGCCCCGATCTGATTTGATTTTGTTTTGTTTTTTTGGTTGGATGGAGTTGCTCTGCTGCACAGCCATATGCTATTGGCCTCTTCTGTTTTTGTTCAATCATTTATCTTCAACTATCTTCTTTCTTTGATGTCTCAACACTGATTTAAATTCAACCTAGGAGTAAGTTCCTAATCTTTTCTCTTAAGCTTTTCTTCTTTTTTTTTTTCTGTCACTGTCAATATTTCCATTATCCCTCTAACTCCCCAGCCTGGATTTTTTAAATTACCTTTAGCTCTCCTCTCTCTCTTTTCATGCCTCTAGTTATACTACAGCAACTTTACTTTCTTTTTCTATCAAAGATCAATAAATTCTCTTTCTGTTTCTCTCTCTCATATGCACACACACAAGCTACATAAGTAAAAAACAAAATTAAGGATGATTTTCATTTTATTATTTTATCAAGAATAAAAATACAGTAAAATATGTATTTGATAGATACAAAATTCCTTTGATTACAATGAATTGATGGATAGGAACTATATGTAGAGAACAAAAGAAGCATTAAAGTAAGGAAAAGATTGAGATAGAGAGAGTCAGAGAGAGATGCATATAGATACAAACACAGGAGGGAGAGAGAAGTAAAGAGAGAGAAAGTGAGAGGGGAATACAGATGAAAGAACACAGAGAAGTATAATTTCTAAATTTCTTTACTTCTCTAGACCTCATTGAATAAAACAATAAGATGGATTTGTCCTGCATTTCACTGAGTTATCTTCTAACTTAACACTTTATGAACTTATAACTCTATAAATAAGTCAGAGAAACAGCCACATATGCAAAACGTAGTCGACATAAAAAGGAAACTTTGAATATAGATCCTTAGGGTGTTTTAGCTAAACTATATAAGCTATTTTTCATATTTGTAACTTCAGTCATTCATTGAATGGTAGCTCTTCTGGGGTTAGATGCAATAAAACTGAGGACTGATCCATAGCCTGGAAACATAACCACTGATCTATATGCTACTAATTAATGACTTTAGTTTTCTCCCCCTTGTAAATGTCTACAAGTTTGCAATAGATCATGGTATCTGGTGTCCAAATATCTGGGACCATATCCCAGATATACTATTTACCACCACTATGACCTTCAGAAAGTTGTTTCTCTCCTCTAAGTTGCCATTTCCTCCTCTAAAAATAAACATTTAGGAACAGGATGATCTCTAAAGTCCCTTGCAGATTAAATAGTGTGGTATAAACTCTTGTTAACATTTTGGAGAAAATGACTTGAACATTATAAGTTTGTCTGTGTGGCCCCCTTCTCTATTCAGTGTTCATGGTTTAAATAACATCTGTCTATCTATCTATCTATCTATCTATCTATCTGTCTGTCTGTCTGTCTGTCTGTCTGTCTGTCTGTCTGTCTATCTATCTACCTGTCATCTAAGGGCTTACTATATGCTGAAACCATCCTACGTGCTTGGGATACAAATATAAAAAGATTTCCTTCCTTGCCAAAAGGAATTTACATATAATAGGGGAAGATAATATATTTAGGAGAGTCAAAGAGATTGTCAGTGGATTTATATGATTCACCCTTTCTTGAAATTATAAACGTATTAGTTTGAGTACTGTGCACAAGTAAAGCAAAGGACAATAAGGTGAGTAAGGTACAGGGTGTGTGTGTGTGTGTGTGTGTGTGTGTGTGTGTGTATGTGTGTGTGTGTGTGTTTGTATGTGTGTATGCATACGTGTGAACAAAGGGACAGGAAGTTAGTAAGATGTCCTGGCCTGAAAAGCAGCTGGGATATGAAGATACAACATGACCTAGATTTACCCAGTAGATAAAGTAAGGGCAGTAACCTATCTGGTATTCTTCCATTCACCAATCAATTGGGTTGGGCCCTAGGGTGATAACTGCATAGATGAGTTCATAGACATCACTAGAGCATGGAGTATGTCGGTTCCAGTTCAAAAGTCCCAGTTATAGGAAAGACGATGTAAATCGGGAGGAAAGAAGCAAAGCATCAGTAGAGGAAGGTAAATCATGAGGAAACCTGATTGGATGGCTAGATACAAGGGCAAAGTCCAGACCCAAGGGCCAGCCAATAGATGCAAGGGACAGAATACCTTTTTTTTGTGGGGAGTACATGGTTACGTATAGCACAGTGCCGGCCACATAGTGGGGGCTAAATAACTCTTTGTTGACTGACTGGCACATAATAAGAGGTTAATATATGCTTAGTGACTGACAAAGAAGTTATGTAGGAATCAATTATTGTTTGTTACTTTTATCATCTCTATTCAAAATATTCAGAATATTACTTCCAAAATTTTTTCTGTCACTGAATAAAGATCATTCTCTTTATTAAGATTGTTTTTGTTTGTTCTTTTCTGACTCTTCTTTGAGGACTTAACTCTGACTCCGCATCTACATAAATATTGTTTCTCAGTATCCTTCCACATACTTTTTTCCTTTGACTGAGGGTCTTCCTTTTCCCAAATTTGTCGGTTTTTTTTCTTTTGGGTTAACTGACCCAGTGATAGAAATGTGATCTGTTTGACTCTTAAAGGGAAAAAAATCATTGCAGTTCTTGAAAAAAATTCTAGTGATTCAATGACATGAAGATGACTTTTACATACAGATCTGTTGCTGTCTCAAGTTCGTATTATTTATACTGTGGATTTTCAATACGATATTTTCAATGAAACATTCAATTTTATGGCTAAAATATACACAAAGCCTAATTTCCACTTAAATGAATTCCCACATACAGATAACTGTTTCACAGAAAATAGATGTTATTGTCGCTACTATCTTCCAAAAGTGAGATTGGGGTGAAAAATTCAGGCACAAGATATGAAAACGGTTTGTTTAGTTTATTAGAGAAGGGTTTTTCACAATAGATTAATGCTCTCCTCTTTTATAAACAATAAATAGCCCAACTTACAAAGATGAGTCTCCATAAATCTTTCTCTTGATTTTGTGTCCAAGAAATTCATCACTTTCAGTTCCAGCACTCTCATACAATTGTCAGTGTAAATCACCAAAAGACCAGATGCAGCCTCTAGAATAACATCTGCCATGATTTGGCAGATGGGTTCTGTAACAGACATTGAGAGATAAAAGAAAGCAAAAGTATAGTCTGACACATGACCTTGCTTTACTTTCACTAGGTAGTACGATTATTCCAAAGACAATAATTTTCAGAAGATTTAAACTTGAAGTATATTTTATCATGTGGTTTTAGCATTTGTAATCATTTCTCTGGATACTTATGACACACTTTTTCTCTAATAACTCAGAAATGATTTGCTCTACCAGTCTCACTACTAGTCTAACTATAAAAATATTTGAGGATTTTGCTTATATCACCTTAAAGGATATCAATAATTGGTCAATCCAATACATTTATTAAATTCTTCATATACGCAAAGCACATTGATAACAATGATAAAACCTAGGGAGTTCCTGATACAAATAGAGATTAAGTGGTATGTCTATGGTTATGCAACTGGTATATATTAAAGATGGGATATGAACAGAAGTGCTTTTAATTCCAAGCTTAAAATTGGTCCAGTGGCACACTGTGCCTTTCCTCTAGCCTAACCTTAAGAATCTATTAATATTTCTGATAGATCAGTTTATTTGTTTAGCCCCACTCAATATTTTGTTATTTTTATGAGACTTCATGCTTTACTTATTGAGAAAATTCTCTATATAGTCTTTTCAATGCATACCATTTCATTTCTATTTTTTTCTTAAGATGTCTTTCATTCGTTGTCCTGTCTGACTATCCATTACCCCATGTATAATAGAACACCAGCCCTTCTATACTTCACTATCTCCCAAAGTCTTTCCAAGTTCATGTTCATTACTTCCATGACACTCTCCATTTCATCCTCTGCCTTTCTCTTTCACTTTCTGTCTTCAATCATCAGGGTTTTATTTTTCATTTATTCCTGTCTGCTTATTATGTGACCAAAGTATTAAAATGTCAGCTCCAATATTTGACCTTCTAGAGAATAGCATGAATTAATTTCTTGAAGTACTGACTGATTTGATTTTGTTGTTCAATGAACTCTCAAAAGTTTTGTCCAGAAGCACAATTCAAAATCATGGATTCAGAGTTGTTCAGCTTTCCTTATAGTCCAACTCTCAAGCAAAAACAAACAAAACAAAAAAGCATAGCTTTGACTATACGGAAGTTTTTTCAATAAGATAATGTCTCTGCTTTTCAGTATGTTGTTAATATTTTCCATAACTTTCCTTCCAAAGAGCAAGCATCTTTGAATTTCATGGCTGCAGTTACCATTTGCAGTTATCTTTGAGCCCAACAATATAAAATCTGATACTGCTTCCATATCTGCTCTCTCTGTTTCTCAGGAAGTGAGGGGGCCAGTTGCCAAATCTTAGTTTTTGTGAGGTTTTTTTGGAGGGAAGATTGGGGTAGGTTAAGATTCAAGCCAGATTTTAAAGTCTCCTTTTTTCACCCTCGACAAAGACTTTCATTTTTTGCCATCAGAGTGGAATCATCTGCACATCTAAGACTATTGATATGTCTCCAGGTAACCTTAATTCCAGATTTTGATTCATTCAACCTAACATTTCACAATGGTATATTTTATGTAAAACTTAAATAAAGTTGCAATTTAGATGCCTCCCTTACTCCCTTTTCTGATCTTAAACCAATCAACTGTTCCATGATCAGTTTGAAGTCTTGCTTCTTGGCCCATGTACAAGTTGCTCAGGGGACAATTAAGATGATTTGGTACTCAGATCTCAGGACTTTTTGTTGTCATTGTTTTGATCCAGAGAAAGGCTTTAGTGTAGTCAATGAAGAAGAAGCAGACATTTTTCTGGAACTCTATTGCTTTCTCCATAATCCAGGAAATGTTGGCAATTTGGTCTCTACTTCCTCTGCCTCTTCAAAATCTGCCTGCTCCTCTCATAATTCTCAGTTCACATATTGCTGAAGCCTGGTTTGCCTAACTTCAAGCACAACTTTGTTGGCATGAGAAATTTTCAGTAACTTGAATATTTCTTCGCATTGCCCTCCATTACGATTGGGACATAAAATGATCTTTTTCAATCGAATGGAAATTGTTGTTTCTTCAAAATTTGAGGGCATATTGAGTGCAGCACTTCAACATGTTTTAGGATTTTAAATGGTTCAACTGGAATTCTAACATGTCCACTAACCTTTTTGTTAATAATGCTTCCTTAGGTCCACTTGACTTCCTTCTCTTAAGATGTTTAGCTCTACATCAGTAACCACACAACTGATAGGATTTTTCTTGTAAAATTCTTTTGTATATTCTTGCCACCTCTTTTGTCTCTGTCAAACATTTGTAGTTTTTATTAGGTTCATTTTTGCATTAAATGTTCCCTTGATATCTCCAGTTTTCTTGAAGACATCTCATCTTCCCCATTCTATTGTGTTCTTATATTTCTTTACATTGACCATTTAAGAAAACTTTCTTATCTATCCTTGTAATTCTCTGGAAATCTGCATTCAATTGGGTATATCTTTCCCTTTCTCCCTTCCCTTCCCTACTTTCCTCAGTTATTTGTAAAGTGTTACCAGACAGCTTTTTGCTTTCTTGCTCTTCTTAAGCTTTGGAATGTATTTCTCAAGAAATAAATGTTATTTATTATATTCATTTAATTTTCTATTTGCAGTCACACCTATTAACATTTATTTTGTTTCAAAAATATTACACTTTGTAAAGAAAGACAAGGTGAAATCATGGAAGTGAGGAAAGGACTTCGAAAGGCTATCTGCTTTAGAATACTTCCTAAAAGATGACTTAGCCAGAACCATTTAAGACATAGAGTGTGCTTTTGTTTGGTTGGTTTTTGGAGGGGGTTATTCTCTGAAATTATGAAGGGGAGAGAACTTCATCATCTTCCTTAATAACTTTTTCAACTATTTAAAAGAACTGTATGACAATGTTATTTTCTTTTATAAATGTTAGCAGAATCTGTCATGATGAAAATTGAACCTCAATTAAAAAATAAAACAGGTTTTCAATATCCTTCATATTTTGATACATCTATTTTGTTATATTGATATGCATATCTTTATCTATCTGTATATGTGTAAAACTATATGTGTGGATATATGTATCGATATGTGTGGGTGTATGTATGATTTTCTGTGCATATATACATACATGCTATATATGTACATATGTGTGTTTGCACATATATGTGTATATGTGTGTATGTATATATTTATATGTACATATAGTGCGTGTGTGCATATAAACAAAAAAAACCCACTATATTGGTCCAGGTTTCACAATATTATTTTAACACCTTGGTAGCATAAGGATTGGAATTTTCAGGCACTTTCCCTACAAGTGAGTTATATGGATGAAATGGAACAAATGCTGAATTATATTGATTTAAGAAATGGTTATGTATCCCCAGAGCTCCATCTACCTCATGACCTTTCATCTTCAGAATAGTTGTCCATTGTCATTTTTAACTGTTTCATATTATTATGAACATAACATGGGCAAGATGTTGGCATGAAAAGAATAAAGTTGGAAATTATATGGGAAATTGTGAGCTCCAGCCATGTAGACTTTCAGTGTATATTAAACTGGAGATGGTATTAAAAATAGTTCCCACTTATGATCTTTATTATTTTTCCTGTTTATTTTTCCAAGTAGACTCTAGTTTATTTATTTTCAGTTTTATTAACTCATTTGTTTTCAGTTTTTCACAGCTCTTAGATTTTCTCCTCCTCTGTCCCCAGTCCCTCCCTGAGATGACTTACATGGTTTCTATACATACATTCTTATTGAACACATTTTCCCATTAGTCACATTGCTCAGTCTGAGCAATGTGACTAATGGGAAAATGTACTCAATAATAAGTGGGTGGATACATGAGAAAGAAAGAAACAAAACAAAACAGAACACAGGAGAAAATATTCTTCTTCACTGTGCATTCCACTTCTATAGTTCTTTTTCTGGATGTGGATGGCATTTTGCCTCAAGAGTCGTTTGGGAAAGTTCCACATCCCTGCAATGCTGTGAAGGGCTAAGTCTGCCGGAAAAATTTCTCACACACATTTCTATATATTTTATTATAGAATATATGTAATATTTTTATAGAATACATACATGTTCTCCATATATTAATATATAGATATATTCTATATAGTTTAGGAATAAGACCTCATTTCTAAAATATATGGAGAACTGAGTCAAATGTAGAAGAATACAAGTCATTCCTCAATTGATAAATGGTCAAAGGACATGAACAGGCAGCTTTCAGAGAAAGAAATTAAAGCTATCTATAGTTGTAAAAAAAAATGCTCTATATCACTATTGATTAGAAAGATGCACATCAAAATAAATCTGAGGTACCACATCACACCTGTCAGATTGGCTAACAAGACAAAACAGGAAGACAATAAATGTTGGAGAATATGGGGGAGAGTCTGGACACTAATGCACTGATAGTGGAGGTGTGAGCTGATCCAACCATTCTGGAGAGCAACTTGGAACTATGTCCAAACGGTTGCAAAAATGTGCACACCCTTTCACCCAGCAATACTGCTTCTAGGACTGTATCACAAAGAGAACATAAAAATAGCAAAAGGTCCCACATGCACAAAAATTTTATAGCATCTCTCTTTGTGCTGGCTAAGAACTTGAAATTGAAGGGGTGCCCATCAATGGATGAATGGCTGAACATGTTGTGATATATGAATGTTATGCAACACTATTGCACCATAAGAAATGATGAACAGGAAGACTTCAGAGAGGCCTGAAAAGACGTATATTAACTGATGCTAAACGAAAGGAGCAAAATCAGGAGAACTTTGTACACAGTGACGACCTCAGTGTAAAGGGAATTTTTCTGGTAGACCTAGCCCTTCGTAGCAATGCAGGGACATAAAAAATGCCTAATGGACTCTTGAGAAAAATGCCTTCCACATCCAGAGAAAGAACTATGGAATTTGATCGCAGAATAAAGCAGACCATTTTCTTTGTATTATGTTTTGTTTTGTTTTATGATTTCCCCCCATACATTTTAATTCTTCAATGCAACATGACTAAGGTGAAAATGTATGTAATAGGAATGTGTGTGTAGGATCTACATAAAATTGTATGCTGTCTCAGGGAGGAAATGCAGAGGAAGAGGGGAAGGAGGAGGAGAGAGGGGAAAAAAATCTAAGGTATATGGAAGTGATTGCAGAAAACTGAAAACAAATACAATAATTTAATTTTAAAAAGAAAAGAAAATGAAGCACTTATCACAGACATTTGCTGCAAAAATTCTTTCCCAGTTTTCTGCTTCCCTCCTAATCTTGGCTGCGTTGAATTTATTTGTGCAAGTACTATTCAATTTAATGGAAATAAAATTATCCATTTTTAACTTCATAATTTTCTCTCTCTTCTTTGGTCATAAATTTCTTCATTCTCCATAAATCTGACAAATACATTTTCTTTGCTCCCCTAATTTGTTTATAATATCAGTCTTTATACCTAGATCATCTATCCATTTGGACGTTATTCTTGTGTACAATGTCAGGCATTAGTCTATGCGCAGTTTCCGCCACACTGTTATCAGGTTTTCCTACCAGTTTTGTCGAACAGTGAGTTCTTATCCCAGAAGCCGGGGCCCTTGGGTTTGTCAAACAAGAGACTGCTATATTTATTGACTATTAGGTCGTGAGTACATAACCTATTACACTGCTCTACCACTTTATTTCTTACCCAGTACAAAGTAGTTTTGATTATTGCTGCTTTATAAAACAATTTGTGATCTGGTAGGGCTAGTCCACCTTCCCCAGAATTTCTTTGCATTAATTCCCTTTATATTCTGGATGAATTCCAGATGAATTTTGATATTATGTTTTCTATATTTTCTGATAGTTTGATATGGCACTGGGTATGCAAATAATTTAGGTAGAATTGTCAGTTTTCTTATATTAGCTCAGCCTACCCTCGAACAACAGATGTTTTTCCAGTTACTTAGATCTGACTTTATTTGTGCAAAAGAGTATTGTAGCTGTGTTCATATAGTCCATGGTTTTGTTTGGGCAGGTAGACTCCCAGATATTTTATAGTATCTACTGGAACTTTAAATGGGTTTTTTTCTTTCTATCTCTTGCTCTTGACCTTGTTAGAAATATGCAGAAATGCAGATGATGTATGTGGGTGGATTTTGTAACCAGAAACTTTGCCAAAGTTGGTTATTGTTTAAAGTAGTTTTTTACTTCATTCTCCAGGATTCTGTATTTATATGATCATACTACCTGCAAAGAGTGATAAATGGTCACAATGAAATAGAGGACTTTCTAGCATGCTTGATGAAAAGACCAGAGCAGAAAAGAAAATTTGGCTTTCAAACACAAGAATCAAGAGAAGCATTAAAAGGTAAACAAGAAAGAGAAATCACAAGGGATTTACCAAAGTTGAACTGTTTACATTCCTACATGGAAAGATAACATTTGTAAATCTGGAAACTTTTCTCAGTATCTAGGTAGTTGGAGGGATTATACACACACACACACACACACACACACACACAGAGCACAGGGTGTGTTAAATAGGAAGGGATCATCCATAAAAAATAAAACTAAGAGGTGAGAGAGGAATATATTGGGAGGAGAAAGGGAGACATGAAATGGTACAAATTATCTCTCATAGAAGAGGAAAGAAAAAGATTTCCCAATGGAGGGGGAAAGGGGGTGAGGAGAGAGGGAAAAAATGAAGCCTACCCTCCCCACATTTGGCTCAAGGAAAGAATAACATGCACACTCAATTGGGTATGAAAATCTATCTTACGCTACAGGAAAGTAGGGGAGAGGGTGATAAACAAGATGGGGGGGGTGATGGAAGGCAGGAAAAATGAGAGGAGGAAGCAATTAGAAGTAAATAGTCTTAGGGAGGGACAAAGTCAAAAGAGAGAATAGAAGAAATGGGGGGCAGGATAGGATGGAGGGAAATATAGTTAGTCTTAATGACAGGACTGTTAAGGAAGTCATTTGCCGAACTATATACTTACATGTATGTGTATATATATATATATATATATATATATATATATATATATATATATATATATATATATATATATATATATATATATATATATATATATATATATATATATATTCTATATTGAATTGCTTCCCTTCTCAGTGGGGGTGGGTGGGGAGGGAGCAAGGAAGAGAAGTTGAAACTCATTCTAGAAATAAATGTTAATGAATGTTTTTGTGTACAACTGGAAAATGAGTACATGTAATGGAGTATAGAAATTTATCTTGGCCTACAGGACAAGAGAGAAGATGGGGATAAGGGAAGGGAGGGTTGTTAGAAAGGAGGACACATTGGTGGAAGGGGCAATCAGAATGCAAGGCACTTTGGGGTGGGGGAGGGGAGAGATGGGGAGAAAATTTGGAACTCAAAATTTTGTGGAAATGAATGTTGAAAACAAAACAAATAAATAAATAAAAATAATTCATGAATTAAAAATAAAAAAAAAACTGAAAATAATTAGAATTTAGACAAGATGGAACTTTTGGAAGCCCAGTTGTTATAATAAGAAGCAAGTTGCTCTTTCTTTCCATTATTGACCTCTGAAAGTCCAGAAAATATTACCTGAGGAAAAACCCTGGAACAGGTGAGCTAGTTGAAAGATGGGATGCAGCAATATTGAGCCCAGGAATTTGGTGGATTAATGGGAAAGGACCCTCTCACTCTCGATGGAAGGAGAGCAGTGTAGGACAGGAGGCATCCCAGTTAGCCAGCAGCATACCCTACCTCAGCAAAGCAAGGGCAGATCCTGAGCCCCAGGGTGGTGGAGCAGGCACATGCCAACACCAGCATCCCATTAGTACCTCATTACAGGCAGGAAAACTGGTAGACAGCAGGTGGAAAAACCACCACATGCAGTGGTGGGCAGGAATTCTACAGCAGCCAAATCTCCCTAGTATTTCAGAACAAGTCCAGGAAACACAACTCCATCAGCCACAAATACAGGTGGGTAATCAGACATCCTGCATCAATCCAATCTCTCAGTGCTTTAAAGAAGCCCAGGTGAGCAAGCATCCTCCAGGAGCCAGTCTCCCCTCTCCAACACCAAGAGTTACAGTGTTGTTGACCCTAGATCAAAACCAGATAAACTGTCAGATCCTACAGCCTCCAGGTGACAGCACCTGAGACCCAAGAAAACAAAACTAGTGATTAGTTCCCAAGCTCCCAGCATGAGAAGGTTGGATCAGTGTCCCCTGTGCTCCAGCTGGAGAGCTCAATTTTAAAAGTCAGAAAATAGGCAAACATGAGCAAAAAGAAGAAACAGGCAGTGACTGTAGATTGTTATAATGGAAACAGGGAAAATCAAGGCACAAACTCAGGAGAGAACCACATTGTCAGTACACCTACATCTAAAACCTCAAAGAGGAACATGAACTGCTCTCAAGTCCAAAAAAGTATTCTAGAAAGAGCTCAAGGAAGATTTTAAAAGTCAAAGAAGAGATAGAAGAAAAATTAGGGAAAAAATGAAAGGTATGCAAAAGAGAGTCAATAACTTGGAAAAGAAAGGACAAAAATTGACAGTAGAAAATTAGTTCTTAGAAGTTGACCAAATTGAAAAAAAAGTACACTGAAGAAATCAAATCCTTGAAAAAATAGAAATGGTCAAATGGAAGAGGAGATACAAAAACTCACCGAAGAGAACTTATTAGAAACAAAATGGGCCAAATGAAAAAGGAATTTCAATATCTACTTGAAGAAAACAATATGTTAAAAATTAGAACTGAGCAAGTGGAAGGTAATGACTCTATGAGATATCAAGGACCAGTCAAGCAAAATCAAAAGCATGAAAAAAAATACAAGAAAATGCAAAATCTCTCTTTGGTGAAATAATTGACCTGGAAAATAGATCTATGAAAGACAGTTTAAAAATTATTGATCAACCTGAAAGTCATGATGAACAAAAGCACCTGGAGAACATCTTTCAAGAAATCATGGGGTGGGGGTGGTGCATGGAGCCAAGATGGCAGAGTAGAACGATGGACCTGTAGAAACTCCCCAACGTAACCCATAAAATAGCTGTAAAAAATGACTCCAAACAACTCCTAGAGCAGCAGAAGTCACAGAATGACAGAGTGAAAGAGATTTACAGCCGAGGATAGCCTGGAGAGCTGACAGGAAGGCTCTATTCCACTAGCATGGAATGGAGCACAGCCCAACCTGGGCTGCATGGTGTGGTGGGGACAGGACCCAGAGAAGGCTTCAGGGAGCTACTGGCAGCAGCAGTTCCCACATTGCTTGGCCCACAGATGCCACAGACAGCTTCAAGGTCAGAAAGAAATCTCCATCACCCAGAAGGAAACATGGTCTGGACTCAGGGCTACTGCTACTGCAGTGGCAGCATCCATTTTTGGAGCCTTCCTCCTGGAGCCAATGGGGGAATTGAGCAACTGATCTGAAACTCAGGTCTGACAGAAGCCCTGGCATGAGGAGGAGTGCTGGCATGGTGGACTTGGAGCTGGTTGTGGAGAGAGAATTCTACTCCCAAATCCTGGGCAAAAAAGTTTTTGGTTGCTCCCAGACCAGTGCACAGAGGAGGAGAGGAGGAAACTCCTCTCCCTTGATTGTGCCACCTTGGAGAAACTGAGAACTTACAGGTGTCCAGAGTATATAGTCCTCTTGAGAAAGGACTCAACAGTCAAGTAACTGGCTGGAAAAATGACCAAAATAAGGGGAAAAAATAAGATTATACAAAGTTATTTTCTTGGTTAACTGGTATTTCCTTCCATCCATTTGGATGAGGAAGAAATATGCTTACCATCAGATGAAGTCAAGGCTTCAACATCCAAAACCTCCAAAATAAATATATAACAATCTAAGACCATGGAGGAGCTCAGAAAGTATTTTGAAAATCAAGTAAGAGAGGTAGAGGAAAAATTGGGAAGAGAAATGAGAGCAATGCAAGAAAATCATGAAAAGCTAGTCAACAGCTTGCTAAAGGAGACCCAAAAAATGTTGAAGAAAATAACACCTTTAATAATAGGCTAACTCAATGGGCAAAAGAGGTCCAAAGAGCCAATATGGATAAGAATGCTTTACAAAGTAGAATCAGAGGAAGATGATAAATGTTGAAGAAGATGTGGGAGAGTTGGAACACTAATTCATTGTTGGTGGAGCTGTGAGCTAATCCAACCACTCTAGAGAGCAATTTGGAACCATGCTCAGAGGGCTGCAAAAATGTGCATACCTTTTGACCCAGTAGTACCACGTCTAGTACTGTATCCCCAAGAGGTCATAAAAATAAGAAAGAGTCTCACATGTACAAAAATATTTATGGCAGCACTCTTTGCAGAGGCCAAAAACTGGAAATCAAGGGGATGTCCATCAATTGGAGAATGGCTGAATAAATTCTGGTATATAAATACAATAGAATATTATTGTGCTATAAGAAATGATAAACAGAAAGACTTCGGAGAGGCCTGGAAAGACTTACAAGATCTGATGTTGAGAGAAAGGCGCAGAACCAGGAGAACTTTGTACATAGCAACAACCAGAGTGTGAGAGAATTTTTTCTGGTAGGTTTAGAACTTCATTGCAATGAAAAGGCTTAAAAAACTTTCAGTGGTCTTTTAAGGCAAAATTCCTTCCACATCCAGAGAAAGAACTATGAAATTCAATCGCAGAATGTAATAGATCATTATCTTTTGTATTATGTTTTGATTTGTTTTATGATTTTTCCTATTCATTTAAAATCTTCCATGCAACATGACTATGGTGAAAATGTATTTAATAGGAATGTATATTGAGAAATTATATAAAACTGTATGCTATCTCAGGCAGTGAGAGGGGAGATAAGGAGGAAGGAGAGAGAGGGAGGGGAAAAAAATTAAACCGCATGGTAGTGATTGTAGAACACTGAAAATAAATAAAATAATAAAAAAATTTAAAAAGCAGAATTAGTAAAATGGAAAAGGTTGTTCAAAATCCCACTGAAGAAAATAGTTCTTTAACAGCTAGAATGGAGCAGGTGAAAGCTAATGATTTAATGAGAATCCAACAAATTATAAAACAACAGGAAAAGAATGAAAAAAATAGAAGACTGTGAAATATCTCATTGGAAAAAACTACTGACCTGGAAAACAGATTCAGAAGAGACTACTTAAAAATTGTGGCACTACCTGAAAGCTATGATCAAAAAAAGAGCCTAGACATCATCTTTCATGAAATTATCAAGGAAAATTGCCCTGATATTCTAAAACCAGAGGTTAAAATAAATATCTAAAGAATTCACTGACTACATCCTTAAAGAGATTCAAAAAGAGAAACTCCTAGGAATATTGTAGTCAAATTCCAGAGTTCCCAGGTGAAGGAGAAAATTTTGCAAGCAGCTAAAAAGAAACAATTTGAGTATTGTGGAAATACAATCAGGATAACACGAGATCTAGTAACTTCTACATTAAGTGATCAAAAGATTTGGAATATGATATTCCAGAAGTCAAAGGAACTCGAATTAAAACCAAGAATCACCTACCCAGCAAAACTAAATATAATAGTTCAGGGGAAAAATGGTCATTCAATGAAATAGAGGACTTTCAAGCATTCTTGATAAAAAGATCAGAAATGAATTGAAAATTTGACTTTTAAACACAAGAATCAAGAGAAGCATGAAAAGGTAAACAAGAAAGAAAAATCATAAGGGACTTTTTAAGTTGATCTGTTTGCATTCCTACATGAATAGATAATATTTGTAACTCTTGAGGCATTTTTCAGTATTTGGATATTTGGAGGCATTATACACACACACAAACACACACACACACATACACATACCCACAAATACATACATACATACATACATACATACATACATACATACATATATATATATATATATATATATATATATACAGAGAACATAGGTTGAGTTGAATAAGAAGGGACCAAATCTAAAAAAATCAAACTAAGGGGTGAGAGGAATATGTTGGGAGGAGGAAGGGAGAAATGGAATGGGACAAATTATCTCTTATAAAAGAGGCAAGAAAAATTTTTCTATGGAGGACAAAAGGGAAGAGGTGAGAGGGGAAAAGTGAAGCTCAGTCTCTTCACACTTGGCTTAAAGAGAGAATAGCATGATCACTCAATTTGGTATGAAAATCTATCTTACACTACAGGAAAGCAGGGGAGAAGTGGACAAGTGTGGTTGGGGAATGATGAAAAGAAAGACAAATGGGAGGAGAGAGTAATTAGAAGCAAACACTTTTGGGAAGGGTCAAGGTCAAAAAAGGAATTGAATAAATGGTGGGCAGGATAGGATGGAGGGAAATATAGCTAGTCTTACACAACATGACTATTATTGAAGTATTTTGCAAAGATACACATAATTAGCCTATATTGAATTGCTTGCCTACTCAGTGGGAATGGGTAGGGAGGGATAAAGGAAAAGAAATTGGAATTCAAAATTTTAGGAATGAGTATTGAGAATTGATTTTGCATACAACTGGGAATAAGAAATACAAGTAATGGGGTATAGAAATCCATCTTGTCCTACAAGAATAGAGAGAAGATGGGGATAAAGGAAGGTGGGGTGTGATAGAAGGGAAGGCATATTGAGGGAAGGGGTAATCAGAATCTATGGTGTTATGGGGTGGGGGGAGGAGAGATATAGGGAGAAAATTTGGAACTCAAAATTTTGTGGAAATGAATGTTGAAAACTAAAAATAAATAAATTAATAAAAAATCACCAAAGAAAACTGTCCTGAGTTCCTACAAACAGAGGATAAAATAGTCATTGAAAGGATCCACCAATCCCCTTATGAAAGAAATTCATATTAAAAGCACCTATAAATATTGCAGCAAAATTGCAAAAGTAACAGGTCAAAGAGAAAATACTGCAAAGAGCCAAAGAAATTAAAATATCTTAAAATATCATGAAACCATAGTCACAATTATGGAGGAAATTACTGCTTCTACAGTAAAAGATCAGGACGTTTGGGTTATGATATTCTATGAAGCAATGGGACTTGGATTATAACCAGTCAACTATCCAGTGAAATTGAATGTAATCTTTCAGGGGAGGAGATGGACATTCAGCTAAATAGGATACGTCCAAACCTTCCTGATGAAAAGCCCCAAAATCAGCAGAAACTTTGATCTTTGTATACAAGACTCAAGAGAGGCATAGAAAGAAAAATAGGAAAGAAAAGAGAAAACAATTATGTTATTGCTAAGAGCAGACTGTTTACTTCCCCACCAGGGAAGATGACATTTTTAACCCTTAAAAACCGTATTGTTATTACTGCATTTAAAATGGGTATACGTAGATGAAGGGTGTGGTTATAAGTTGACTTTGATGGGATGATAAAAAAATAGACTTAACTAATGAGAAGGGATTGTACTGGGAGAAGAGTAAAGAAGGAAGTAGACAAGAGTAAATTACATCACATGAAAAGGCACAAAGGCTGTTACAGTAGAGGGCAAGAAGGGAGGGAGATAAGTATTGTTTGAATTTTACTCTCATCAGATTTGATTCAAAGAGAGAATAACACAATCAGTTAGGCACAGAAATTTAACTTAGCCTATAGGAAGTAGGAGGAGAAAGGGAAAAGAAAAGGGAGGAGTAGATAGAAGAGAAGGAAGAAGTAGTAAGGGCAAAGGAGAAGGAAAGGGAGGGAGTTGATAGACAATTGATAGGAGGCAGACTGATGGAGGCCATGGTCAAAAGCAAAATTCTAATGAGGAGGGAAAGGGAGAAAGGAGAGGGAAATACATAAACGGGGAGAGAGGAATAGGATGGAAAGAAAGACATGGATATCAATCATAACTGTTAATGTGAATTGGATGAACACTTCCATAAAAGAGAAGTAGATAGAAAAGTGGATTAAAAAACATAATCATACAATGTGTTGTTTACAAGAAACACATATGAAGCAGAGGGTTGAACACAGAGTAAAGGTAAAAGGTTGGAGCTGAATACACTTTGCTTCAACTGAAGTAAAAAAAGGGAGAGTAGCAATTGTGATGTCTGAAAAAGCAAAAAACAAAATAATTTTAATTGAAAGAGATAAGCATAGAAACTGCATCCTGCTAAAAGGTTCCGTAGACAATGAAACTATATCATTAATAGACATATATGCACCAAGTGTAATAGCATCCAAATACTTAGGAGAGAAATGAAGAGAGTTACAGGAAGAAATAGACAACAAAAGCATACTTGTGGGGGACCTCAATTTCACCTTCTCAGAATTACTATAGATAAATCTACTCCCAAAATAGCAAGAAAGAAGTTAAGTAAATGAATAAAATTTTATGTATCAAATATGGTTGACCTCTGAAGAAAATTGCATAGGAAGAAATTTACTTTTTGCTTGGTGGTACATAGCATCTATACACTAATTAACCACATATTAAGGCACAAAAACCTCACAAACACATGCAGAAAGACATAAATATTAAATCCATCTGTTTCAGATCATGATGCAATAAAATAAAGGATAACCACACTATCTAATCCTTAAAAAAATGAGTGGGTCAAAATATAGAAACAATCAATAACTTCATCTAACAGAATGACAATAAGGAGACAACATACCAAAATTTGTGGGATGCAGTAAAATTGGTTCTCAGGGGAACTTTTATATTTCTAAATGGTTACATGAATAAAATAGGGAAAGAAAAGATCAATGTATTGGGCACGCAACTATGAAAGCTAGAAAAAGACATTTAAAAATCTCCAATTAAATACCAAGTTATAAATAGCCTGAAAACCAAAGGAGAAATTAAGAAATTAAGAAAAGTGAAATTAAGAAAGCAATTAAAGTAATAAAGCTAAGAGCGGGTTTTATAAAAACACAATGGAATAAATAAAGCTTTGACTAATTAGATTTTTAAAAAAGAAAGAAGAAAACCAAATTACCACATCAAAAATGAAAAGTATGAATTCACCATGAATGAAGAGGAAATCCAAACAATAATTGGGAACTAGTCTGCCAAAATCCATGCCAGTAAATTTGACAATTTTACTGAAATGGAGGAATATTTCCAAAAAATACAAGTTGATCAGATTAACAGAAGTAGTAAAATATTTCAGTAATCCCATTTCAGAAATAAAAAAATTGAAGAAGCCATCAATGAACTCCGTAAGAAAAAAATTTCCAAGGCCAGATGAATTGACAAGTGAATTCTATCAAATATTTAAAGAAAAATTAATTCCAATACTTTATAGGCTATTTGGGAAAACAGGGGGAGAAGTCATATAGAATTATTTTTTATGACATAAACATTGTGCTCATGCCTAAGCAGGGAAGAGCTGATAATTATAGACCATTTTCTCCTATGAATATAGATGCAAAAATTTTAAACAAAATATTAGTAAAATGATTATAGGAAATTATCTAGAGGATAATACACTATGGCCAGGTAGAATTTATATCAGTAATACAGTACTAGCTCAATATTAGGAAAACTTTTCAGGTAATTCACCAAATCAACAGCAACAACAACAACAAAAAAAACTAACAGAAACGATATACTTATCTTGATGTAGAAAATGTATTTGACAAAATACAATACCCATTGCTATTAAAAACAATAGAGAACACAGGAATAAATGAAGTCTTCCTTCAAATGATGGGTAACATCTATCTAAAAATACCAGTAAGTGTTGTATGTAATGGGGATAACCTAGAAGTTTTTCCAAAAAGATTGAAGGTGAAACAAGCTAGAAATATGAGCTCTAACAGTAAGAGAAGAAAATGAAATTGTAAGAATTAGAATAAGCAAAGGACAAACAAAGCTATCACTCTTTGCAGATGATATGATGGAAAACTTAGAGAATCCTATAGAATCAAGTAAAAAATTATTTGAAATAATAAATTTTGCAAAGTTGCAGGATAGAAAATAAACTCACATAAATCACTGACATTTCTATGTATTACTAACAAAACCCAACAGCAAATGACAGAGAAATTCCATTTATAATTACTGTAAGCATCATAAAATATTTGGGATTCTACCTGCCCATACAAACCAAGGAATCATATGAACACACACACACAAAGAACCTAAACATCATCTTTCAAGAAATTATCAAGGAAAATTGCCCTTGTATTTTAAAAGCAGAGGATAAAATAGAAATTGAAATAATCCCCTGATCATCTTCTGAAAGATATCCCAAAATGAAAATTCCCAGGAATTTTATAGCCAAATTTCAGACCTCCTAGGTCAAGAAGAAAAATAGTACAAGTAACAAAAAGAAACAAATCAAGTCTTGTGGAGCCACAGTCAAGATAAGACAAGATTTAGCAGCTTGCACATTAAAAGATCAGAGGACCAGGGATATGATATTCCAGATCTAGGATTAAAACAAAGAATCACCTACTCAGAAAAACTGTTTATAATCCTTTTGGAGGGAGGGGAATGGTAATTCAATAAAATAGAGGACTTTCAAGCATTTTTGATGAAAAGACCAGAGCTGAATAGAAATTTTGATTTTCAAATATAAGACTCGAGAGGAATAAAAAGGTAAACGGGAAAGTGAAATCATAAGGGACTTATTAAGGTAAAACTATTTCTACATGGGAAGATCATGTTTGTAACCCATAAGGCCTTTTTCATTATTAGTTACAAGGAGTATATATAGACAGATAGCATAGCTGTAAATTTAATATGAAGTGATGATATGTAAAAAACTAATATTAAGTGGTGGGAGAAAAATATATTGAGAGAAAGAGACAGGGAGAAGTAGAATGGGGTACATTATCTCACATAAAATAAGCAGGAAAAACTTTTACAGTGGAGAGGAAGAGGATTATATCTGCTAATAGAACAGAAAAGGAAAATGACAAATATTGGGGAGAACATATGAAAAATGAGACATTAGTGTACTGTTGGTGGAGCTGTGAACTGATTCAACCATTCTTTACAGCAATTTGGAACTATGCCCAAAGGCCTATAAAATCATGAATACATTTTGATCTAGCAATACCTCTACCAGATATGTATGCCAAGTGAGACTGAAAAAAAAAATGATCTACATGTACAAAAATGTTTACAGCAGCTCTTCTCTGTAGGTAAAGAATTATAAATTGAGGGAATACCCATAAATTGGGTAATAGATGGACAAGTTGTAGTATGTGATTATAATGGAATAATATTATATCATAAGTAATGATGATCATGATGCTCCCAGAAAAGCCTAGAAAGACTTGCATTTGCTGATGCAAAGTGAAATACACTGCATACAAAATAAAAACAATATTGCAAGAATTATGTAGTTTTCTCAGCAATGCAATCATCCAGGTCAACTATAAATATCATGAAAAATGCTATCCATACCCAGAGAAAGAACTGATGGTGTCTGAATACAGATTGAAGCATACTTTTTTTCACTTTATTTTTTATGTTTGTTTTGTTTTTTCTATGTTTTCTTTCACCACATGACTATTATGGATATGTTTTTCATGATTACACATATAAAACCTATACCAGATTGCTTGCTTTCTCAGTAGGGGTAAGGTGAGAAGGAAAAATAAAAATGAATACATGAAGACAACTTTTCTACCCCTCTAGATGCATATGCTATCTACTCTTTAACCCAGAGCCAAAGATAAAAAGAATCCAGCATTAGTAAGCCATCTCTACCTGTGTATACTGTAACAGTTTTTCCAGTCATACTTCATTTCTATGATATAATTGCTCTGTTTTGCTTCTTCTACTCAATTTTATTGTTTTAGAAATCATCTCATTTTTTTAAGAATCAACCCCAAACTTTCTATCGATGTATACCCTTTTAAACTCCCAAGTAACAATATCATTCTAAAGACTACAGATAACATTTTCTCATATAAGAATTAAACAGTTTGACCTTACTGAGTCTCTCATATTCG
The DNA here is from genome assembly GCF_028372415.1 of Notamacropus eugenii. Lineage (NCBI taxonomy): Eukaryota > Metazoa > Chordata > Mammalia > Diprotodontia > Macropodidae > Notamacropus > Notamacropus eugenii. Next base: position 338,798,036 of record NC_092874.1, on the reverse strand, counting down.
GTCTTTAATGTTGAACTTTTTCCTAGATCTTTTTCAGAAATTTTCCATTGAGTTCTGTTGTTTCTGTCACAAATACTTGAACACTTTTCAATTTATTAAATGCCATTTTTTCATTTCATTTTATTTTCATTCAAATCATTTTCATTTCAATTATACTCAGTTTTGCTACATGTATCCTTAATTCTTGGATGCAAGTGCAGCACCTTTGCTCTTCAGAATATGACATCCTGGGTCCTTTACTTCAGTATAGAGGCTGCGCAGTCTTGTGTTATCCTGATTGTAGCATTTATTCTTTGTTTCTCAATGTTTGTAGTATTTTCTCCTTAACGGGGAGCTTCAGAACTTGGCCATGATATTCCTATACATTTTCATCTTGGGATGTCTTTTAAATAATGATTGATTTCTTTTTTCTATTTCTATTTTACCTTCTCTTTCTAAAATGTCAGGGCCATTTTTCCTTAATAATTTCTTGAAATATTATATCTAGATTCATTTTGTCATCGTAATTTTCAGGTAGTGCAAGAAATCTTATATAATCTCTCCTCAATCTGTCCTCTAGCTAGATTAGCTGGTTTTTTTTTCCTGAGATGTCTCACATTCTTTTCTATTTTTTCATTATTTTGATTTTGTTTTATTATTTCTGGGTGTTTTATAACATCATCAGCTTCCCCTTGTCCAATTCTAGTTTTTAAGGACTTATATTTTTCCTTACATTTTGGATCTCTTTTTCCCTCAATATGTTGACTTTCTTTCCACAATTTTCTTGATTTCCTTGGATTGCTCTATTTCTTTTCTATTTTTCCTCAACCTCTCTTACTTGATTTTTAAAGTCCTTTTTAAGTTCTTGCAAGAACTCTTCCAAGGCTTGTGACCATTTGACATTTTTAAAAAATGGAAATGGATTTTTAAACTTCCCTATCTTCCATGTATGAACTCAGAACTTCTCTATTCCCATAGTAATTAAGTATGGTTAGGTTCTTTCTCTTTTGCTTACTCATTATTACTGGTTTTAGCAATTTATTTTTATAGTTAAATTCTAATCTTTAGATGTGGGGCATTATGTCTCAGACTTCAGGGTTTTTCTTTTTTACCACTGTTTTCAAGCTCTGTCTCAGCACCCAACTTCCTCTATGAACCTAAGTCACAGCTAAAGCCATCAGCCATGATGCCGCTACAAAAGCTATTGCTCCTTGCAGTCTCTCTTGCAGGTAAAAATTTTGACTCACTCCTCTGCCCTGAAATTGAAACTAGGTACTCCATGCTTCTGTACTTGCCCACAGCCAGAAGGATGCTGTCCCTCTGTTGTCACACTCAGCAGATATGTGCTTGCTAGTTCTTGCCCACAGCAGCCCAAGAGGTGAAAGCTCCTGAAGCAGAGGCATCAATCAGACACAGCTTGCCCCAGGTCTTGTTGCTTGTTGATTCAGCAGTCTGCTTGGAGCTGTTTGTATTTCAATTGATCAAACCTCCTCCCCAGAGGTAAGGTCTTTCTTAAAGTCCTCAAAGTACATTTTGAAATGAAATTTTACTTTATTTATGGGAGAAATTTGGAGATCCATGTAATTTTCTGTCTTATTTCACAATCTTCCCAGAATCCTCTGGAAAAATTAGAATTATCAAGGAAAAGTTTCACAGAAAAATGGACATGAGAGAAATGGTAGGGATTTAACCAAAGTGAAAGAGATTAAGAAGAGGTGGATAGAATACACAAAAGAACAATACAAGAAAGATCTTAACATCACCAGTAACTACAAATATGTGGTTACTGATCTAGAGTCATATGTCTCAAAGAATGAAGTCTAATGGACCTTAAGAAACATTGCTAACATCAGGATTCATTGGAAAAGACCCAGATGTTGGAAAATATTGAAAGCAAAAGAAAGAGAGGAAGGCAGAGGATGAAATGGATAGATATTTTCATGGAAGTAGCAGAAATGAACTTGGAGAGACTTCAAGAGGATAGAAGGACTTTGCATATCATGAAGGATCAGACTTGACTGAGCAACTTTTTTTCTCTTCCTTGTTTAGCAAATTGTCCAGGTACGAACTGCTAGGCTGATGCCACAGAGATGTGTCACTGTTAATAATCTCCATTCTTTATGCATCCTAATAATTTTCTCTGAGATTTTTGCTCTGGTATTCTTTATTGACTCAACAGGGAAATTAACCTTCTTACTATTTTAATTCCATGCTCTATTTGTAGTCTCAAAGAAGGATTCTACATTTTTTTTTCCTCTCTCTTAAGGATCTCCTCCTGCAAGGGGTAAGGGTAATAATAATGTTTTCCAGAGTATACACATCAATAATGTGTAAAACAATGAGCTTATTCCCAGAGAAAATGTAATTGCTAAGCATTTATAGAACAGAATCTAGTAACTTACCACTAATAGTATAATCCATTTAGAGCCTAATATGCAATACTTTTGCACCATTTGCTACCAGGTGGGGTTGAGGAGTCAAGCATTTGTACATGGAAGTGATTAGGTTTGGTATTTGTCAAATTCATAAGTTTAGTTCTGTTCTGTTTTTCCTTAACAAAATTATGATATCATCAAACGAATTTATTTTCTTTTCTCCTGACCTAATTGACAGAAATTTTCTCTTCTGCTGGTCAGGATTCTCTTCAGCCTCTCTCAGTTAGCTTTCTCTTAAAATTAACATAACAAAAGAAGCAATATGGAGTAATCTGGAAGAATAAAGGTACTATAATACCAAAAAAAAAAATGGATTTCTTAAGGGAATATCCAGATTTAGAAAACAATCGAATCAACTATGAAAAAAAAAAGGATAAAGAAATCAATAGGGGGTTTATATCACACTAAGAAGCATATATTAAACATTTACATAATAGGGCTAAAACATTGTACTTGCTACTCTGTTAAGCTAAAGAAATTGATAATATTCCATGGATCAAAATAAATGGAATCAGGAAGATGTTTTCAAATGAAAGAATTGGAAAATGTGTGAAAAGAATGCAAAAATGTGAGTCATTTTTTAATTGTTCATGTGCCATCAACTCAGTAATTCCTAACTTGTAGAAAGGGTATTTATTTAGTACCCTCACCTTATCCCGTTTGAAGGTAGACATTTTACAAATTTTTCTTGGAAGCAGTTATGTCCTACCCAGTTACTGCACTGAGAATTCCAGAAGGTAAACCCATTGAAGAAGTGGTTAAATATTAATATGTTGCCTCGTAAACTAGAGATTTTGAATAGTTAGTATAAACTTACAAATCACAGAGCTCCCAAGTCTTACAGGGAGGAGTTTTCATAATTTTGTTTTAAAGTTTATTTTAGAACAAGTAAATAGATATTGGTCTATGTTTCATTTTGCAACTCTAATGACAATTACATGTATTAGTTTCATTTTGTTTGGGATTTTTTTTCAACTCTTCCATGACATGTTATTGTGCAAATGGCAAACGGATAAGATCAGACTGAGCTAACGATTGACAAAGGCTATCCAATACCGTAATGAAATGTTAAAATCTCTTTCCTCCCTCCTTCCTTCCTCTTTCCTTCCTCTCTCCTCCTCCTCCCTCTTCTCCTCCTCCTCCTCTTCCCTTCTCCCTCTTTATCCTCCTCTTCTTGTTCCTCCTATTCCTCCTCTCTTTCTCCTTCTCCCTCTTAGAGAGGAAGAAGAGAAAGAGAGAGAGAGAGAGAGAGAGAGAGAGAGAGAGAGAGAGAGAGAGAAATGACTGTAGATTACAGAGAAGTAGCTTTGGAAATCAAGAACTTATCTTCACAACCTGCCCACCAAAAATACTAAGGTGAGGGGGACATTGTTTTGCTATTTAAAGAAAAGAGACTTTGGAACTCATAATCAGAATCAGGGAGATTGTTTGACTATATGCATGTTCTCTATGTATATGTCTCCCTACTAGTCTACTCAGAATTTGACCTCATTTTTCCTCTGGTGTGGGAGAAGATGTGTAATGACAGAAATGAAATCTGTGGGAATTACAAGTCAGTATAAGTCATCTTTATGCTTTTAATTAGTAAAAAAATTTCCTTGAGGAAGTAAGATTTCAGGAATTTGGTCAATATGAATAAGCTGTCACATTAGCCATTCTTGATGTCATTTAAAATGTACAACTTGGTTATAATTCAAACTAACATATAAAAAAGTCTCATATTTTAAATATATATGCTATATGGTCTATTGAGTGTATTGAACAAATATGTGGAAAATATATTGTATTCTTTTCCACATGGAGTACATAATGCCAACACTTCCAATCTATATCATAGTTAAGGTGTTAGAGAGAGGAACGTGGAAAATGTGAAAAGAGAATTTATAAGTACTTTTTTCCCACAGTGAGATACTTTGATACACCTGTTTCTGACATAGATGTTTATGGGTAAGTATATATATATATATATACACACACACACACATATATATATACACATATATACATGTACATACATATATTTCTCATATATATAAATCCATATGAAATATAAAAGCTTATGCATATCCATTGGTGGAGAAAAATAAAGTATTACAGCTATATGTATTCAACTTCAACTAATATATACATATATATATATACACATCGGTAAATGACTTAATTAATTCCTAGAAGAGATGAACAAATCAGTAAAATGGTGGCTTTTGTACCTTTCCATTTCTTAAAAGTTGTATCCCTTTGCAGGCATGAAACTTTGATTCAGCACTCACCTTAAAAATAGCTGATGTTTGCATATCACTATAGAACTTATAAATAATTTTACATATATTTTATTTGAATTGTACTTTATTCCTCTTTACTAAATGATATGCATTATCTATGTATATTTTACAAATAAGAAATTCAATGTTCATCACGATTTAGTGACTTACTCAAATTCCCACAGCTAACAATTGCCCAAGGCCAAATTTAAACTCACATATCTCTGACTACAACACACACACACACACACACACACACACACACACACACACACACACATATATATATATCTTTTGTCCAGATATATGATTTCATCAGTGAAGTAGCTTTCCAGGGTAGAAATATCTTCTATTAATGCAGATAAGAAAGCTTGTCATGTTCCTACTCTAAATATAGCTTTGCTCTGGGATCTCTTGGGATCACCCAAGCTAATTGTTACTAAGATGGTGCTAAAAAGTGAAGAGAATGGTGATTCTAGTGACTTGGTTCTATTCAACATACTCTACAAGTGGTATGATCATGTAGTGGAAGGACAACGCACAATTTATTTCACTTTCCTAGCTACAATTTCTTACATCTGAATGCATGAACTCTTACTTACTGATTTAGCATAATAGCAAGCTCCTTTCATTTCACAGCATTCCATAGTATTTGCAAACATCTGTAAATAAGTTCCTTGGCCAGTGACTAATACAGCCACACTTAGAGTGCACTGCAGTCATGGTTTAGTAGTGAATAGTAGTCATCTTTCCGTGTGTGTGTGTGTGTGTGTGTGTGTGTGTGTGTGTGTGTGTGTGTGTGTGTGTGTGTGAGAGAGAGAGAGAGAGAGAGAGAGAGAGAGAGAGAGAGAGAGAGAGAGAGAGAGAGAGAGAGAGAGAGAGAGAGAGAGAAAGGCAGAGGAAGAGGCAGAGGCACAGAGACAGAAACAGACATACAGAAGCAGAGATAGGGATAAAGGCAGAGAGACAGAGACAGGGAAAGGTAGAGAAAGGAAAACAAAGACCAGTCCAAAGAAAGAAGCATCAGACTCATTCAAGAAGGCTTTCATCTTTGAGTGTATGGAGTGTTCATGGTGGATTGGCACCTCTGGTGTGAGGGATTGCTGAATCCTTTGCAGATCTGCTCCTTCACCTTTGGTGTCCACCTTCACCCAGCTCTCACCTGTGGCTCTAAGAAACTGTAGTCTGTGCAGTGGTCAAACACCATAAATTATCTAGACAGACAGGCTAAATTAGGTTGAGGGTAACTGATAGGCCCCAAACCCACTGGAGTTAGAGGGATGTCTACAACAAACATGTGAAGATTTCTTCAAGTAGAATGAATGGATAAAACAATTTGTTCCGAAGGTAAAGAAGGTGACTGAATCAGGTGCTATGGAGCACTTAGAGCTTGGTGAAACATTGAAAGTAATTCACTGCATCGAGGACCATCACTAGTTTGACTTTTGTCCTGCCACTGGACTTCAACAGAAGAGAGAGTGAGGCTGGTGACTTTATGAAACTCTGCCTCAATTTAATGCAATTTACACAAAACTCAAGACCGCTCTATGTCATTGGTCTTCTTCAAAAATTAAGGATGAACAATAGCAACAACAAATATGCATAATTATTCTTATTTATGTACATAATTGGGAAGCTGAGCTGCCTGTATGAAAAATGTAGTGGCCATGGATATGCTGATCAGGGAGAATAGTCTATTAATGTTTAATGAGCACAATAGTTGGAGTACCTATATGCTACGTCAGATAGTTACTATGAGCTTACATTTAGTTCTCTCACTATTTGTTCTCAGATTTTTGTCATGAGAAATTATTTCTAAAATACTTTCAGCAGAAAGTGATTTAGAAAAAAGTCATTGTCCTCTAGAGAGCAACAATCTCACGCATATAAACAATACAGACATAGAGTCTATTTAAACTCTTTTTAACTGTTCTAATTATTGTAAAGTTCTTGGCAGTTACATGTATTTCCTTCCCATATAGGAATGTAAATAGTTTAACTTTGTTGGGTCCTTATGATTACTCTTTTCTGTTTACCCTTGTATCGCTGTCTTGAGTCTTCTGTTTGCCAATCCATTCAGTTCTGGGATTTTCTTCAGGAATGCTTCAAACTCCTCTATTTCATTCTCTGTCTATTTTTTCTTGGAGGATTAAGCTCAGTTTTGCTGGGTAGATAATTCTTCTTGCACTCCTACCTCTTTTGCCTTCCAAAGTATTATATTCCAAACCATCTGATCCTTTAATGTGGAAGTCTACAATTCTTGGGTTATCTTAACCTTGACTCCATGACATTTACATTGTTTCTTTCTGGCTGATTTCAATATTTCCTCCTTGACTTGGAGACTCTGGAATTTGTTATAATATTCTTGGGAGTTTTAATTTTGTGATCTCTTTCAAGAGATGATTGGTAGATTTTTCCAATTCCTTTTTTACCCTCTGGGTCTAGATTAACAGGATATTTTTCTTGAGCAATTTCTGTACTTTTTAAATTAAATTATTTTACTTATTTTCAGTGTTCTACCATCACTTCCATATATCTTAGAATTTTTCTCATCCCTCTCCCTCCTTCTTGCCTCCCTCCCCATTCCCTTCTTGAGATGGCATGCAACCTTATAAAGGTTCTGCAATACATTCTTATTAAACATGTTTTCACCTTAGTCATGTTGCATAGAAGAATTAAAATGAGTGGGAAAAATTATAAAACAAAACAAAACAAAACATAATACAAAAGAAAATGATCTGCTTCAATCTGTGATCCAACTCCATAGTTCTTTCTCTGGATATAGAAGGCATTTTGCCTCAGGGATCCATTGGGAATTTTGTAAGTCCTTATATTGCAATGAAGTACTAAGTTTACCAAAAAAATTCCTCCCAAACTGTGGTTGTTGCTGTGTACAAAGTTTTCCTGGTTCTGCTCCTTTCACTTAGCATCAGCTGAACAATTTCTTTAAAGATGATGTCTAGCCTTGTAATTTTAATCATAGTTTTCAGATAGTCCAATAATTCTTAAATTATTTCTCCCAAATCTATTTTTCATGTCAGTTGTTTTTCCAATGAGGTATATCACCTTCTCTTCTATTTTTTTTTTGTTCTTTTAGTTTTGTTTTCTTGTTTCTTGCTGTCTCACAGTCATACACTTCCACTTGCACAATTCTAATTTTTAAGAAACTATTTTCTTCAGTGAGCTTTTGTTCTTCTTTCTTTTTTCCATTTTGGCAATTCTACTTTCTAAGGATTTCTTTTCTTCATTGTGTTTTTGTACCTCTTTTACCATTTGACCTGTTTTATATTTTAAGGTGTTTTCTTCAGCACTTTTTTCCTCCTTTACCAAGCTGTCCACTATTTGTTCATGGTTTTCTTGCATTATTCTGAATTCTTTTCCAAATTTGTCCTCTACCTTTCTTACTTGATTTTTAAAATCCTTTGTGAGCTCTCCCATGTCCTAAAACTAATTCACATTATTCTTTAAGGCTTTGGATGTAGGAGTTGTGACTTGGTTGACCTCTTCTGAGTGTTTGTTTTAATCTTCTCTGTAACCATAGTAATTTTCTATGTTAAAGATCTATTTTTTTTCTGTTTTTGCTCATTTTCCAGGCTATTTCTTGACTTGTAATTCTTTGCTAAAGTAGGGCTCTTCTTCCCAGGTGGAGGGAGCACCATCTTGATCTTCAGATTTTTTTGTGTATCTGTTTGCTGAGGTATCTCTGGGGATCTGTAAGTTTTCAATTCTTTTAAGGTTTACTACTATCCTCTACTTTTCACTAGTCTGTGAGTGGCCACAATCACTCATTTCTACCCTGGAATTGTAACCAGAGTCTCCAAGCTGTGTGTCTGCAAGCTCTGGTGTGTTAGTGCTCCTTCTTGCCCTATGACTAAGACCTGGGTCTGCGACCCAGATCCAAATATGGGCAATGCAATACAGTCCTGCCCCTGGGGTCAGCAAAGAAACTCCTATAGTTTTTGACTAGTTGTTAAATCCCTTGCTGTCTGTTGCCTGAGAGGTCTGAAACCTCCTGTACTGCCACTGATTCAGTTACCCCCAAGGCCTGCTCCTCATTGACTGGTAGTGATCTGACTGGTGAAGCCTGAACTGGACTATGCTACAATTTCATCCCAGGGCAAAAGACCTTTCCTGCCAACGTTCTAAGTTGTCTCAAGTTGGAAAATTCTTTCACTCCATCCTTTTGCGTGTTCTGCAGTTCTGGAATTTATTTTGATGCATTATTTAAAGATATTTATAGGGAGTGGAAGAGAGTGGAAAAGACACCCTAACTTTTCTATTTCATCTTACTTATCCATCTATGGATTACTGTTAAATTAATTTTAATCTAATTTTGTTAGATGTCCCTTTCTTGACATGTAGTATTTACTCAGTTTTTCCAGGCAAATTATTTGTAGTTAATGGTGTATTCCAAGATCTCTGCTCCTTTAAAATATAGTCTTTGAATTTTGTTTGATCCTGATTGTTTCTTTGGTATGTGAATTCTTTCTTTCTGGTTGCTTGCACGACTTTTTTTTCTTTGACCCAAAAGCTCTGAATTTCAGCTACAACACCTCTGAGAGTTTTTATCTTGGGTTCTCTTTAAAGAGGTTATTGAATGTTTCTTTTTTCACTTTGCTCACAAACTCTAATCATGATTTTTTGACGTAGATCCATTCTTACTTGTTTTTCATTTCTTTTCTCTGGAGATCCCATTTCATTTGTGATATATATATATATTTAATCTCTTGCCTTATTTATTCCAGGAATTCTAATTGATCTGTTGATTAAGCTGTGTTTTTCTGTGAAGCTTTGCTCAGAGTTAGTTTGAAACTATTCTCTTCTGGATTCGGCATCACTGACTTTGATGTATTGTTCACATGAGACTTGCACCCCCACTACTTTTCCTTTATTATTCTTCCAGTCTTACACCTTAAGTTGTAACTAGCTATTAGGAACAAGTTCTGCTCTTTGGTAGGGAATGTTAGGGTCTGCTGTGGTCCTGGTCAGCATTGTGCACAGTATATTGACACTGTGTTCTCCAGGTATTGAGTTCTATGTACTTCAAGATCTCAGGGAAACTTCAGGCCAGGTACCTGCATGGTTTTAGCACAAATCTAAATATTTTGATCTAGGGTACTGTCTGACCCTTCTCTTTCTGGTCTGAGTTTTATAGTCACTGCATGTGGATTTGGGACTGGTCAACACAACTGCAGTTCTTTTTTTTTTTTTTCAATTGAAGATCTAATAAACAGTTGCAGGTGCCAGTTTCTGTTGACTAACTTGAAGGCTCTACAGGTTCAGCCTGATGGAACTGTAGGTTCTTCTGCTCTATAGCCCCACAACTCTGTCCTGATCATTCGTCTGAGTCTCCACTTTTTCTTTCTCTATCTAAATCAAAGCAACAGTGCTATAGACATATTTCCTTGTCTATACTAGAGGTCTCAATCAATGATCCTACACCAGTGTCATATCAGTAGTCCTTTAAACTCAACCTTGCTGTGGCCCCTTTTCTGTGGGCTGAATTCACTTTCTTGAGCTAGAAAAATGATCCACTGTCATTTCCTCTTGGATTTCCTTATAACTACTTTTGTTTGTTGTAATAGATTTTTGTTAATATAGTTATGGGAGAAAGCTGGGGTATACTGCTCCCTCCTTTTTGCCTTTCTCTCATTCTGACACATTATCAGATATTAGTATCAAAATCACTACTATATAGTTCATAATTCTATCTTTTCTCTCCCCCTTTATTGAAAACATGGGACAAAATGGATATTTCCTAGTATGGTAACCCTTCCTTTCTTTATGATATTTAAAATAGTAGTGACAGCAGCTTAGTATTCATATCCTTTAGTATCTGAGAATGAAGTTTATCTGATATAGGTTATTTGAATTCCTGAAAGTCAATTAAATAGTCTCTTACTAGCTCACTATTTGAGAAATACCTTCTATTAGCAACATGGCTTCTTCCTTTTTAGTTTAAAATGAATTCTCTTTGACAGAGAAAGCAGAAGCAAACTATAAATTAAACATCTCTCTCTTCTTTCTGTCATCATTTATCATCACCTTCACCACAATAAGAAGTGCTCCTAAATCTTTTTTACCTTCTTTCCATGAATGTAGATTATTATTACATAAGACTTCATTTTCTTGTGCTTTGCTTTATTGTACTTCATAGATATTGCAGGTTTTCAATTTTTTTTTTTTGCAAATTGAAGCTACCTTGTATGGAACAAGGTTATCATTTTTCAATTATCATGTGCTCACATCATGTCTCTGTGTCACATTTTGGTAATTATTAGACTGTTCAAATGTTTTCATTATTATTATTATTATTACATCTGTTACAGTGATTTGTAATCTGTAATCCTTGATGTTTCTATTGTAATTGTTTTGGGATGCCACAAACAACATTCCTATAAGATGGGAAACTTGATCAGTGTTGTATGTGTTCTGACAGTTCCACTGACCAGCTACTCCCCACCTTTTTTCCTCTCCTCTGGACTCCCTATTCCCTGAGACATAAGAATATTGAAGAATATCACATAAACTTAGTAGATGAAGCATCAACAGGGTTAAAGAGGATTAATTCCAACTATGAAAGTTCTACTATGGGTAAAATTCTATCAGATATTATCACATGCTACAGAGAAATATTTTGTGAAAGGAAGAGTCAATCAATTAGGCAAACTTCACTGTTGTCTCATTTTAAGAAATTGCCATAGTCACCCTAGACTTCAGCAATAGCCATCAGTCAATAGCCATCGACATCAAGGGAAGACCCTCTGCCAGAGAAAAGATTGTGACTCAATAAAGGCTCAGATGATGGTTAGCATATTTTAACAATAAAGTATTTTTCAATTAAGGTACATACATTGTATTCTTAAACATTAAATTATTGCACACTTAGTAGACTAGAGTATGAGTATACACATAACTTTTATATGCACTTTGTAACAAAAAACAAAAACTCTGTGACTCTGTATTGTGATATTTGCTTTATTGAACCAAGCCTGTAATATCTTTGAGGTATGCCTGTGCAACTCTAAATCAATAATTTGCTAATATTTGTTAACTTCTTTTGCATCTCCTAAAGGACTCCTCCAATGTCTCATTGTGGCAGGGGGACTCTGAGTTCTTTGCAGCTATGTCAATGGAATGTAAACCTGGAAGATCCAAATTGGGAAAGATGGGCCCCTTGGTGGATTGCATGCATGCTTGTGGTCTGAGGATCAGTCCAGCTATGGACAGAAAAGACTCATCACTAAGATGGTTGTAGGATAGGTGGAACTTCAGGTTAAGAAGTTCCCTCCACTAATAGCAATCAGCACCTCTGCAATTTAGAGTCTTAGAAAGTGTCCTAGGCAGAGCTTCTTACACTTTTTCTACTCAGTGCTTGACTTTGCATGGCCTGAAGGCATGGGCAGTGCAACATGTGCATGCTGTGTCATGAATGTAGCTTTAAAAAAAATCCCTTTGTTGTCTGTGAGTTTCCTTGTATGCCAAAACTCATTCTGAGATTTAGCATTTTTGACACTGTTCTTATAGGCATTGTGCCATACTTTTATATTCCCCTTCTTTCCCTGTTCTTCTCTTTTCTGTATGTTTCTTCAATCTAAATCTAATTTTTTAAATCTAAATCTAAATTCAGATATTTTCCTTTATTTCTCTTCATTTAAATTTTATCTATTCATGTCTTTATAATTTAGCTATTGAAAACTTCCTATTCCTTCTTTATTAACTTTTTTGTATGAAAGTTTAATCCATGTAATACCAGCATTCTTTCTTTTGAATTCATTGAAATATATCTGTCCAAAATGTAGCCTGTATACAAAACTATAACCAGTTTTCCCCTCCTTTTCCATCACAAACATGAAAAAAGTTGAAGAGGGAGTGATAACTTCCCTTAGAGTTTTCTACCCATTCTACCCCAGAAACAACTTCCTCTCACTTGATGAGAATTAGTTACAGAATAGAATTCCCTCTCATTTTTTTGTGGTTCTTCCACCTTTTGAAGGAAGAAAATACTAAGGAACATAATATTAAGAACTTTGCAAGTCTTAAAATATTATGAACAATAATAACATTATTATTTTGAAGTATTTAGTATTGTTGTTATTGAAATGATATCAGTATTTTAATTAATAATTATTATTTTGTTGTCATCATCATTACTTCAATACATTGTTAGTTGCTTTGCTTTTTTCAGACTATGAGTTTCAGTAAATTACCAATAACTAAAATCTTTATTTTATCATTCACTACCAGACTTATGATCCCTTCCCCTTATTTCTCCCCTCTATATAAATGACCTAGTATTCTCTGATTCTGAAAATGACTTGTTTCTCCAGCCTTTGAGCTTTATCTAAAGGATCTCAGTGTTATGTGGGTAACAACCTTCAGCTCTCCAGAAAAAAATGTATTGCTAAACATTTTAGGTTTAATCTGCATAGTTAACATCTTTTCCATCACTTTCTCACATCTAGAAATCGCCAAAACACTAAATTAAGTCCTGTTTTGTTTCATTTATCAATTTATGATACATAAGTGTTAACTCTGAAAAGTTCCTCTGAGCTAATTCAAACTTGTTCTAACAGACTTCTGATCTCTTCCATTCTGGGCTCCCAACCCCAGTTCTTAGATTTCATCATCATATGATTACATCTTCTTACTATAAAATTCCACTTCCTTTCACTTTTTCCTGCTTCCTTTCAACGGAAAAATACCGATATAGAATTATATGATAATCTCACCAAATATCGGTGATATTTTTGACTTTTAATTGATCTTCCCTATAGCTATATTTTGTGTCTGTGTATTTGTGTTTAGATGTTTGATGATGGCATTTGACAGTGATTTTCTGCTGGTTCCTTTCACAGATTTTGTGTATCTTCTCCTACCCTTCCTACATGGGAGATTCTTTCTGTGAGAATATGAAAGCAGAACTTTTCTCTATCCCATGTCCTTTTCAGTGGAAAGAACTTTTTAGACCTTTTCATCGTCAAGACACTATGTCTAAATTTCTCATTTCATAAATAAAGTAACCCAAAAAGAAATTACTTGTTAAAGGTTACACAGAATGTGGCAGTGCTAAGTCTAGAACACAAGATTCCTTATTTCCACCTGAGTATTCTTTTCACTTCAGCACATTTTCTCCATGACACCAATCTTCTGTGTTGTACAGGGGCTATTGCTTGGTTGAATGTGGATAGAAAAAAGCCAAGAGTAGTTTTAGAGGCTGCTACCTTAAGGATTGATTCTATCTTTTAAAACTTTAATGATGGTTAAGTTAAATTTACTGCTTCTGCTAACTATTTATAGATTTCTTCTCTGTTCTGTGCTTCTCTGGCCTATTTCTCATTTGCCAGGATTTCAATCTGTTGAGGTCCAGAGCAACACCAACACAGGACATTGAAGAAAGAGGTAATCTAACTCTCTGCTACCATAAAAGGACAGTCTCAGATGGAGAATTTGGGTGAGATCAACCAGATATATACCATTTCCCTTAAGAATATATTCTTCTTTATTCCATGCTGAATCCCCAGCTTTGGTCATTACTACCAACTCCTTTTCATGCTTCCTTAGCATTTGTTGCCCTGTGAACTCTGGTTTGACTCATCATACCTTCTTTATTACTCTAATGCATCAGGATTTTTCATCAAGTGAGTTTCTTCTCCTTGCCCCTTCTAAATTTGACTGCTGTCAAAAGCACTGGAGGATATTAACTGTACATTAGGCTAAGGATTCAATGCTATCTGTTGAATTGGGACAGTTAGGCAAAAAACTATCTTATGTAGACAGGATCCTTGTTCATCTTGAATGTCAATTATAATTGGAGACTTGAGTAAGAAAAAGTTGATAGATGAATAGGAGTAAGAGAAATAAAACAAAATAAAACAAAAAAATAAAACAACTCTGCCCCTCAACCCCACCAAAGAATAATCTCTCTGTCATGTCCCAGTATTTAGAGCTGAAGTTTTCAACCTGGGGTTTAAATCTTGCATATTTTATTTAATCCATTTAAATAATTTATTCTGAGAAGTGTTCTGTGGACTTCACCAGATATCAACACCTTTCTCTCTTTGTTGATGTCTCTGTCTCCCTCTGTCTCCCTCCCTCTCTCTCTCTCTCCCTCTCTCTCTCTCTCTTTCTCTATGTCTGTCTCTCTGTCTCTCTGTATCTCTCTGTCTCTCTGTCTCTCTCTCTGTCACACACACACACACGCAAACACATATATATGTATTAAGACCCTTAGAGACTATTTTTAAAAAATCATGTCTTCCAAAATAAATTACCCAAATGATGCTGCAGTGTGAAGTACAAGAGTGTGAAGTACAAAGAGTCCTGAAACTACCAGCCCTAATAATAACAATTAAAATTAACTTAATGATGCAGAAAATACTTTCCTAACAAGCACTTGTATTCATATAATATTTTTAGTTGCCAAAACACTTTAAATGTATTACTTTATTTGATTCTCAAGGCACACTTTTGAGGATGTGATGGAATGATTCTTATTTTACAGATGAGAAAAATGAGGCTGAGGAAAGTTAGGTGAGTTCCCAAGGGTCACAGAAATAGTGTTTGTCTTAGCTAAGATTTGAATTCAAATCTTCCTAAATACAAGTTTAGCATTCTATCATTGTACCAACCATCTGTAAAGCCAGCAAATATTTTCATCTATTTTATAGATGAGGACAAGGAGGTTCTGAGAAATTATATAACTATATATATATATATATATTATATATATATATAATATATATATAACTATATATAACTATATAACTCTCTCTCTCTTTATACATACATACATATATATATATATATATATATATATATATATATATATATATATATATATATATATATATATATATATATATATATATATATATATATATATAATATGTGGGTGTGGGCGTGCAGCCTGAAATTACAGCTCTTGAATGTAAGTCAGCAATGGTTTCTACCATATCTATGCTATTCATATACATTAGTATGACTTTATTTATGTAATCAGAATATTTTTCTTCTCAGAACTAGGTGAGGTCAACATTTTAGGGATACTGTAGTGCTGATTGGGAGAGAAGAAACTGAGTTATTTTTAAAGCAATAGGAACTTTGAGAGAGGATGGACCTGATTCAATTGTCTCATCTGTGAAGAGAATAGCCAGAGGGTACCAAAAAGCCATCTTATGGAGAGGAAAAAATGGGAATGCCAGGATCTGAACACAAGTGCAATACACAAAGGCAGATGCTATATGCAACTTCAATTATATTCCTGATTTTCCCGATACTGCGGTCACTGAAAATCATCTCTCATGTCAGATTTGGAATATGTGACATGAATTGATTGTACTCACTATCAGTATATGAATAACATTAGCATAAAACCCTCAACAAAAGTTCTAGTAGTTCTGTTTTTCAAGAAGTTTTTACTTTTGAATTTTCTTTTTAAGGATGTTTGCTTACTTAGACATGCTTGCTATAATTGCCTGATAGCATCCCTTCACCTTCATTATACAGGAGTAAATAAGTAACTTTATGTAGAGAGAGAAATTTATCTCATTTCTACTCTTCCTTTAGAAATCAATAATGGCAGGACTTTGAGGGCAGAATTTGGCCCACTGCAAGCAAAATTATCCTTTCTGGTTAAACTCTTAAAACATTAAAATCAAAATGCAAAGGAGCTATTGGGAGGTGAGGAAAAGAGAAACGTCCTCACTAGTTATCTCTTCTCTACCTCAATTCTCAACAGTCTTTAAAGAAATCTGGCCCTTATCCAAGGAAGCA
This sequence comes from Notamacropus eugenii, assembly GCF_028372415.1. Taxonomy (NCBI): domain Eukaryota; kingdom Metazoa; phylum Chordata; class Mammalia; order Diprotodontia; family Macropodidae; genus Notamacropus; species Notamacropus eugenii. The sequence goes on along the minus strand of NC_092874.1, from coordinate 338,781,586 downwards.
GTTAATGATATTTCGTTAACTATTGACTATTGACTATTGATAGTCAAATAAGGCAGAGATCCAAATTTATGGTCACAATTGTCAACCTAGGTGAATTATTTCACTCTCTGTATCTCTTTAAACATCTGAAAATATTTATTCAGTTTTCAATAGAAGCAGTCCTGGCCAGAACTGTCATGTTTCTCAAAAGAACTTGATGACCATACGCAAACGTTTAGAGTCAGACCAATAATCATCTACTCTTGTTCCTCATTGGTGCAAATGATATCTCTAGAGAAAGACAAAACAAGCTATTTAGTTAAGCAGAGTTGTCACTGTTTAAATAAAAAATTACATACTGAATTCATTTCTTGCCATTATAAACTTCATGCTTAAGAGGGCCAGAGTCAAGATTTTTATGTTTGAAAAGTACTCACCTGACTTGGCATCTGTGGTCTCAGTATTCTCATTTTCAGAAAATACAAATGTCAGTCACAATGTAGTGAAAAGAGGGTTGAATTTGGACCCAGAAAGTCTAACTCTGACATTTATTAGTAGTGAGACCTGGGCAACACAATTAAACCTCCCTGAAATTCTTGTTCAAGCTAATATTTGTACTGGGTAGTTGTAGAGAATGCATGGCTTTGCCTCCAATCAAGTGTGCCACTTTGGGCAAATCAATTAACATCTCTGAGCAACAGTTTCTTCATTAGAAAATGGGAATTTTATTTCAAGAAGACCTGTGAAGTCCTTTCCAAGATTTAACCTCATATTTCTTAGTCTTAATCAGATGATAGCTACAAAGCACATCTTATTCACATTAAGGCATTATCATCCAAGTTCTGCTAGTTGGTAATTATATAATCTTTGACAAATCATGCAGCTTCAGTTTTCTGATTTGTAAAATTAAGGAGCTGTTCACCTTTAAGCTTCCTTCCAATTCATAATCTCTGATAATTTAGTAATCAACTTAGTAATAATAAGTTGATAGTAAATTGAGAGGAAGAAAAGGACAAAGAATACGTAGATGACAGGACAATGTCTTAGGAAAAATATGATAAGATATACTGGCTTCAAGGGCCTGGGTCTTACTTTCCCAATTAGATTGTGCATTCTTTGACAACAAGGTGTTTTGTGTCGTTCAGAGAATGTAACTCAGTGCTAGGCATACAATAGGCACTAAACACAAGATGTAATAATTATGAAATGATTAGTATTTAGGTATATTTATATTTACTTAGAGCTTAGAACATGCGTTACACTCCTTACTTCATTTTATCTTCATTATATACTGTGAAGCTAACACTATAGAAGCTGTTAATCCCAGATTACAGATGAGAAAACTGAGGTTGAGAAAAGTTGATAAGCTTGTAAATGTGTCTGAGTCAGACTTCAAAAACAGGTCTAAAATCAACACTTAAACTACTGTGAAACATTGTTGACAGAATTTTGCAATACATAATAAAATTAATATATGTATAGCACTTTACAGTCTGTGAAACACTGTAGAAATATATTGTCATTTGATCTTTTCAACTACCCTGTCAAGTAGGTCTTTTTTTTATGATCATTTAGATGGGAGAAAACTGAGTCTGACATTTCTTTTCAATAAATAAATAAATATTAACAAATATCAATTAATTAATTAATATTTAATTATTATTAATTAATTTGTAAATATTTATTTATTTTTGGTTTTTGGTGTTCACTTCCACAAGATTTTGAGTTTCAAATTTTATCCCCATCTCTCTCCTCCACCTCCCCAAAGATAGCATGCATTCTGATTACCTCCTCTCCCAATCTGCCCTCCTTTCTCTCACACCCCATCTCATCTTTTCTCCCCTTCCCCTCTATTTTCTTGCAAGACAAGATAGATTTCTACATCCAAAGCCTGTATGTCTTATTTCATTGTGGTATACAAAAACAATTTTTAACATTTGTTTTTAAAACTTTGTGTTCCAATTTTTCTCCCTTCTTCCCTCTCCACCCACTCTCATTAGAAGGCAAGCAATTCAATATAGGTCATACATGTGTACTCATGCAAAAAACTTCCATAACAGTCATGCTGTGAAAGACTAACTATACTTTTCCCCTCCAGTCTATTCTGTCCCCTATTTATTCTGTTCTCTCTTTTGACACTGTCCCTCCTCAAAAGTGTTTACTTCTAATTACCCCTCTTCCCATTTTCCCTCCCTTATATAATCCTTCCCTTCTGACTTATCTCATTCCCCCCTATTTTACTGTAGTATACAATAGATTTTCATACCAAATTGAGTGTACATGTTATTTGCTCCTTAAGCCAAATCCAATGTTACCAAGTTTCACTCTTTCCCTCTCACCTCCCCCCTTTCCCCTCCATTGCAAAAGATTTTTCTTGCTTCTTTTATGTGAAAGAAAATTTACCCAATTCTATTTCTCCCTTTATCCTTCTCTTAATATGTATTTCTCCCTCACTCCTTAATTTTATTTTTTTAGATATCATCCCTTCACATTCACCTTACCCTGTACCTTCCATGTATATATAAAATCCCTTCAACTATCCTAATACTGAGAAAAGTCTCAAAAGTTACAAATATTATCTTTCCATGTAGAAATGTACAGTTCAACTTCAGCCAGTCCCTTATGATTTCTGTTTCCTGTTTATCTTTCCATGTTTTTCTTGATTCTTGCATTTGAAAGTCAAATTTTCTATTCAGGTCTGGTCTTTTCATCAAGAATGCTTGAACGTCTTCTATTTCATTGAATGGCTATTTTTCCCCTGGGAAAATGATTCTTGGTTTTAATCCTATCTCCTTTGACCTCTGGAATATCATATTCCAAGCCCTCTGATCCCTTAATGTAGAACCTGCTAGATCTTATGTTATCCTGATCATGTTTCCATAATACTTGAATTGTTTCTTCCTTGCTGGTTGTTATATTTTCTCCTTGACTGAGGAGCTCTAGAATTTGGCTACAATATTCCCAGAAGTTTTTCTTTTGGGATCCCTTTCAGGCTCATCAGATTCTTTCAATATCTTTTTTACCCTCTGGTTCTATAATACCAGGGCAGTTTTCCTTAATAATTTGTTGAAAGGTCGTCATCTTCAGCCATTCTGGAAATCCCAAAAGGCTATAAAATTGTGCATAGGTCTTGATTCAGCAAATCTGTACCACAAAGAAATAAAAAATAATTGGAAAATAACCTATATGCACGGGTGTTTATAGTACCTCTTTTTATGATGGCAAAAAGTGGATATTGAGGGGGTACTTATCAATTGAGGAGTGACAAAGTTGTGGTATATGATTGTGATGGAATACTATTGTGACAAGTGAAATGAACAGGATTGTTTCAGAAAAAAACTTTATGAACTGATGCAAAGTGAAATGAGTGGAAGCAGGAAAACATCATACACAATAACAAAATTACCATCATGCTGATCAAATTAAAGATTTGACTACTCTAATTAATACAATGATCCAAGAGAATTCTAAAACATGATGAAAAAATGTTTACTACTTCCAGAGGGAGAAGTGATGAACTCTGAATGCAAATTAAAGCAAACTTTTTTTTCACTTACTTTATTTCTGTTACTTTTTTTGCAACATGACTAACATGGAAATATATTTTGCATGACTTTGCATGCATAATTGATATTGTACTGTCTGCCTTCTCAAAGGGTAAAATAGGGTCTAGAGCAAGGGGAAGGATTTCCAAATCAAAATTTTTTTAAAAAGTGAATGTTCTGAAATAAAATAGAGTTATTAAAAAAGAAAATCAAGTTAAGTCGTAGAGAGGTTAAGTGATTTATCCAGTCTCTAGTGATCTTCCGAATCTTCCTAAGATAATTTGAATGGAAACAATTCAGTTTTCTGACACGGTGCTGGTATAATGTCAAGGTTTCACAGGCGTACAACAATGAGGTCAGCATAACAACTCTGTAGACCTTCAGCTTGGTAGTCAATCTAATACCTCTTCTCCCCTACACTTTCCTTTGGAGCCTCCCAAAAACTGATCTAGCTCTGACAATGTGTGCACCAACCTCATCATCTAAGTGTATATCCTTGGAAAGCATACTGCTAACTTAAGTGAACTTATCCACAGCATTCAAAATTTCTCCATTTGCTATAACTGTATAGTTCCACATGTTTATGGTGTGGCTGGTGGAAAACTTTTGTTTTCTTGGTTGTCCAGCCATAATTAACACAATCAGTAGAAAATCAGTCTATATTCTCTTGCATCTCAGTTTCATAGACTACATTGAATGCAATCATCTGTAAACAAAAAGTCATGCAGCAACTCTCCCTCCACTTTAGTCTTGGCTTGTATCACTTTCAAGTTAAATAAGCAGCAGAACTCATCACGGAAAAAATAATTCTAAAGACCATGTGTGCAAACCCACAACTATGCTTCACTCTGCTGGTGAATGGGAAATCATAAGAGCATTGACCATTATTCCAAACCCTGGTAACCATGCCATCATGCAACTGACATGCAATAATGGTTAACTCCTCTGGGGAACCAAATTTTGCCATGATTTTCCACAAGCCCTTATGAATGATAGTATTCACTATTAAACTGACAAACATTGTATACAGGCTTCTGTTATGCTTCTGGCATTTTTACTAGAGTTGTCAAACAGCAAATATCATATGGACCTTTCTTTGGCCCTTTCTGAAGTCACACTGGCTCTCAGGTAAATGATCATCTTCTAGGTGAAGGATCAACTTATTGAGGAGGACTCATAAGAATGTTTCAGGCAATGACTAAGAGATCTCCTTATAATTGTCACAGGACATCCTATTTCCTTTTCTTTAATAGACATAGACAATGGTGGCATCACTGAATTTCCAGGAATAACCTCTGATTGCCATACAACCCAGAAGATTTCTGTTTGCTTTTGTCCGAGCAATGGACCTCCACCTTGTAAATCTCAGCTTGAATAGAATCAGCATCAGACACTTTGCCACATGAGAGGTGCCTAATGACGTTCAAAACTTCTTCTTCAACTGGAAATTCAGCTAGAGAAGAATTAGCTTCAACCTGAGGTAAATGGTCAGTGGCCTTCGCATTGATTGATGATGGTCTGTTTAGAAGACTATGAAAGTGTTCAGCCCCTCTCTCCATGATCATATCCCTATTATTAATCAATGTGGCTCCATCAAGAGTAGTTGAGAAGCATTATAATTGTTCTTCGATCCATAAATAGCCTTACACACACACACTATGTTTGCATATATATGTATGTATTTTGTGTATATATAATGTATATATGTGTATGCATGTATACACACACATACATGTGTATAAACATATACTAATGGATCCATACTCAATCACAATACTAGAGTGGCTTCTAAGAGCATACCTCTGATACATTACTATCCACCAAATCACTGCTTATTTTTGTCTTTTTTCCCTCAAAGGAACACTTAGGTATAATACTTCTCAATTGTATAATTTCCTTGTCTTTAAAGACTGATATGACTTCTTTTCATATGGCTCTATATATGAAACATGCATTAGACTCGAGGAAGATTTTCATATGACTGAAAACTTCGATCTTATCGCCTTGACAGTGACTCTAGTTTTGGTCCCAACTGTCAGTTAGATCTCATGGGTGATTGTACTGTTATGGGCTATATAGAGCCTCCAAAAAAAGATTTCAAAATCCCTTTGACAACTTTAGGGAATACGGAGACCTTGAAATACATTCAGTAGAGAACAATAGAGCTGATTGAAGTTTGGAAATGGGTTCTGGGATGTTTAATGCAAAGAAAATAATTTAGCCTGCAGGGAAAAAAAGAAGGGACAAGTGATGCTGACCAACTGTTCTCAGTTCAGGAGAATTTCAGAGGAGGAAATTAGATTAAATTTTAGCTTGGGTATTTTATTTTAGACTTGAGAAGGGACCCATTCACTTGACAGTGAAGAACAGTAAATATGGGAATGAGTTTCTGAGGGAAATTATGGAATCTATTTTCCCAAAGGAGATAGGCTCTCATATACATTTAATAAAATAGGAACAGCTTTGACCACATTATCTCTTAAAGTTTCAATAATTGGATACTGGTCTTTGGAAAATTTTGACTCCTAAACCAGCCCAGTCAGGGTCATTTTCATTTCAGAAGTAACAAGCTATTCACAAGTGAGAGTGGATTATGTGGGTATAATGTCTTCTCAACTTCTGAAATTGTGTGTGTCATTTTCAAGTCTAAGCCTAGGGACCCCAGAACAAACATAAACATTTTAATAAACATATGAATTAAAGTTACTTGGGATTTTTTTTTTTGGTGAGTTACAATGAACAAGATGTATTATAATGATCTATTTGAGAGATGGTAGCTATCAAGAAGACAATCTCAACATAAAAGTCTTGCAAATTTCCTGATAATTCCTCAACTACTGGCATTTGGCACCATTTCCATACATATCATGAAGAAACAAAGTATTGGAATAACCATGCATCAAATCAGCTCTTTATGCTGATTGGTCTGTTCTTCCCAACTGCCATCCTTAAAGGAGATTTTCCATTTTCAAAAAGGTGTTTATTTTTTTCCCTAATTACCAAATTAAGATAATTTCTCATTTATGTATTGTTACTGTAGCTTGTTTGTTTACTCTTTGCAATTTGATGATTCAGTTGCTTTGGGGTGAATTGTTAATGAAAAATATGGATAAGCTTACTCTGAGGATTTGTAGTATCCAAGCTGGAGTGTGGAGAAACTAAATTTAACAGACTCTTAGTAAGCATTAGTCTGTATTTATTCTGTGACAAATATCCATTTTGTTGTGGAAGTCATTTTCTTGAGTTAGAAAACATTTCACTAAATTGTATGATTGGGCACATTACATTCCCTAATGCTTAAAGAATATATACAAAAATAAAAGAAAAAAACAAATCCAGACTTTTAATTTCATTGGGAAAAGTGAATTTCTAGGGAGAAAATTCCTGCTGTTTATGCAGATTGGCAATTATTCTTTGGGCACTGAAGAGATAAATGATTTGTCCAGGGTCCCACAGTCAGTATATGTCAGATTTGATGTGTGTATTCATGTATTTATGTTTGTATCTGTCTGTCATCTATCAACATATTGATCTGTAATTAATCTGCTTATAAAATTAGACTAATACTCAATTGATAGTATGTTGAATTCAGTATATAGCAATATTTTTCATACACACACACACACACACACACACACATACACACACATTTTAATCCTTTAATTAAAAAGAAAGCTACTTCATCTTTCCTAGGAATTCTAGAAGAACTTGTGCCCAAGCTGTTTTTCTTTGAAACTTTACTTTTAGATATTATGGAATAAGTCTACTGGGTTCGGTGTCTTGAGTAACCCTGTTGCTATAATAACTTTTTTGTGAGGTGGCACACTATTTTGTTACCATAATAACTTTTTTTTGGAGGATGAGACTCTTTTTTCCTTCATTTCCTCTTTCTTCCAGCCTTTTTCTTGACTCTGGACTTGATGTTAGTGCTGGAGTCTGGACACTTCTGGAAGAAATGTCTGGGTTGGTCCTGTTGCTCCCTTTGTGGGAAATTGATTGTCATAAAATATTAATTATTATCCAAGAATCTCGGGGACAGCTCAGACTGGGGAGGGACTTGAAAGTTTCCTTTGTTCCCAAAGTAGAGGCAAATTTTGATTCCTTCCCTCCTGGTCTGCATGCTGTGATTCTTACTCTGTTTTGGGCTCTGAGCAACATGACAATTCTAGAGGGGAAAAATAGAATATAAATGAGCACTATGGGAAAAAAATTGAAAATAGCTAGCATTTGTACTGTGCTTGCTTTAAGGTTTGCAAAGCACTTTAAACAATATCATCTAAAATTACCTCCACAACATCCTAATTAGGCACTATCATTATCTCTATTTTACAGAAAACTCTCATGAACATATAGTCAAAATCCAGATTTTAATGGTCAAAGAAAAACCATTTTAAGTAACCACAGAAAAAAAATCAAATATCAAGGCTTCATAGTCAGAATTATAAATGATTAAAAGTCACCTCAATAAAGAAACAGAGAGCTTGTAATATGATATGCTAAAAAACAAAGGATGTAGCCTCATAAACAAGAAAAATTTAATCAAACCGACTATAATTTTATAGGGGAAAAGTGAGCCTTTGATGAATTAAAGGATTTCTAAATATTTCCGAAGGAAGGACCATAGCTGTCTAGAAACTCTGAACTGCAAGGACAGCAATCAAAAGAAACACAAAGGTAAACGTGAACAAACAATCATAAGGGTCCAAACAAGGATAAACTGTTACTTTTGTACAAATGTGTCTTTTGTACAAATAAACTACAGGAGCTAAGATTAGAAGGATAGCAGAAAATTGGAAAAAAATATAGACAATTTCTCAGATAAAAGCCTCATATCTCAGACACTTAAAGAACTTTATAGTATCTATTAGAATGCAAGTCATTCCCCAATTGGTAAATGATCAAAGGATATGAACAAGTGGTTTTTGGATAAAGAAATCAAAACAATTTATAGCGATACAAAGATAGTATAAACCATTAATGCTTAAAGAGATAAGAATTAAGACAACCTTGGCATGTCATTTTATGCTTGTATTTTATTGGTTGAAATGATTGAAGGGGAAAGTAACAAATGTTGGAAGAGATGTGGAAAAACTGAAACACTAATTCATTTTTGGTAGAATTCTGAACAGATCCAACCATTTTGAAGCTGAAACTATGCCCAAAGAATATTGAACTGCCTCTACCCTTTGACCCTCAAGTTCTAATATTAGATTCATTTCGAAAGATGATCAGGAAAAATGGAAAAGAACCTATAAGTTCTAAAATATTTATAGCAGCTCTCTTTGTAGTGTCAAAGAACTGGAATTTGCAGGGATGTCCATCAACTGGGGAATGACTGAACAAACTGTGATACATGATTGTGACGGAATACTATTGTGCTATAAGAAATGATGCACTCAATGATCTTAGGAAAAATATCAATAGACTTGCACAAAATAGTGAAGAGTGAAATGAGCAGAACAAAGAGAATATTGCATATGGTAATAGCAATTATGTTATGAAAATGCTGGTTTTATTCCATAAGTTAATTTTTGACATTATATTTTTTTATTTAAATTGCATTTTATTTTTACCAATTACACATCGACAGTTTTTTGTATTTATTTTTATAAGATTTTGAATTGCAAAATTTCCCCCTTTTTCCCCTTTTCCCGTCTTCCAAAATAGTAGATAATTTAATAGCAGTTATAAATGTGCTATCATGTAAAATTTATTTTCATATCAGTCATATTTATGAAAGAGGAAACCAATCAAAAGGAAAAAAAATACAACAAAGAATAAACTTAAAACAAAAAGTATGCTTTCATCTGCATTTAGATTCCAATCGGTCTTTTCCTGGATATGGATAGAATTTTCCTTCCTGAGTCCTTGTCTTGGATTATTGTGCTGCTGAGAAGGGTTGAGTCATTCATAGCTGATCATCACACAGTGCTGCTGATACTGTATACTATGTTTTCCTGGTTCTGCCTATGTCATTTTGCATCAGTTCATACAACTCTTTCCAGGTATTTTTCTTCTTTTTTGAAATCTGCCTGTTCATCATTTCTTATTACACAACAGTATTTCATTACATTCCTATATGACAGCTTATTCAGTCGTTCCCCAATTTGTAGGCATCTGTATCAGTAAGCACCCCAACATACACAGGGGTGACTCATGATCACAGGTTCTTTAGATCTGCATTCATAAAGGGAAAGAAACTTTCAAGGGGTTAATAATCACTTTAATCAAGCACATGTATCATTCTTTTAACCAATTACATATATCATTCAGTTATTTCAGGGAGTCAACACCTTGAATTTCAAAGAAAATACAGAGAAATCAAAAGATCAACAGAAATGGCTTCCTCTGTCTGAATTCAACAGACAATTGGAATCCAACTGTCTGATCGTTTTTACCAGAAAGGGAAGCACATCTGGGTTCTCCTTAAGAGGGGGCTCCTTACTAGCTTCCTAGAGTCCTCATCTGGCACTCAAATCTTTTTACCAAAAAACTAAGCCTCATAGTAAAACCTCAACTCAGAGTATTTATACTATATTTTTTAGAGCTGAGGGCATCACAACCCTTTGACTCAATTCTCAATAGAAAAAACAAAAGGTACTTGGGACCCTCCTACAAACCAACTTCCCTAATCAAGCTTCCCACAATGGGTAGGCCCATCAATGGGTGGGAAAGATCTTTAATCACATTAAAATAGTTGGTTGGTTGTTGTCCTTCATTCTTGAAGAGAACCAAAATGACATCACCATGATAAAGTGAAGTTTCAGTGTATACCACTGTGGTTGATCAGACTAATATAAGCTCGGGAATGCTCTACCACAGATTGGGCACATTTGGGGCAGTTCCTCCAAATTTACACATCCTACGTTTACTTTGTGCTATTTCAATTCTGCTTTGCTCATAGAGCACAGCACCCTTTCAGATGTGGCCATGGCATGCTGAGCAGTCCTGTGCCAGTGTCTCCCATGTCACACAATCAAATTCAAAGTTGCTGAACAAGACCTTGAGAGTGTCCTTGGATCACTTCTTCTGAACACCATATGATTGCCTGCTCCATAAAATAGTCTTTTTGGCAAGTGTACATTTTGCATTCTAACAATGTGGCCAGCCCATCGGAGTTGCACTCTCTGAAGCATAATTTCAATGTTTGGCAGTTTAGTTAGAGCAATGTCCTCAGTGCCTGGTACCTTGTCCTTCCAGGTGATCTTCAGCATCTTCCTAAGATAGTTCAAAGGGAAGCAATTCAGTTTCCTGGCATGGCACCAGTAGACTGTTCATGTTTCACAGGCATAAAACAATGAGGTCAAAACAATGACTCTGTAAACCTTCAGTTTGGTAGTCAGTCTAGCACCTCTTCTCTCCCAAACTTTTCTTCAGAGCCTCCCAAAAACTGAGCTAGCTCTGGCAATGTGTACGTCAACCTCAATATCAATGTGTACATTCCTGGAAAGTACACTACCAAAGTAAGCGAACTTATCCACAGCACTCAGAACTTCTCTATTTGTTGTAACTGATGGTTCCACGTATGGATGTTGTAATGGTGCCTGATGGAGCACCAATGTTTTCTTGGTGTTAATTATTAGGCCAAAATTAGCACATTGATCCATACTTTGTTTCATCTCAGCTGCAGAGGCTGCATTGAATGCATAATTATCTGAAAACAGAAGATCATGCACCAACACTCCCTCCACTTTCGTCTTGACTTGTAGCCTTTTCAGATTGAAGAACTTGTCACCAGTACGGTAGTTGACCTTGATGCCGTGTTCATCCTCATTGAAAGCATTTGTTAACATGGTTGAAAACATCATGCTAAAAAGCTGGGGAGCAAGCACACAGCCCTGTTTTACTCCATTGGCTACTGGGAAGGCACAAGAGTATTGTCTACTATCCAGAACGCAGGCAAACATACATGAAATTGACATACAAAGCCATGAACTTTTCTGGGAAACCAAATTTTGACATAATTTTCCATAAGCCCTCATGACTAACAGTGTCAAAGGCCTTGGCCAGATCTACAAACGTTGCGTATAGACTTCTGTTCTGCTCCTGGTATTTTTGCTGGTGTTGTTGGGCAACAAACACCACATCGACTCTTTCTTGGTCCTTTCTGAAGCCACGCTGGCTCTCAGGTATATGACCATTTGCCAGGTGAAGGATCACACTGTTAAGGAGGACTCCAGCAAGAATTTTGCCAGCAATGAGAAAGAGGCAGATCCCCCTGTGATTGTCACAGGACAATATATTCCCTTTATCTTTATGAGATGAAAAATGGAAGTATCCTTGAGCTCCTTGGGGGCAACCTTCTCTTGCCATAAAACCTGGAATATTTCAGTCAGGTCTTGTATGAGCAATGGTTCTCCTATCTTGTAAATCTCAGCTGGAATAGAGTCAGCATTACGTGCTTTGCCACATGAAAGGATCCTAATAGCTCTCAAAACCTCTTTTTCAGTTGGAAGTTTAGTTAAGGAGAAATTGACTTCAACCTGAGGTAAACAGTCAATGGCCTCAGCATTGATTGAGGATATTCTGTTGAGAACACTATGAAAGTGTTCAGCCCATCTGTCTAGGATCATGTCCTTAGCACTAATCAATGTGGCTCCATCAGTACTGAGTAGTTGTGATACACCATAAATTTTTCATCCATAAGTAGCTTTTAAGGAATCATAAAAGTGCTGTGGATTGTTAATATCAGCATAAAACTGAATTTGATCTGCCTGCTTACTGAGCCTGGAAGCCTGCATCACTCTAAGGTTTGCTTGTACTTTATTTTTGATGGAAATAAACGCTGTCTTCTTAGAGATAGATGAACTATCCTGCTGCTAAATCCTGTGGAGTTCTTGTATTTCATTTAGCAGCTTCTGAATTTCCCCATCATTTTCATGAAACCAGTCCTGGTGTTTGTGAGTGTTCTGACCCAGATGAGCAAATGCAATGCTGTACATCACGTCTCTGAAAGCTGTCCACTCCTTTTCTGTTCCACCTTTGCCAACTGAGTGTTGCTTCAACTTTCCCTCTAAATTAGCAACCAACTGTTCACACTCAGAGAAGAGCTCTAATTTGCTGACATTAATTCTTCTTTTCGTCATTGTGCCTTGGGGGTGGCACTTTTAATGAATGTAAATATTTAGCTTGGAAAGGATAAGTCCATGATCAGTCCAGTACTCTGCACTACAAATTGCCTTTTTCAGCCTCACATCTTGTCTGTTTTTTCTCTTTACAATCACATAGTCCATTAGATGCCAATGTTTGTTGTGCAGGTAAACAGAAAACAGTATTGGTGATGAGAAAGTCAGGCCATGTCCAGGCCTTCAGCAGTAAATGACTATTGTTGTTGCTGTTTCCAATTCCATTCCTCCCTAGGACTCCATGTCATGTCTGGTAGTCTAAGTGTACTCTAAAGTTAAAATCCTCCAGAATTATAAGCTTGTCCTCTTTTGGCACAGTGATGATAAGGGTCTCTAGATCTTCATAAAATTTTTCTTTGACCTCATCAGGGTTCGTCATGGTGGAAGCATAGGCACTGTTGATGGTGGCATGGGGTTTTCCTGAAAGTGGCAATTTCATTGTCATGAGCCTATCATTCACTCATTTTTGTAGTCATACCAGCTTGTTGACTAGATTAGTTTGATTGCAAAACCTAATTAACAATACAAATACATACACTGTTTGTAGTTAAAGAAACTCTTGTTTTGTATTTTACTCCTTGTAAAGACTCTTGATTGATAAAGGCAAGTTTCAGTCAGAGGCACTTAATTATACAAAAACAAAAACAACAAAAGATTCTTTTATGATTGACATCACAGCATCCCCTCAGTTTCCAATATTTTGCTGTTATAAGTATTTTTATGGTTGTGGGTCATTTTCCTTTTTTGTTGCTGGATCAAAAGGTATGCACAGTTTTGTGGCCCTTTGGGCATAGTTCCAAATTGTTCTACAGAGGGGTTGAATCAGTTCACAACTTCACCAAAAGTGCATTAATGTTCTGATTTTCTCACATCTTCTTCAACATTTATCCTTTTCTTTTTTTAGTCATATTAGTCAATCTGATTTGTGTTAGGTGGTATTTCAGAGCTGTTTTAATTTGCATTTCTCTAATAAAAAAATTAATTTAGAGTACTTCTTCCTATGCCTATTGTTAGCTCTGATTTCTTCATCTGAAAATTGCCTGTCCATATCCTTTGACCATTTATCAACTGGGGAAGGGCTTGTCTTCTCATAAATTTGACTCAGTTCTCTATATATTTGAGAAACAATGCCTTTATAAGAGACACAGTCTGTAAAGATCGTTTCCCAGTGTTGTGCTTTTCTTGTATTTTTGATTACATTGGGTTTTTTTGTGCAAATGCTTTCTAAGTTAACATAGTCAAAATTATCTGTTTTATATTGTGATGTTCTCTCTCTCATTTGGTCATGAACCTATTATTCATTTAACTTCTCCTTTAAGAATGTGGATATTATACCACTTGGTGTATACATGTTTAGTACTGATATTTCTTTTTTTAAGAATAAGAAAAAAGGAGCAAGTAGTTCCAAAGAAATTGGGAAATATTCATATGTATTGATGTACATTGACATAAGCAGAGACAGGAGAAGTATTTATATAATGACAATATTATAAAGCAAAACCTTAGGAACTCTGATTAGCACAATAAACCGCCACAATTCCCAAGGATCAATGATGAAATGTTCTATGTATCTCCTAAAAGAATTATTGAAGACTGATATAGTACGTTCATACACATAATATACATATGCATATACACATACACACATATGTATAGTGTCAAAACCCTATTGCAAACATTGTTTACCTCCTGAAAAAGAAAAGAAAAGAAGAACGTTATAATTAAAATCCAGAGTTTTCTTGTCAATGAAAAACTACTTCAAATAGCAAGAAAAAAGATCGTTTCAAGTCTCCACAATAAGGATAACATAATAATTAATATTACCACTACAAAGGAGCAGAGAGTTTCAGATATAATACTCCAGAAAATAAAAAAAAATGGCTTACAACCAAGAATACCTTGAACAATAAAACTAAGTATAATTCTACAGGAGAAAAATGAACCCCCAAATTACAAGTGTTAGTTAGGCTGACATATGAGCCTAGCTGAGTTCATAGAGACATCCTCAAACAGTTGGACACTAGTAATTTTTCTTGCCATAGTAACTTATGAAGACCATCTGGTAAGGTATAGAGAAGTTATAGCTTTAGTCGTGAAAGTCACCATGATTGGATTGGCTGTTCTTTATTTCATCTAGTGGCCATACATAGATATGGCTCTATTTTGAGCCAAAATAAAGCTATTCTCTCTTTTTTTTCTTTTCTCCTTTAAAGTTTCTTACTGGTATTCACATCCAATTTGCACATAGAAATTTTCATCTGTTGAAGATACCTAGCCAACAGATGGTGTTGTGTATATAACATTTTTATGATACTGTATGACAATAAGACGTATATACATGTATACATATATATGTGTGTACATACGTAAATGCACACATTTTACAATTTAACTTTATTATTAGGTGACATATATACAAAGTTCGTAAAACATTTGTTTATCATTAGAATAATAATATCCATTGTGATGAAGATGATATTTATACAGTACTTTAAGGTTTACAAAGCATTTTACATAGAAGTAGTGAGAGCAAGAAAAAATCAATCACAAGTTTGTTTTGCTTTGAGGTAAGGGAGTTTAAGTAAGGAGAGAGGCAAGTCATTTGTTATGTATGTAAATTTGTCAAATTTTCATAAAGCTTAAGTTCACAAAAAGAGAATTCAAAGAGTTGGTTTTTTTCCTGCATTAGGTTTCTAGGATATAAGCTGTTTTAAACTTCCAGAACCTATAGCCAGGATTGCTTCAAGATCCACTCCTTCTCAGTGCCAAACCTGGAGTCAGATGTCATTAGTTCAAGTCCCAGCTCTGCTCCTTATTATGACCTTAAGTAAATCACTTAACCTATCTGAGAGCTCAGTTTTCTCATTCAGTTACACTGTACTAAATACTGAGGATACAAAAAAAAGGTCAAACTTTAAGTCCTGTCCTCAGATACAGTACAATGGAGTAGACAATAAGCAGATAATATTTACATACAAGATATGTAGATATAGTAAATATATATATGTATATATATATATCATCTACAAACAAGATATACATAAGATTGTACATTATTGTGTACATTATACATTATAAATGTACAATTATAAATAATTGAGATATATGTCTGTATGTATGCATGTGTATATACATATATATGCACACACAGATGTTTGTATTATTATTTTGAAATAACAGAGGGAAGATGTCATTAAGAGGAATAGGGAAAGACTCCTTTCATAAGGTGAAACTTTAGCTGAGACCTGAAGAAATCCAGGAAAACTAGGAGTTGGTAATTAAATAAGAAAGTTTCAGTCACTGGGGACAGCCATTGCAAAACACTCAAAGTTTGAAGATTCAATTTCATATTATAGGAAGAGGAAGGAGAATAGTTTAACTGGATCATAGAGCATGTGTGGAGGTTGGGAAGGTGGTTAGGGTGGAAGGTATAACTGGAAAGATAGAAAGACATCAGGTGATAGAGAGTTTTACAAGCCAAACATAGGATTTTTATATTTGTTCATATACAATTATGTACTTGTAGCAGATAATGTTTCAGATCCCTTCCAACTCTAAATATATGATCCCAAAGGCCATTAATGACTTATAAAGTTATTTACTCTAATGCATAAGATCCTCCTTAAACTATAGCTTCACCATAACTTTAACACTTCGTCTCCTCTTCTACTTCATAAGGCCTATGTCTTTATGTGCCTACCAAAATTCTTTGCTAAACAAACTAGGAATTTTCTTGCCTGTTTCATGCTATTTTCTACACTTCAAATGCATCCTGATGCACCCATCATTACCTACCAAATTCTACACATCTTTAAAGGTCCAATTAAAATGTCACCTCTTCTGTGAAATCCTACTTAATCACTCTATTCAGAAGGAATTATTTCTCTTCTTTTGATACCTTTTGCATGGCATTAATTTTTTATTGTCTTGTATTTTGTTATCTGAACAAATATCTCTCCCACTAGATTATAAAACATCTTAAGGAAAGGAACAGTGTCATTCATATTTCTATTTGAGAAATTTTTAGCCTGGTGGCATTTAAATATTTAAAAATATTTATTGAATGAATAAACAACGATTAAACAAACTCAATGACATATATATATATATATATGTGATCTTGAAGAAATTTTTGGAAACAGATTTTCAGCTTAACTTCATTAAATTTAAAGAAATCCATTCCCAATTTGCTGCTCACTGGATAATAATTATTTTTGTAGAAACTTTAGAGAAGCTTTGATCTGCTCTGTTGGAAAAATAACCTACACCAGGAAGGTGAGGTTTGTTTTAGTGAGGTACTGACAACTGTAAATCTTATGTTTTTAATTTAGTTATATTAAGTTCAGATCTTTTTTATTCCTTTTTTTTTCAAATTTAATCATGCTGCAACTCATTTAGACAAATAAAATCTCCTTGGTAGTCCTTGGGAAATATTAATCCTTTAATTTTACAATTGATGCCATCATAGCTTTGAAGGACTTGCCAGAGGTTTGCCATGAAGAGGAACTGCAAAGGTTTTTGTCTTGTGCTGGCAAAACAGAACCTGCTATTGTATATGCTTTGTTTTCTCTTCCTAATATTACAAACATATTTCTCTATCTATATATCTATCACCCACTGGTCTAGAGGAGGGTTTATTTGTTTATTCATTCAATAAATATTTTAAATATTTAAATGTTTATTATATACAAGCCACCAGGCTAATTATTGTGTTAAACAGAAATATGAATGACACTCTCCCTTTCCTCAAGATGTTTTTTAATCTAGTAGAAACTTAACATGGCACAATGGCCTATCCTTATTAGATACTTAGTAAAAGTAGGGGTTTTTGTTTGTTTTATTTGTAAGGGTTGGATTGAAGATGTGACAAATTGTTTACTTTATTTGTTTCAATTTAGCATTTATTGTATTTCAAGGAGGATAGAAAAGGTTTCCTCATTTCTTCCTCTGTTCTACCCACTCCTTCAAAAGATACTCTTTTGAATTTAGACTTGATATTAATGACATAGCGTTTACTGCAATTCCAATTCAATACCCACAGCAATCACTATGCAGGTGTATTTCCAGGGTAGATTCACAAAATGTAAATTATGTTTCTCAGAGACTAAACCAAAATATTTATTCAGATATCAGCAAGCCAATTCCACCATGGTACCAAGGAAATTTATACACATTACCAAGAGAAGGATGACTGCCATCCCCAACCCTTCCCTTCCTCAGACCTCCCCACAAACAATTTACCTTAGGCAAAATGCCTCTCTCTCACCCAGGCTAGGTTCTCTGCTCTGCCTACTGCCTCTCTTTCAGTTCCGCCTCACTCTCTCTTACTGCTGCATCCTTCCTGCTCCACCCATTCATCAATCTCCTCCCACCCTGGGCTTCATGTGACTCAGATTTGGTGGGATGCACCAAAGCTCAAATCAGGTCACGTAAGCCTGTTACAGGGAAGGGAAGATCTTCAAATTCTCTTAACATTACAAATGTTTAATATTCGTATTATTAAGCAATCTGTAGAGAATTTGAATTCTTAAGTATTTGACTTTTTAAAAGTTATGCATACTGAATGTTTTCTTTTTCTTTCTTATATTCTTAAATGAGAATGAAATATTGCTATAATACGGGACAACCCTAAAAGATTTGAAAATAAACATAGTGAACTATGACTATTTATTAATTTGCCCTAGAATTATAGATGATAAAATATACTGCCCAATATCATGAAAGGTAGGCAAAATATATTTGTAATAGCAAAATTTTAATCTTCTCATATAAAGGTAAGATATTGTTTAAAGTAGGATCTCAAACTGCTGGAGAGGAATAACACATATTCTGGTACTTTAAAAAAGACAACTTTGACTAATCTGTTTTACCCAGCTATATTTTGTAACTATTCATTGAATTTAGCGTCTATTTTCTTTCTCCCAGGGTAGTCACTGTTAATCCTTACTCATGAATGGCTGAGGACGGAACGTGACTAATGAATACCATGCTTCTATCTCTGCAGAAAGACGAGGCTTGTATGGTGTGGTATCTGGGTGTTAAATTCTAATAGCTTGATCAATCTAAGGGCTATACATCAATTTTTATGTTCTATGTATCTCTGTGTTAGTGCTTTTCAACTTAAAAAATTAACAGGGATTAAAAAATAGTTGTGTTATTACAGAAAATGAGATTATCATCGGAGCAAAATTTCCTTATTATTTAAATGCTGGTACCTGGAACTGATACCCTTCAGCAATTTGTCTATTTCTGATATCATTAGGGAAGTTCTTTAATAAAGCTACTTCAAGGCTGTTTTTAATTTTGCTTATTATTTTTGAAAATATATACTGAAGTGACAATCAAGACAGCAGATCAGTTATTCTCCCTAAACAGTATTACACTTTCAACTTTGCCCTGCCCAGGGGTATTAGGTAGCCACTACGGAGAACTGTCAGTTAAATTCATATTCTTTGACAAGGCAAAATCTTTATGATGCAATACCTGCAGGATTCTAATATTTATAGTAGTTACTCCAAATCATTCTTGAACCCCATGCCTAAATCATAAGTGCATTTTCTGGTTTGTGTGGTCAGGAATACACCTATGGAAAGGAATTGTCAGTTACTGCAATGACTCTTAAACCCCCAAAAACATCCATCCCCAAACCCAGAAAAAGATGGCACCATCTAATTGTTCCCAGTAAAATGAAAGAAAGTAGGACAGAAAGAAGAGGAACTAAGTGGGCACACTGTAAAATGCTTTTTCTAACCAAAGTAAATATGGCAAGTTAAATAAAACACTCACAATCAAAGGCATAAAGGGGAGGGTATTAAAACTCAGGTGTCTCAGTGCACCTGAGAAGTCATTAAAGTAGGATCTCAAACTGGTGAACCTTCTATGCTACAATGAGGGAATGCTGAAACAGTCTTGCAGCTTGTCTTTGCAGGTATGGTTACCAACAAATGGATAGGGCTCAGAATGTGAATGACTAAGAAAAGAAACAAACAAAAAATTCTGAATGAAACAAGATAAAAATTCAACAGAGAGCCTAAAAACAGATGGAAGAATGAGCAAAACCTCAAAGAAAATGGAAAGGAAGAAATAATATGTAATGACAGCAACAAATAAAAGAATGATTGAAAAGAGAAACAAAATCTACAAACTCTATTTAATCAATAATCAGGTATTTTTAAACCCCTATCTCACCTTAGACACTTGACACTCACTAGCTTTGTGACCTTGGGCAAGTCATTTAACCGCAATTGCCTCATCCTGGGTCATCTCCAGTCATCCTGATGAATATCTAGTCAGTGGATTAAGATGGCTCTGGAGAAGTGAGGCTGGTGACCTGCACATCCCTCTCTCACTCAAAACAGTCAAGTGCAAGTCATGTCATCATTTCTCTGATGACATTGTCTTGGCAACGAAGGACAAACACATGTACTGCTTAAAGTCAGGCAGTTGGAAGCCCTCTCTGTTGATTTTGATTTCTCTATTTTCTCTGAAGTTCAGGGTGCTGGCTTTTTCATTGAACAAAGTGAATGATGCATGTGTTTAATTAAATGATTGTTGACCCCTCAACAGTTGCCTTTCCTTTTAGAAAAACAAGTTTAAGAATGTGTGATAGCAGCCCCTCCTGCCTATATTGGAGTGCTTGCTTTTATAACTACATGCTAAAAGTTTCTTAGATGCAGCTAATTCAAACTTCAGAGGGAGAAAAATATTTCCCAGAAAAAATTAGTTAACAAAAGATAAAAATTATACACAATGACTGAAATGTTGTAAATCAAAAGAACCAATAACAAAGCAATAGAAATTTGGTGGATATATACTGATTTGGAGCCAAAACTGATATAAAAATTCACCTACCTCTCTTGTACGCAGACATCAGTAACTATGGATATTTAATATTGCATATAGAATTGAGATTGGTTTATGCATTAGATGCATTTGTTGAACTCTTTCCCCTTATCATTTTAAGTCTTTATTGTAAGAAACACAGCTCTTGTAACTTCTGTATTTCTCTCTCTCTCTCTCTCTCTCTCTCTCTCTCTCTCTCTCTCTCTCTCTCTCTCTCTCTCTCTCTCTCTTTCAGAAGGATAAAGAAGTTACATATTGGGAAATGTAGGTGATAAAATATATTTTTAAAAATGTATTTTAAAAGGAAAATATGTGAGTAAAATGTCATTTGCAGTCAACTATTACCATTTTGATTATAGTACACAGTTGGTAAATAAGACAACATATCTTGGAATAATATGAAAAAAGGAGTAAAGGTAAGTATTAACTGTAAATTTCTAACATAAATTTAGCATATTAATAAGATTCACCATGAGTTCTACAAACTAGTGTCGTCAGTTAAACTTAATTCATTTTAATAAGCACTAAGTTGTCATATATATACATATATGTGTGTATGTATACAAATATAATATGTATACACACATACATAGACATACGTAAACACAAATATATACACATATATATGAAATATGCCAGTCATTATTCTGTAAGCCAAACATATAAAGGCAACAAAAAAATAATCTATCCTTAAAGAATTTACATTCTACTGATATGTTTATAGGGATGTGGGCAAGTATATGCATGAGCATATGTTTTCCATGGGATATATGTATATATATTAAAAGTATCTTATACTACTTCATAAAATATGAAGTAGTATAAGATACTTTTAATTTCTACTTATGAGATATAAAATCTCTAGGCTTTTGTAATCATGTTTATGATTAATGACTATGGATTTATACTCATTGAGAATATGCATACATGCACATATGTATATATAAATTTCCATACTTCAAATACTACTTGAAATTCAAAAACATTTTCAGCAAGCAAAATATCAAAAGCTACCCCACACACTGTATGAAAATTTCAAATCTCTCCCCTCCTTCCTTGTTTTTAATTTTAGTGTGCCAAATAAACTCCATCTGAATGGAGCAATAAATGAATTACATACCAAGCCTTGTCTCCTTACACATTTGCCCTTTGAGTTCCTATTTGGAAATGAAGCAAGTACTGCTTTAAATTATATCCCTCCAAGTATATTCTTCACAGAAGCCCAACATGGTTTCCAAGAAGGACATGTATGTACATGTGCAGATGTGCTGAGAAATTTCTGCAATGTGCTCTGCAGTTTGGAATTTGAATACTGAATACCAAGAAAACATTGGAAGTTCCCATAGTTGCTACCCAGAACAACTGTTGTGGGCAGCTGGAAAATCTAGTGGGTTATGGCTAGGTCTCTGACAAATAATTAAGTATGAACTGAAAGAGATGGAGGCATAATTTGTGTCTTCAGAATTTACTGGAATTAATCTTCAGAGGTCTGATGACAATCTGCATTCTTTAACAATAAGTTACACTACTATAATTTTTTCTGCAAAAGAATGAAAAATAATGCACTCAAAAATTGGCTTCCATCACAACCTAATTGCCATCCTTTCTGTATCAATATATCCAGCGAACATCAGGGTGGAGAAACAAGGTTCTAGGAAAAGCCTGAATGATCTAAATAAAATTTTGATTCTTAAGGCTAAAATTGAAACCAGAGATAATTTCAAAAACCTCAGTACTCCAATTATTGAAGGACTCATCATGAGTATTATCATCATCATCATAGTTAATACTAGCTAGAACTTAATACAAAATCTCCAGACTACTTTCGAAATGTTGATCCATTTGATCTCCAGTGATATGGGTGATGTTATTGCTCTCATTTTAAAAATGAAGAGAGGGAGGCACAGAAAGTTTAAGTGACATTCCCAGAATCACAAAGGTAGTAAGTCTCTGAGGCAAAATTTGAACTCAAATATTCCTGACTCTAAAACCTATGCTTCATCCACTGCGCTACTTAGCTGCATAGGTGACAAAAAAGCAGTATATCAGAAAATGTTTAGAAAAACGTATCACACTACATGCCACAATTTCTAAGTGGGTCACATGATCAACAAATAAAAGTTCATGTAACAAGTTATAGTAACAGGGAATAAGACATTTTTCAGTATTAAGGATGGGGCAAGATTTGGAGGCCACATATGGAAAAGAGAGCATCAGAGGAGAAAAAAGTGGAAAATTTTAATTCTATAAAATTTGACAGATTTTTGCAGAAGTAAAATCAACATTGTTAGAAGAAGAATAAGTTAACTGGTAAGTGTATTTAAACTAGTTTATTTGATGACAGCATAAGGAATCAGTACAAGCACATCATGTATACACATACATTATATACATATTATAGATAGAGAGAGATGTATGTGTGTGTGTGTGTGTGTATATATATATATATATATACATATATATATATGTATATATATATATATATATGTAAACAAAGTTGATGCAAAAACAAGAGATTGTCCTCAAAGGATAAATGGTGAAAGTATAAGGACAGGGAGGTCACAAAAGAAAAAAACAAGCTATCAACAATATGTAGAAAAATGCTCAGAATCACTAATAATAACAGAAATTCAAATAAAAACGACTTTGAGTTCCTGCATCACACCCTGAATTAGACCAGGCCTTACTTAGGTTGGTTATATTTTCCATGAAAAGAACCAAATGAATCATTCATGGAATATTTTACAGTTAATGGAAAGAAATTTACCTATCAAAAGTAGAGGAAGGACATCCATAGAAGGAAAAGTGTTGTTCAGTGAGAATACAGTCTTGATTCAAATGAATGTGGCTTTCCTATTTTTCGTTTGTTTGTTTTGGGGTTTTGAGTATTATGGCTTGTCAATTAAAAGTTTAGGGGAACAGTTGGAGTTCCTTGTCACCTGCTTTGTTTGTTTATATATATATATATATATATATATATATATATATATATATATATATATATATATATTCTAGAAATGAGGGTATTACAGCAAGGATCTGAGCCTTCAATTTCCCGATCCAGATTATTCTTGAGGGTGGCTTCAAAACATTTTAGAGAAATGAAATTATATAACCTGTAATATAATAGCAGTCAGGCAAGCAGTAAGCACTTATTAAGCACCTACTGTGTGAGAGGCACTATGCTAAGCACAATGAACAAAAGCAAAAACAGATGCAACCTCTATGGTCTTCGCACTCAAATTGGGGAGATAACATGCAAATATGAATATAGAAAAAACGTACATATATTTTAATAATTTTATTTTTAATGTATGGAATTGAACAAGCATTTCCATAACAGTTTAATTAAAAAGAAAACTGAAAATCTATTATGCACAACTTGTTATTCATTTTAAATAGTTAATATAATTACCATGCAATTTTTCCCTTCCCCCCAGAGATGGCTACCATTAGGTAAAACATCACATATATATGTGTGTGGGCATGTGTGTAAGTAAATGTATGCACACGTATGTACATGCACACACGTATATATGTACATATATATAATTGTCCTATGTATACTTATATTTATCAGTTCTTTCTCTACACGCAGTGTTTTCCTTCATATGTCATTTACTGTTAATTTGAATATGTGTAATAGTCAAAATGGCTTATTCACTCAAAGTCATTCTTAAAATAATACTGGTGTATATGCAGATCATATGCTCCTTGTTCTTCTCATCTTTCTCTTCATTATTTTGTGCGAATGCTACCATGCTTTGCTGGGATCATTGAACTCATCATTTCTTACAACACAATAGTATTTCATCAGAATATTGATATATTTTTGTGGATACACACACATCTATATACACAAAAGAGAAAAAATACATGCAGGACAAATTGGAGGTTATTTCAAAGGCAATGCACTAGCATTGAAGGGCACTTTCTAAGTGAAAGATGTGATCGAATTGGAAGGGACTTAAGTCAGGGAGGTCAGTGAGGAAGCTATTATAATAGAACAGATGTGAAGGGATGGAGGCTTGCATCGGGGTCTTAGGAATGTCAGAAGATAGAAGAGCACTTTTACAAGAGATGTTTTGGAGGTATAATCAATAGAACTTGATAGCAGGTTGAATCATCATTTGTGTTCTTTTATTTTTTAATCAATCCTAATATATCATAGATTTTAATCAGAGCAAGTTACATAAAGATTTTTCCTAGTTCATATTTCCCTTACAATTATATTACATTGATTTTGCTTGTGCACATTTCAATGTATTATATAATTTGATATTATATAGTCAAAATTGTCCATTTTTTATTTTTTTATTCCCTCTATCCCTTTTCATGAACTTAGCCATTATTCCATACTTATCCATTATTGTTATTTCCTTCTTCCCTCCCTCTGCTAATTTTTGATGTTACTTTATATGTTTAGGTCAGGTATTTAATTGGATCTTATTGTGTTAGCATATTGTGTGATATGGTGCCCTATATCTAATTTTTTCCAGACTGCTTTCCAGTTTTCAGTTTGTTTATGTATATATTTTTAATTATAGCTCCCTAAAGCCATTGGGCCCTCACAGCCTCAAATATTTCCAAATTTCTGTTCTCTTTATATACCAAAATACATGGTATATTGGAGAGACTCTAAGTTGAAGGGTCTGACTTCAAATCATGACCCTCATACTTACTATCTTTATTACTTGAGTCAATTTACTTAGCCATCAAGTCTCTTTCCTCAGCTACTAAATAGAAATGATAGTGCTAGCATTACCTATTTCTTGGTTTCCTGCAGCAAATACTTCATAAAAAATACTGTCTCACTATGTGCTATAGTTATTCTCCACCAAGCCTTACTCAGATTCTTCATCACAACATAGAAGTAATTCTGAGTTATTAAAGCTTATCCCAACAGAATACAACTCTAGCAGGTCTTTGCCAACTGGCCAACTGTTACAGGGACAGTGATGAATCGTATCCATGTTATGGAGTAATCCCATCAGAGTCATCATTAAAAAACTCATTGCCTGGTGATGAATTGTTTGGCTACAGGAACCCAAGAAGCCTTTTACAGAGGAATGGAAGAGTTCCAGTTTATATCATTGAAAGGTAAGTGCCCATATTTATTATATCATAGATCTTCTGAGTTATTGCAACATTATCACAAAGACATTCATTTGGATGACAAAAATTTTTGCATTTATCACTTCTTCACTGTATTACAATTTATTTCAATTAATCAAAATATTCCTATTGCTACAATCTCTACTTACATGGAATTTTTCTCTTCTAAAATCACCTCTTTTTACAGGAACCTATTTAAGACAATTAAAATATATATTTATTTACATTCACACCCAATCCTCCTTTATTAGTAGTTTTAAGATTTTTCTCTGAGACTCTTGGGTCTTACTTTTGAGTATTCTTTGTGCCTTCTTCCAAGACACCCCCATACTGGGAATTTAATCTTTGTATCTTCTATAATAAAATATACTAAGACATTACAGAAGAGTTGCATTGTCTGTTACTGATAAATCTACAGTTTATCCCCCACTTTCAAGGCCAGAAACCACAGACCCCCAATTCATTACTTACTAAAAATCAATTGTACTAACCATTCAGATCTTTTTTTTTCTTTTTTTGGACCTTCCTTTTTACCCATTTCTATTGAGGAATGAATAAAAAGAATGCTTGAGAACTTTTCCCCAATACTCATGCAATAAACTCATCTTAGTTTGGGCAGCTGGCTAGTAGAGATAATGAAAATCCTTGGATGATTAGAATTCTATTCAAATGATTAAGATACCAGACTGGAGGTGAAATCGTTGTACTTGTAGACTTCTGATAAATTGATAGGTTCCATTCCTAGGTGTCAATGAAATAAAGAACATCAATGTTTTTGGTCACCATCTCTGAGCCATAGTTGCTGTTGAAGACTGTCTCACATCTCAATAGCAACCTACTATTCTGAGCAGACTGCTGAGTGGCCAAAGGCCAGCCAGAACAGTGTTAAAAGGAAACACCTTAAGAAATAAAAAGTCCTGGAGGCGGAGCCAAGATGGTGGAGTGAAAGCAACAACTCACCTAAGCTCCTGGACAAATTCCTCTGGATATCTCTGAAAGGAGAATCTGACGAAACTTTGGAGGTGCGGAATCCAGTGGGTGACAGACTTTGATGGATTGGGAGCCCAGGTTAGACTGGAAGGTCCGCGGGAAGGATCTGTTCCGCGGGGGTGAGCCCTCAGCGCACAGCACAGCGCAGTCAGCACAACGTGGCGAAAGGGACCTGAGAAGCCTGAGAGCGGCGGGTGGAACCAGCGGATCAGGAGACCAGCCAAACCGAGCCAGTGAGAGCCGCTGAGCGCCAGATATCAGCGCAGCAGCCCTTGAAACCTTCAGCCTGAAGACTAAACTTCGGTAAGTCACCTACCTGAACTTCCAGGAGCCAGGATGGCGGAGTGATCAGTAAATGCTCTCTCCTTCCCGCTGATGACCGTGAAAAAACCATAAAATATTTCCCCAGAAAAATCCTGGCTCAGCGGGAACAGCAGAAGGGGGCAAATAGTCTCATAACACCAGAGGCTAGGAAAATAGCAAAGGGGGATTCTTCCTACTGTGGCGGAGGTGATCTGGAAGGACAGAGGACCCAGGGCAGAGAAAATTCGGACTGAGACCCAGGCAAGCCTCAGTGCTGGGAGATGAGCCCCAGGAGGGGTGGGAACACGCATTAGCATCTAGGCGTGCCTCAGCCCTCCAGGGGAAAAGGGAAGACAATAGAGAAGCTGGGATTACCATCCCCTGAGCTTGCCTTTCCCTCTGTTCAGCTGAGGAGATCTCCTGTGACCAGATCACCCCTCCCACACACTTAACAAGCTAACCCCAGGGTTGATCTGGGAAACAAAAAACAAAAACCTGCTTTTACCTTTTTCACACATCAGCTCAACACAAAGTTCTATACCTTCTGACTGAAAGAACCAGAAGCAACAACACTCAGCCAACATCATGAATAGGAAAAAGCAGAAGGGAGAAAAAACCATAGGATCTTTCTATGGGGATAAGGACCAAAACACAAACACCAAAGAGGTCAGAGCTGAGACTGTATTTCCAACTGAAACTTCAGAAGGGACTATGAACCTCTCGCAAGCAAACTAGCTTTCCTAGAACAGCTAAAGAAGGAAATAGAAAAAAACTGGCCAATGATTTTAAAATTACAAAAAAAGAATTCACTGATGAGAATATAACTTTGAAAAGGAAAATTGAACAAATGGAAAAGGAAGTTCAAAAGTTAACTGGAGAAAATAATTCCCTAAAAGGAACAGTTAATCAAATGGAAAAGGAAACCCAAAACCTAATTGGGAAAATTGACCAAATGGAAAAGGAAATACAAAACCTAACTGGGAAAATTGGTCGAATGGAAAAGGAAGTACAAAAATTAAATGGAGAAAATAGCTCCTTAAAGGGAAAAATTGGTCAGATGGAAAAGGAGATGCAAAAGTTAACTGAAGAAAACAATACAATGAAGATTAGAATTGGGCAAGTAGAAACTAATGACTCAGTGAGGCAGCAAGAATCAGTCAAACGAAATCTAAAGAATGAAAAGAGAGAAGAAAATGTAAAATATTTAATTGGAAAAACAACTGACCTGGAAAATAGATCCAGGAGAGAAAATTTAAGAATTATTGGCCTGCCAGAAACCCATGATGAAGAAAAGAGTCTGGACAATATCTTCCAGGAAATCATCAAGGAAAACTGCCCAGAAGTACTAGACTCAGAGGGCAAAATAGTCATCGAAAGAATCCACCGTTCCCCTCCTAAAAGGGATCCCAAACTCAAAACCCCAAGAAATATCGTTGCCAAATTCCAGAGGTATCAAGTGAAGGAGAAATTACTACAAACAGCCAGAAAGAAACAATTCAAATATCAAGGACATACAGTCAGGATCACACAGAACCTTGGAGCTTCTACATTAAAAGATCGAAAGAATT
This sequence comes from Notamacropus eugenii, assembly GCF_028372415.1. Lineage (NCBI taxonomy): Eukaryota > Metazoa > Chordata > Mammalia > Diprotodontia > Macropodidae > Notamacropus > Notamacropus eugenii. Next base: position 338,753,119 of record NC_092874.1, on the reverse strand, counting down.
GGAACCCAATATTCCATAAGGCAAAGGACTTGGGACTTCAACCAAGGACAAACTACCCAGCAAAGTTCAGCATAGCATTTCAGGCAAGGGGAAAGTCATTCAATGAAATAAGGGATTTCCAGAGCTTCCTGACCAAAACGCCAGAATTCAATAGACAATTTGATCTTCAAATGCAGGTCTCAAGAGAATCATAAAAAGGTAAACGGGGGAAAAAACAAAAACAAAAATTTGTTACTCAATTAGGGCAAACTGTTTACCTCCCTATAAGGGAAGATGATACCTGTTAATCTTGAGAACTGTGCAGCTATTATGATAAAAGGGATATACATAGAGGGAACGGGTATAAAGTAAATGATGTCATGTCAAAAACACAATTTTAGTATGAGAAGGGATTGTAATAGGAGGTGTGAAAAGGAGGAAGCAGAAAATCGCAAATTACATCACAGGAAGAAGTAAAAAACTATAGTAGAGGGAATGAGGGGAGGGAGATGAGCATTCTTTGAGAGGTACTCTCATCTGATTTGTTCAAAGGAGGGAACAATAATCTTAAGTAGATAATCCTAACTAGCTCTATAGGTAGTAGGAGGGGAAGGGGCGAGAAAGGGGAGGGAGGCTAAAAAGGAGAGAAGAAGCAGTAAGAGTAAAGGGGAGTAAAAGGGAGGGGGGCTAAAAGATGGAGGGGAAGGCTGTAGGAAGAGGGGGTGAAAAGTGAATACTATTGAGGAGGGGAAGGGAGATGGGAGAGCTAAAAGCACAAAAAGTGGGAAAGAGGATGGAGGGAAATACACAGATTGTAATCATAACTGTGAATGTGAATGGAATGAATTCTCCCATAAAAGGGAGACGGGTAGCAGAATGGATTAAAAGCCATAATCCAACAATATGCTGCTTACAAGAAAAACATTTGAAACGGGGGGATACCCATGGGATAAAGATCAAAGGATGGAGCAGAATATATTGTGCTTCAGCTCATGTAAGAAAGGCAGGAGTAGCAATCCTAATCTCAGACAAAGCAAAAGCAGAAATATATCTGCTCAAAAGGGATAAGGATGGAAACTATATCCTGCTAAAAGGCACCATAGACAATGAAGCAATATCATTACTAAACATCTATGCTCCAAGTGATATAGCATCCAGATTCTTAGAGGAGAGGTTGGGGGAGTTGAAGGAAGAAATTGACAGCAAAACTATACTAGAGGGGGACCTCAACCTCCCCCTCTCTGAATTCGATAAATCTAACCTCAAAATGAACAAGAAAGAGGTTAAGGAGGTAAATAAAATTCTGGATAAGGTAGATATGATAGATCTTTGGAAAAAATTGAATGGGAATAGAAAGGAATATACCTTTTTCTCAGCGGTACATGGAACATTTACAAAAATTGACCATGTACTAGGACATAAAAATCTCACAATCCAGTGCAGAAAGGTAGAGATAATCAATGCATCCTTCTCAGATCATAATGCATTAAAAATTACATGTAATACAAGGCCATGGAAAGAAAACCAAAAATCAATTGGAAACTAAATAATCTAATCCTAAAGAAGGGTTGGGTTAAACAAGAAATCACAGAAACAATCAACAATTTCATTCAAGAGAATGACAATAGTGAGACAACATACCAAATCTTATGGGATACTTCAAAAGCAGTTATTAGGGGAAGTTTTATATCTTTGAATGCTTAAATAAATAAAAATGAGGAAGAGGAGATGAATGACTTGGGCTTGCAGTTGAACAAGCTAGAAAAAGAAGAAATTGAAAATTCCCAAGTAAATACCAAATTAGAAATACTAAAAACCAAAGGAGAAATTAATAAAATTGAAATTAAGATAACTATTGAATTAATAAATAAAACCAATAGTTGGTTTTATGAAAAAACTAATAAAATTGACAAGCTTTTGGTCAATCTGATTTAAAAAAAGAAAGAAGGAAATCAAATTAATAATATAAAAAATTAAAGGGGTGAACTCACCTCCAATGAGGAGGAAATTAAAACAATAATTAGAAACTACTTTGCCCCACTTTATGCCCACAAATTCCATAATCTAAATGAGATGGATGAATATTTTAAAAAATACAAATTGCCCAGATTAAAAGAAGAGGAAGTTGAATACTTAAACAACCCCATCTCAGAAAAAGAAATTGAACAAGCCATCAATGAACTCCCTAGGAAAAAATCTCCAGGGCCAGATGGATTCAGAAGTGAATTCTATCAAACATTTAAAGAACAGTTAATTCCAATACTACATACATTATTTTTGAAAATTGGAGAAGAAGGAGTCCTCCCAAATTCTTTCTATGATACAGATATGGTTTTGATACCCAAACCAGGAAGAGACAAAACAGAGAAAGAAAATTATAGACCAATTTCCCTAATGAATATAGATGCAAAAATTGTAAATAAGATTTTAGCAAAACGAATACAGCATCTTATCACGAGATTGATACATTATGATCAGGTAGGATTCATACCAGGATTACAGGGCTGGTTCAATATTAGGAAAACTATTAGCATTGTCGATCACATCAACAACAATGCTAACAAAAACCACATGATTATCTCAATAGATGCAGAAAAAGCTTTTGACAAAATACAATACCCATTCCTACTAAAAACACTGGAGACTGTAGGAATAAAGGGAACTTTCCATAAAATAATAAGCAGTATCTATCTAAAACCTTCAGCAAGCATTATATGCAATGGAGATAAGCTAGATGCATTCCCAATAAGATCAGGGGTGAAACAAGGATGTCCATTATCACCACTATTATTCAATATGGTACTAGAAATGTTAGCTGCAGAAATTAGACAAGATAAAGATATTGAAGGAATAAGGGTAGCCAAAGAAGAAACTGAGTTATCACTCTTTGCAGATGATATGATGATTTACTTAGAGAATCCCAGAGATTCAACTAAAAAAATACTTGAAATAATAAACAACTTTGGCAAAGTTGCAGGTTACAAAATAAACCCACGCAAATCTTCTGCATTCCTATATATTAGCAACAAAGTCCAACAGCAAGAGATAGAAATAGAAATCCCATTTAAAGCTAGGGTAGACAGTATAAAATACTTAGGAGTTTACCTGCCAAAACAAACCCAGGGATTATATGAACATAATTACAAGACACTTTTTGCACAAATAAAGTCAGATTTAAGTAAGTGGAAAAACATTAGTTGCTCATGGGTAGGCCATGATAATATAATAAAAATGACAATTCTACCTAAATTAATTTACTTATTTAGTGCCATAACAATTAAACTATCAGAGAATTATTTTCTAGAGCTTGATAAAATAATATCAAAATTCATTTGGAAAAACAAAAGGTCCAGAATATCAAAGGGACTAATGAAAAGAAATGCTTGGGAAGGTGGCCTAGGGCTACCACACCTCAAATTGTACTATAAAGCAGCAGTTATCAAAACCACTTGGTATTGGCTAAGAAACAGAGAGGTAGACAAGTGGAATATACTTGGCACTCAAGACTCAGTAGGCAAGGAATATAGCAACCTCCTGTTTGATAAACCCAAGGACCCCAGCTTCTGGGATAAGAGCTCACTGACAAAAATTTCTGGGAGAACTGGATAACAGTGTGGTGGAAATTAGGCATAGACCCATACCTGACACCGCACACAAGAATAAAGTCCAAATGGGTACATGATTTAGGTATGAAGATTGATACCATGAATAAACTGGAGAAGCAAGGAATAGTGTATTTATCAGATTTATGGAGAAGGGAAGAATTTTTTACTAAAGAAGAGATAGAAAGCATTATGAAATGCAAAATGGATAATTTTGATTATATTAAACTGAGAAGTTTTTGCACACCCAAACCCAATGCAACCACAATCCGGAGGGATGTAGTAAATTGGGAAAGAATTGTGACAGATAAGCTTGGGGATAAAGGCCTCATTTCCAGAATATATAGAGAACTGACTCAAATGTATAATCATACAAGTCATTCCCCAATTGATAAATGGTCAAAGGATATGAACAGGCAATTTTCGGAAGAAGAAATTAAAGATAACTATAATCATATGAAAAAATGCTCTAAATCACTGTTGATTAGAGAGATGCAAATCAAAACAACTCTGAGGTACCACATCACACCTATAAGATTGGCAAACATGACAGAACAAGAAAATGATAAATGCTGGAGAGGATGTGGGAGAGTTGGAACACTAATTCATTGTTGGTGGAGCTGCGAGCACATCCAACCATTCTGGAGAGAAATTTGGAACTATGCCCAAAGGGCTACAAAAATGTGCATACCCTTTGATCCAGCAATATCGCCACTAGGACTGTATCCCCAAGAGATCGTAAAAATGGGAAAGGGTCCCACATGTACAAAAATATTTATAGCAGCACTCTTTGTACTTGCCAAAAACTGGAAGTAAAGGGCATGTCTATCAATTGGGGAATGGCTGAATAAATTATGGTATATGAATGTAATGGAGTACTATTGTGCCATAAGAAATGATGAACAAGAAGACTTCAGAGAGGCCTGGAAGGACTTATATGACCTGATGCTGAGTGAAAGGAGCAGAACCAGGAGAACTTTGTGCACAGCAACGACCACAGTGTGCGAGAGTTTTTTCTGGTAGACTTGGAATTTTGTAATAGCGCAAGAACTTCTTTAAAAAAAAAATAATGAAATCCCAATGGTGGTTCTCTAAGGGAAAATGCCTTCCACACTCAGAGAAAGAAATATGGAAGTCATTCGCAGAATGTAGCAGATTATGTTTGTGTATTTGTATGTTTTTGTGTATCATGATTTGATTTGTTATATGATTTCTTCCATTTATTTTAGTCAGTCTACATAGCATGACTATAGTGAAAATGTACTCAATAGGAAAGTATATGTAGAACCTATACAGAACTGTATACAGTCGTGGGGAGGGAGGGGGGTAGTGGGGGGTAGGTGTGGGGGGGATAAAATCTCAATTGTATGGCAGTAATTGTTAAACATTAAAAAATAATTTAAAAAAAAGAAAAGAAAAAAAAAAGATATAAAAAGTCCTGAGTCTGTCATTTTATCAGTGAAGTTCCAAGTAACATTGTTTCTCCCACCACAAAAAGACAAATGTTCTTCCTCAGTGGCAAAAGACTATTCCCAACATCAGAGAAGATTTTGGCCTTAATTAATCAAAAGGCATCTTTGACACTGGGAACCATACCTGAGGCCTCCAGTAGGAGACAATAGGGAACTACAGACAAAGTGACAGAACTCAACGCTGATAACGATTTATGAGCCACAGGGAAATGGATAGAAAACCATAGTCCTGCAGCCCATAGATGGTAAATCACCTAAAAATAGCCCCCAAATCCAATCTGTCAAGGCTAAATCAGAATAGGAGGAGTATGCCTCTCCAGGATTGCAGACAACTAAAACTTAGAGGGAAAGGAGACTTGTGTTTGTTTTTCCAAGTGTTCTGTTTTTGGCACTTTCTTATGTTTTTTATTGCTTTCTTTTTCTTATTCTTTCAATAAAACTTGCTTTGATATCAGATTTCAGAGTTGGAAAGGACCATACTGAACATCAACTCCAAAGTCATCATTTGTCTTATAAGGAAACTGAGACCCAGAGAATGAATGGCATTTCCTAACTCAAATACTAAGATCCATTTTTCTTTCTTCTCTTATGCTTAAACAAAAACAATGCTTTATGTTACCACTGAGCTTATGTAGGTAGCAATCCCAATCACACAATAGTCTTCTAAGTAATATTTTACAAACTCCTACATCCAATCCTTCAAATTCTTGTGATTTAGACTCCAAAACTGCATAGATCAGAGGTCCTGTTCTATGATGTCGATATATTTTCTCATCCTTAAGGACCTAATCCTTAGCACTTTGAACAGCCTATAATTTTCCACTCACATCTTTCATTGTTTCCTGTGGAATATTTCTAATGCAAAAAAAAAAAATCTTCCCTTCATCTTTGACTTCTTTCTCTCACACTCTTTCAGTCCTCCTACAATTTCAGAAAACTAGCTTCCCCTCAGAAAACACAGGATTTCTGACACAGAATCTCTGATATCCTTTCCAGTACAAGCCCTACATTTTCTCATGATCTTCAAGATCCTACATTGCTCCAGCAAAACAATAAGTATATTTCTTGTTCTTCACTACTGCTTTCAGACCCTTGTCATTTAGCAACCTCTCCTCTTTTGAGTTTCTCTTTATTCATTTATATCATCCTGTCTATATCCATAGCCCTCCCTACCTATGATCCCCCCCCACCCAGTCGTTAACCTGCCCTTCTCAAGAAGTTCAATAACTAGTCCACAGACTTCCTTTTATCCTGTCTTTAGGAGCTTTAATGTGCATATTGGTGTCCCCTCATATACTGGAGATTAAAAGCTTAACAACCTAAGTTTTCATGACTTACTATTCCACTTTACTTTGCTGTATACACGTATAGTTATACCTTTTATCTCACTATCATTCATAACTATATGACCACCATGACTGAGAACTTTGGAATTCATTTGTTCAGCAGGTATTCCTAAAAATGCAACCTTTCATCATTTTTCTTCTTTTGTTTCAGTCCTTTTAAACTCATTTTGCATGTACAAACAAATAAAAATAAATTTTAAAAAAGACCACTAGACAATCCAGCTACGGAAGATTTTATCTCCTTCATTATCATTATTCTGGCCCCAGTTTCTCCCATTTATCCTACTCTCTGTCTCCTTTCACCCTGTGAGTCATTAAAACTGTTCAGCTTCTGGCTACCCCTTACCCCAATCTGTCACCCCGTCTATCAGCCCAGACCTTCACTTAGTGCCTTCTCCCTTACTTTCCTATAGGGTGAGATAAATTTCTATATCTGAGTGGGTATATTATTCCTTTTTTGAGCCAATTCTGATAAAAGTAAGTTTCAAATATTTGCCCCCATTTTACCCATCTTCCCCTCCACTGTAAAAGCTCTTTTCCATTTTTTATGTGAGATAATTTGTCTCATTCCACTGCTCTGTTCCCCCTTTTCCCATTGCATTTTTCTTTCTCATCCCTTAATTTTGTGTTTTTAAATAATCATCCCATAGTAGTTATCTCACTCCTGTGCCTTCTGTCTTTGAATGCTCCTTTTAGAAGTCCTAACAATGAGAAAGTTCTTTGGAGTTACAAGTATTATTCCGTTATATAGAATGCAAACATTTTAACCTTATTGAATCCCTTATGTTATTTCTTTCTTGTTTACATTTCTGTGCATCTCTTGAGTTTTGTATTTGAATGTCAAATTTTGTTTTCAGTCTTAGTCTTTTCATCAGGAATATTTGCTTGAAAGCTTTCTATTTAATTGAATATCAATTTTTTTTCCTTGAAAAGATTATACTCAGTTCTACTGTGTAGGTAATTCTTGCTTGTAATCCTAACTCTTTTGCCCTCTGGGATATCTTATTCCTAGCCTTCTAATCCTTTAAAGTAGAAGGTGGTAATTCTCGTGTTATCTTGACTTTGGTTCTATGTATTTAAATTGTAGGGTGCTTTTCCTTGACAATTACTCACATTTTTCTTTGAGGGTTTGTATGTAGTATTTTTGACTTTATTGTCTTCTACTGAGTTTGTTCCTTGGATTCTCTCTCTCACCACAGACTAAAAATACAGAATTTCATAGGTTGATGGACCTTAAACTTTACCCTCCCAAAGAGTCTACACAAAATATAGAATCCCATTGGTTGACAAATGTCCTAATGGGCAAACCCTAACAGGCCTATCTTGACATTTCAAGAGGAACTGATGAGGATAGCCATGGGCTGGTAGAAAAGTAATCAAGGTCATCCAATGGCTATATATGCATGATCATCTCCCCATGTTAGGCCACAGAAGGCTGACAAGGGAGAAACAACAATAATAGCAAGGAGGTTTTACAAGTAATTAAGTCATCTCCACCACACTAGACTTTGTCATCATAACAAGAAAAAGCCAGGGTGTTGCTCCTCTAATTAGTTTTCTATGCTTAAGCAAGTGAACTTACAATCTGCAATTCACAGCTCTAAGGCTTAATATCAGAATGTATGATCACTAATCCTATAGGATCATCTCAAGCTGATTAGTACTGGTGAAAACAAAATGGGGGTGCAATAAAAGAGGGGTCCAATTGAGCATCTATCACATTGATAAAGTGGTCCTCCATTTTGATCACAAAATGCTCTATTTACATAACAAAAACTGAATTACACAGATTTCATTCATCAATTCTTGTATTTTTAATCTTAGAAATAAGCTTTTTAAAAAATTTCTTCTAGAGCAGCACTTCCTAAAATATAGGTTACCCTATATGAGGTTGCAAAACTGAATGTGGGGGTCATGAAAAATTTGGCAACAGTAAAATGTTTCCGAGTGCACGACCAAAAATGAATTATATATCAAATATGTAATGAATCTAAGGTTTTTCTGGAAGTGTTTGTCCATGCTTTCACTGTAGCCTTGATTCTAAATACAGAATTTGCTCACTTTGCGCTGCACATTCCATCACACCATGGAATGCCAACGAATGCTGTCAGAAATACTTTGACTCAGATTTGAGACTATTGTATGTTATGAATTGTAGCATGTTTACTTTACATAGAAAGGTTTCTGTTCTTACAGAAACAAAATAGTTTAATTAAGAAAAATACAGACTTTCAATATTTTTCCTATCATCATTCCTCAGTATGTAAGTGCATAAATAGTATATCTTTGGAATATTGTGTTAGAATGTTTTATTTTAAAAAATGAAGCTATTGCCTTCTTTTATAGAAACTGAAGTGTTTAATTGTACCAAATAAAGACAAAAGCCCTATAATAATATTTCTCCACAATCACCACTGTATGTGCATATGTGTGAATATTATGAATTTTTATTAAATTAAGCACAAGCAAATATAGTTTCATAAATTAAGGTAGTATTTACTTGAAAAATTGTTAACAATATTTATTTTTATTTTAGGACAAAAATATTTTTCAGTTATGGAAAAGTGGCTAAATTTAGACAGCAGACATAAAAATACTGATGACAATGCAACAGAATCTTTGCTACTAGGTGGTAGTACACATAAATTGACAAGAAAAAGAAAATATGTTGCATCATTTTTGCAATATGGATTCACTTCTAATAATGATGATGGTGTAGAAAAACATCTTTTCTCAATTTTTTAATGAAGTTTTAGTTACAGAGACCATGAAATTAGCCAAACTAAAATGGCATGTTAATACCAAGAATACAGCACATTGCAATAAACCAAAATAATATTTTGAATGACTTAAAATTTTCAAATAAAGAAAATCAATGTTTTGAGAAATGTGTTACTTTCAACAATAAGTGTTTACTTGCATCTTATGGATATTCTTATTTACATGCAAGAACTAAAAAGCCTTATGTGATAGGACAAGATCTCCTGTTACCTGCTACTATTAAAATACCAGAAATAATTAATGGAAAAAAGTATGGGGAATAAAATTCATAAAATGCTTTTATCAAATGATAGTTTCCAAAAGAATTTCTGAAATTAGTAATGACTAAATCTAGCAGTTTATTACAAGGCTTAACGGAAGCCCCAAATTTGCAATTTGGGTTAGATGAAATAGCTGATATTTCTTACATAGCACAGTTGTTACTTTATGTCAGATATGTTCATGATACATACATGAGGAATTATTATTCTGTTGTCCTTTGGAAGAGAATATAAGAAGGGAAGATGCATATCTTAAAGTAGATCAATTTTTCACATTAGAAGGCTTACAGTGGAGTAAAATTGCTTTGTCATCTGTACAATTGCTGCTGGAGCAATTATGGGTGAGAATGCTGGATTTATAGCAAAAGGTAAAGCTGATGGCAATATCACTTTTACTTGTTGGGAGGCACTCACAGTCAAAAACAAAATATCACCAGAGTGAGATGTTTTGCTTCAGAATACCATTACAATCATTAACTTCATTCTTAAGACAACTGGTTTTCAAACCTTTGGAAAGACATGGACTCTGATGAGAAAAACTTATTACTAAATGCAAAGGAAAGGTCACTCTCAAAAGGGTGAAGCTTAAACAAATAACTGAAATTGAAAGATGAAGTTATGTTTTTGACTGAGAAGAAATTTGTTATTTTTTTTCATAATGACTTATGGCATTCAAAACTGTTATTTGTCAAATATTTTTTTAAAAAACTCAATGATTTAAACATGTCACTTCCAGAGGAAAAAAATGTTACATATTTATGATAAAATACAAAATAGAAAGTTTTACTAAAAAACAGCTAACATATGGAAGAATACGGTAGAAAATGTTCTTCAGAAATGTTTACAGCTACATATGATTTTATAATAAAAAATAACCTTAACAAAGATTCAATTGTAAGAGTTATAATTAATCTTCTTCAGTGTGTTATAATTAACCTTAAGTTCCACCAAGATTTATTTCTTGATGTAAAAATAAACAAGCACATCAATTTCATTCATATGCAAATTTGCTTTCATCTTGAATAAGCGGTAAAATTATATGTATACCAAAGAATTGTTTTAAAATCAATTTATTTTTGATTTATTATCAGCAAATTTTTCATATATATGTGTGTGTGTGTGTGTGTGTGTGTGTGTGTGTGTGTGTGTGTGTGTGTGTGTGTGTGTGTAGACCTATATAGCTTGGATCATGTAAAAATTTCTCAAACAGAGGTTGCCAGTGAAAAAAGCTTAATATGCAAAAAAAAAGCTTAAGAAACTCTTCTTTAGAATATTGAAGGAGGTGGAAGATGAAGAAGAGCAAAGAATAAGATCAAAGAAGCTTAAGAAAATAGACAACAGCCAAAGGTAGATTATATTTTTTTCTCTCAAATTACACATTGACCCTAATGTTGTGGAGAGAGCACACTCAGTCAGGAAACAGGCATTTTCATGTTTCCAAATTTTAGTTTTTTACCTAATTCACTTACTCTTTCTTATAACTCCAGGCATGCTGTGCAGTTTTGAAGGGGCTAGGGCCAGCTGCAGAATCCTTGCATTACAAACTTGTGTTTCATTAGTAAGGACTTTCTGTTGCATTGACCATGCCAAGGATAATTCTCTTTACTTGCCAAGATAAATTGAGAGTGCCTTTTATTTTTAAACTTGTAGTGGTATGTTTCTGCACTTTTTAAGATGGGTGATTGGATAATAACTTCCCTGGGTATTTTTAGAGTTTTCAAATTAAAAAAAAAAAAAGATGATTCAAAAAATACGGCTATTTCTATTATTCTGATTGTAACACACTATATTGTTGTATATTTGTCTGTAAATCAAATGCGAGTTTTCAAGAATGTCATAAATTCTTGAATTCCTACATCATCTACTTCATAACAGAACATCCAGAAGAAAATCCCAAATGGAAAAAATATTAAAAAAAACTTTAATATAATGGTTCCCATCTGGGACCATGAAGAAAATTCTTCTCTTAATGTAATGATGTGGAAGACCAAGGCTTATTTTTACAAGAAGTGTTTTCATATGTTTTAGAAATCCACAGTAGACAACCTTATAGCTCCATAATAATGCAGGTTTTATTTTTTTTATTGAAATCTGAACTACACTTGCTATTGAAAATTTATGTGCCTTTAAAAAATTTGGGGAGAATTTCACTAAGTGGGAGGAGAGAAATAACAGAAAGTGATTTTAAAAGTCAAGTAAAAGCCACACTTCACAATTGTGAGAACTTAATAGTCTCATAATATTTTGTCTTTCTGGAAAGAGAGTCACTATTCTGATATTCTGTCTTTGTTTTATATATGGTCTATTTAGCAGAACTCCATAACTTTAGCATGTAGTGCCATTTCCAGCAATGTATAGCATCTAACGTAGAAGTTTAAAGAGGTCATATAAGAGGATAGATTTTTTTGTCAGATTTGCTTTTCATATTAAACTTTTGAATGAAATGTGAATTTTTTCCAATTCCATTTAGGTCTACGTATGAGATTTTCACTAAGAAAAACCATCTGACAACAAATTTTTTTAAGTGAATGAAAATACTGACAACTAGATCATAAAATCTGTAGAGATTTATGATACTTTAGAGGTCCTCTAGTACAACCACTTCATCTTACAGATAAAACAACTGAGGGCCAAAGAAATGAAAGGGTTTGCACAAGGTCACATGACAAATCACTGCTATACCCATCTGGGTCTAGTATTTCCTAGAAACTAGGAGAAGTAGAAACTAGAAAAGTTTAGTTACTGTTGGCATCAAAATCATCTGTGACATTTTTTATCTTCATTAGTATGTTTCACTTACCACATAAACTTGAGCTCTAAGTGATCTTTGAGATCCTTGGGTCCAGCTGTCTCGTTTTACAGGAATGGAAAATAGGGCCCAGCGAAATAAAGCACTGGTGCAAATAGAAAATAGCAGAATTAGAATTTGTGCTCAATTCCTCTAACTCCCAAAGCTCCTTCAATGACACTATTGAATCAGATTACTTTTCTTGATTTCATCTAGGGACAGGTTCATGTTATCTTTTTTGCCAGTGTCTGCAAAAACAGCTATATTATTGCTAAGTATTAAAAAGATTCATTTTATAAGCCACAAAGGAAGACATGTCTTTTCTCTTTAGATCCACACATCTTTAAATTTGACAAGGAAAAATGTTATTACGTAGCTTGATGTTGTTCATTAGATTTTAGCTACATATTACTTTTGTCCATACTCTAAAATTAAATGTACCCTAAAAGAATTAAGATTTTTTAATTGATGAAATTTAAAAGAATATGATATGAATCTTGAAGACAAACAAAACAGATAAATCACTTCCAGGAATATTTTGAACCGAAGCAAGACTGTTGGAATAAGCAGATGGTCTCCTAACCTGTTTTCTTATAAGAAATCACGCCCCTCTTCAAGACCTTCTTATATTTTCCATCTATCTAGCCACCCATTTTCCAGTCTAGCAATCATCCTCAACTTATTCCTTTCCCTCACCACACGAATATCATCATTTGCTATGTCTTGTGAAGTTTCCTCTTCATGAAATGTCTCACATATGTCACTTTCTCTCCCCTCATGAATATGTTCATATCTCTTCAGCTCTCACTACAGTTATTGCAATAGCCTCCTAATTGGTTTATCTACATCAAATGTCTCCTTTCTTTAAACCATCATCCAGTCATAAGTAATATTTTGAAAGCAAAGATCTAACAAAGACATATCCACATCTAAAATTTCCAGTGGCTCCTTTATCTAGAATCTAATACAAACTCTTATGCTTCACATTTAACACCCATCAGAAGTATTCTATATTATCCCCACAGTTTAGCTAAAACTTGTGTCCTTACAAATGATATTCCATTCCCTTCCTCCATGACTTAACATTAGATTGTCTCCCATGCTGATAATTCGTGACTTACTTTCACCTCATAAAACACTCAGTCTCCTTCAAAAATCAATTCCAATATCCTTACTTTTATATAGTGCTTCCCTGGTTGCCCAGGAGACAGTGTCTCCCTTGAAAAATTTCTATGGATTTAACATAAAATTTGTGTATATTTATGTAGTGTGTATATTTTGGCTCACTCTCCCAGAGCCTTGCAGAGTATATCTGCCCTTCAGTGTTCTAGCTTTGTCTGAGAGTTATCTGAAACCTAATGTTATTGGTTTGATACTCCAGTACTAGTTGATAGTGATTAGCAACCTGGTTGAAATTAACCACACTTATAATCAGTTAGGTTTTACATAGCAATGTTTACTTTGATGATAAAGAAATAACAACTATAAAGACAACCCTAGCACATTGCTTGTGGAAATGGGGAGGGGAGTTGTACTTACCACTATCCCATCTTGATCTGTGGCAAAAGGAGGCTCAAGCTTAGCTCAGTTACCACATAGTATTGGTCCTGCCAGTACAGATACAGAATAACTACTGGATGATCCTGCATCTTAGGTACTGCTGAACTGGGGTCTGAAGGTCTAGTACTAATTCAGAATTCATCATCATGTCCAGTTGCTACAGTCTCAGCATGGAAGAGGATGAAGTGCTTACTTCCAAAAGAGAAACTATAATATGGAATAGAAGTATCTTGCAGGTACTGTAAAACATACATAGAAATTTAGTAACTAATTCTGGTCTGCTAAAGATGCAGTTAGAGTACTTATATTATAAACTGTATCACAAAAACTGGGAATGTGTTTTTTAAAAAGTCATCCTCAGTTTAGTGCCTTCATTCATTCATTTCAGCTACATTATGTGATTGGACTCTTTTACCGAAGGTGTTCAGAGCAAGATAATTATGTAAAGGGAGAGTTCTTGGATTCTCCTCCCCATGTTTTTCAGGATAAAAAGTGGATTGGGACCATGGCCACTGCAAATCTTCTATTTGGTTCTACATGAAGAAATTATAGCCACAAATCATCAGCATTTTGAAAGGACAACAGAGGCAGTTCCTGGCAATGTGATGAAAGGAGTCAAACTGAGAATTAAAGAATGCAGGGGGCAGAGGCAAGATGGTGGAGTAGAAAGAGGCATATACACTAGCACTTCCCCCACAGCCAACAAAATATCTGTTAAAAATTACTCTCAATAAATTCTGGAGTAGCAGAAGTCACAGAACTACAGAGTGAAAGAGATTTCCAGACAACAGTAACCTGGAAGGCCACCAGGAAAGGTTTATCCCACTGGATGCTGAAGTGAGCAGAGCCCAGCCCTGGCAATGTGGCATGGCGCAGGGAGGAACAGGACCAGAACTCCGGGGCAGAGTCCCTATCAGGGATTCTCCCAGATCCCTCAATCCACAAGCAAGAAAAAAAGCTTCAAAGGTCAGTGTGGGAGGGCTGTCCCAGCTGGGTTGGAAGGGAGTGGGATCCCCCTAGCACTGACCCCAGGCAATAGCAGAGGCAACTGCAACAGCAGCAGTGGGGAGCGGGCAACTATAGTGACTGTGGAAGCAGCTTGCATCCGTTGTCCAGACAGCTCAGCTTAAAGTCTCTGGGGAATTGAGCAGCATGGTCCTAGGGGAAGAAAGAGCACTGGGACCCTCCTCTTGATAAAGGATTCAGAAGTCAAGTAACTGGCTGAGAAAATGAACAAATAAGGGGAAAAATAGATCATAGAAGATCATCATTACTTTCTTGGTGAACAGATATCTCCTTCCATCTTTTCAGATGAATGAGGAAGAATGATGCATACTGTCAGAGGAAGTCAAGGCTTCTGCCTCCAGTACCTCCAAAATGAATATGAAATTGGCTCAGGCTGTAGAAGAACTTGAAAAGCAAGTCAGCAACTTACTAAAGGAGAACCAAAAAAATACTGAAGAAAATAACACCTTTAAAAATAATCTAACTCAATTAGAAAAAGAAGTTCAAAAAGCCAATGAGGAGAAATCTTTAAAAAGCAGAATCAGTCATGTGGAAAAGGAGGTTCAAGAGCTCAGTCAACAAGATAGTTCTTTAAAAATGAGAATGGAGTTCAGGGAAGCTAATGACTATATGATAAACCAAGAAGTTACAAAACAAAACAAAAAGATTTTTAAAAAAAGATAATGTGAAACATCTCAGTGGAAAAACAAGTGGCCTGGAAAATAGGTCCAGGAGAGACAATTTAAAAATTGTGGGACTACCTGAAAGCTATGATCAAAAAAAGAGCCTAGACATTATCCTCCATGAAATTATCAAGGAAAACTGCCCTAATATTCTAGAACCAGAGGACAAAAAAATGCTGAAAAAATCCTCTGATCACCTCCTGAAAGGGACTCGGAGACAGAAACTCCTAGGAATATTGTGGCCAAATTTCAGAGTTCCCAGGCCAAGGATAAAATATTGCAAGCAGGCAGAAAGAAAAAATTCGAGTATTGTCAAAATGCAATCAGGATAACACAGGATCTGTGAGCTTCTACATTAGGGGATCAAAGGGCTTGGAACAGGATATTCCAGAAGTCAAAGGAACTGGGATTAAAACCAAGAATCACCTACCCAGAAAAAATGAGTATAATACTTCACGGGAAAAAATGGTCATTCAATGATACAGAGGACTTTCAAGCATTCATGATGAAAAGACCAGAACTGAATAGAAAATTTGACTTTCAAACACAGCAATCAAGAGAAGCATGAAAAGTTAAACAGGAAAGGGAAAATCATAAAGAACTTTCTAAAGCTGAACTGTTTACATTCTTACATGGAAAGATAATATTTGTAACTCTTGAAACTTTTCTCAGTATTTGGGTAAGTGGAGGGATTGTACACACACACACACACACACACACACACACACACATACACACACATACACACACGTATATAGGTAGAGAGTTCAGGTTGAGTTGACTCAGAAGGGATGATATCCTTTAAAAAATTACATTAAATTAAAGGTTTACAGAGGAAAATATTGGGAGAAAAAAGGGAGAAATGGAATTGGCAGACTATCATTCATAAAAGAGATAAAGAAATCTTTTTCAGTGGAATAGAAAAGGAAGGAGGTGAGAGGGGAAAAGTGAGGTTTACTCTCTTAATATATGACTTAAGGAGGGAATAACATGCTCACTAAATTTGGTAAGAAAATCTATCTTACACTACAGGAAAGTAGGGGAGAGGGGGTAAAGTGAGGTCAGGGGGATGATAGAAGGGAAGGCAAATGGGAGAAGGGACTAACTAGAAGTAAACACTTTTGGGAAGAGGCAAGGTCAAATGAGAGAATAGGAAGAAAAGGGGGGACAGGGTAGCATGGACGGCAATATAGTTAGTCTTACATAACATGACTATTATGGAAGTCTTTTGCAAAACCACACAAACATAGCCTTCAAGCCTGAATTGTTTGCTTTCTCAATGGGGACTGGTGAGGAGGGAGGGAGAGAGGGAGGGAGGGAGAAAAGTTGGAATTCAAAGTATTAGAAACGAATGTTGAGAATTGTTATTGCCCATAACTGGGAAATAAGAAATACAGTAATGGGGTATAGAAATTTACCTTGCCTTACAAGAAAAGAGAGAAGATGGGGTGGAGCCAAGATGGTGGAGTAGAAAGACACACATATGCTAGCTCCAAACCCACAGCCCATGAAATATCTGTAAAGAAGAACTCCCAACAAATTCTGGAGCAGCAGAAGCCACAGAAAAATGGAGCTGAGGAGATTTCTGTTCCAGAGAGCCCTGAAAACCTCTCACAAAAGGTCCGTCGAGCCTCGTACCCAGAGCCGAGCCCAGCCCTGCCTTGGCCACGTAGCACTGAGAGGAGCAGATCCGAGCAGGCTTCAGGGAGGGAATCTCTAGCAGCCGCGTGGGTCCCTCCACCCACGGGTCCCAAAGGTTGGTGAGAGGGTCTTCTCAGCTTGCCGAGAGGGGAGTGGGGTGCCCCCATAACTCAGGCCCACTCGGGAGGCAGCAGCGGAGGTGGGAGCAGACCAGGGCTCCCCAAGCAGGCAGGAGCTGGGATCCATTGTTGAAGGTCTCTGCATAAACCCCCTGAGGGAACTGAGCCCCGTGAGGTGGCCCTGCCCCTACCTGAGCAGTTGAACTTTATGTCACACTGAATAGCAGCCCGTCCCCCCCGCCCCCCGCCAAAAGCCCTGAGGCTGGGAAGCAGCATTTGAATCTCAGACCCCAAGTGCTGGCTGGGAGGATCTGGAGGCAAAGTGGGTGTGAAAAGAATACTCAGAAGTCAAGTCACTGGCTGGGAAAATGCCCAGAAAAGGGAAAAAAAAATGAGAGTATAGAAGGTTACTTTCTTGGGGAACAGTTATTTCCTCCCTTTCTTTCTGATGAGGAATAACAATGCTTAC
This sequence comes from Notamacropus eugenii, assembly GCF_028372415.1. NCBI lineage: Eukaryota > Metazoa > Chordata > Mammalia > Diprotodontia > Macropodidae > Notamacropus > Notamacropus eugenii. The sequence continues at coordinate 338,735,414 of NC_092874.1, read as the reverse complement.
AATCAGGGAAAGACACAGCAGTCAAGGCTTCTGTATCCCAGCCCACTCAATGGGCTCAGGCCATGGAAGAACTCAAAAAGGATTTTGAAAATCAAGTTAGAGAGGTGGAGGAAAAACTGGGAAGAGAAATGAGAGAGATGCTAGTAAAGCATGAAAAGCAGGTCAGCTCCCTGCTAAAGGAGACCCATAAAAATGTTGAAGAAAATAACATCTTGAAAAATAGGCTAACTCAACTGGCAAAAGAGGTTCAAAAAGCCAATGAGGAGAAGAATGCTTTCAAAAGCAAAATTAACCAAATGGAAAAGGATGTTCAAAAGTTCACTGAAGAAAATAGTTCTTTCAAAATTAGAATGGAACAGATGGAGGCCAATGACTTTATGAGAAACCAAGAAATCACAAAAACAAAACCAAAAGAATGAAAAAATGGAAGATAATGTGAAATATCACATTGGAAAAACAACTGACCTGGAAAATAGATTCAGGAGAGACAATTTAAAAATTATGGGAGTACCTGAAAGCCATGATCAAAAAAAAAGCCTAGACATCATCTTTCATGAAATTATCAAGGAAAACTGCCCTGAGATTCTAGAACCAGAGGACAAACTAAGTATTCAAGGAATCCACAGATCACCGCCTGAAAGAGATCCAAAAAGAGAAACTCCTAGGAACATTGGGGCCAAATTCCAGAGTTCCCAGGTGAAGGAGAAAATATTGCCAGCAGCTAGAAAGAAACAATTCAAATATTGTGGAAATACCATCAGGATAACACAAGATCTAGCAGCTTCTACATTAAGGGATCAAAGGGCGTGGAATGTGATATTCCAGAAGTCAAAGGAACTAGGACTAAAACCAAGAATCACCTACCCAGCAAAACTGAGTATAATACTTCAGGGGAAAAATGGTCTTTCAATGAAACTGGGGACTTTCAAGCATTCTTGATGAAAAGTCCAAAGCTGAAAAAAAAATCTGACTTTCAAACACAAGAAAGAAGAGAAGCATGAAAAGGTAAACAGCAAAGAGAAGTCATAAGGGACTTACTAAAGTTGAACTGTTTACATTCCTACATGGAAAGACAATATTTGTAACCCTTGAAACTATTCAGTATCTGGGTACTGGGTGGGATTACACACACACATGCACACGCACATGGAAACACACATAGAGACAGAGTACACAGAGTGAATTGAAGAGGATGGGATCATATCTTAAAAAAATGAAATCAAGCAGTGAGAGAGAAATATATTAGGAGGAGAAAGGGAGAAACGGAATGGGGCAAATTATCTCTCATGAAAGAGGCAAGCAAAAGACTTTTTAGTGGAGGGAAAAAGAGGGGAGTTGAGGGAAAAACATGAAGTTTACTCTCATCACATTCCACTAAAGGAAGGAATAAAATGCACACTCACTTTGGTATGAAAACCTATCTTACAATACAGGAAAGTGGGGGATAAGGGGACAAGCAGGGTGGGGGGGATGATGGCAGGGAGGGCATGGGGAGGAGGGAGCAATTTGAGGTCAAAACTCATGGGGAGGGACAGGATCAAAAGGGAGAATAGAAGTAACGGGGGACAGGATAGGATGGAGGGAAATATAGTTAGTCTTGTACAACACGACTATTATGGAAGTCATTTCCAAACTAGACAGATATGACCTCTATTGAATTGCTTGCCTTCCAAAGGGAAGGAGTGGGGAGGGAGGGAGGAAGAGAAGTTGGAACTCAAAGTTTTAGGAACAACTGTTGAGTACTGTTCTTGCTACTATGAAATAAGAAATACAAGTAAAGGGGTATAGAAAGTTATTTGGCCCTACAGGACAAAAGAGTAGATGGAGACAAGGGCAGAGAGGGATGATAGAAGAGAGGGCAGATTGGTGAAAGGGGCAATTAGAATGCTGGGTGTTTTGGGGTAGGGGGAGAGGACAAAAGGGGAGAAAATTTGGAACCCACAATTTTGTGAAAATGAATGTTAAAAGTTAAATAAAAAATAAATAAAAAAAAAGAAAAGAGAGAAGATGGGGATAAGGGAAGGGTGAGATGTGATAGAAGGGAGGGCACATTGAGGGAAGGAGCAATCACAACGCAAGGTGTTATGGGGTGGGAGGAGGGGAGAGAGGGGGAGAAAAAATGGAACTCGAAATTTTGTGTAAATAATTGCCGAAATCTATATTTAAATAAATAAAACTATTTTTAAAAAAAAACAAAGGAGTCAAACTACCAGAACTGAGCAACAAGGAATGAAGCAAATGGATTAGGTACATGCTTTTTCAGTTCTGGTTAGTCAAGAATAAAAGTTTCCTAATCATATGCTTAGCTGAACAGAACAGTTACAAAACGTGTATACGTGTGTTACAGTCTCTCCAAGGCACTTCTGTTCTATGTCAACAGGGAACAATCCCATTATACTTCTTTAAGGTTGAGAGGTAGTGTGGTGGGGAGAGTGCTGGACCTGGACTCTGAAAGACCTAAAGTCACATATGATCTCTAGCTTTGAGACCAGGGACAGTCAATTAATCTTTGTTAGCCTCAGTTCCTCAACTATAAAATGGAGATGAGAATAGCACCTACTTCTCAAGGTTGTTGTGAGGTTCAATGAGGTATTTGTAAGCTGCTTAACATAGTTCCTGGCACATAATAGGTGGTATGTAAATGCTATATATTAATGATATGAGCATGGTACTTAGAGTAAACAATCTATCTCACTTGCAAACAACGTCTCTCCTTTTTGCAAATGTGAGTAACAAGTTATCTTGACTAAATAGAAATTTGTGATGATGAAATTCAGTTTAGTAATCTGGCACTCCCACAGACAAAGTAATCTGGGGGAAAATGTATCTGCACTCCCACAGACAAAGTAATCTGGGGGAAAATGTATCTGCACTCCCACAGACAAAGTAATCTGGGGGAAAATGTATTTGAATGGATATGAGAGCTAACCAATTTTGGTGTGCTTTTTAATGATGCAGCTCATAGTTCATTTGTACCTGTGCGTCCTGTTTTTCCCTTGCCCACTATCTCTCACAAATGTGAAGGGGGTTCCTCATGTTCTCTGTCTCTGTCTGTCACTGTCTCTGTCTCTTCCCCTGTCTCTATTTTTGTCTCTTTCTCTCTGTTTCTCCATCTCTTGCTTTCTCTAGCTTTCTCTCTCTGTCTCTGTCTCTGTCTGTCTCTGTCTCTCTGTCTCTCTGTCTCTGTCTGTCTCTGTCTCTCTGTCTCTGTCTCTCTGTCTCTCTCTGTCTCTCTGTCTCTCTCTGTCTCTCTGTCTCTCTCTCTGTCTCTCTCTCTGTCTCTGTCTCTCTCTCTCTCTCTCTCTCTCTCTCTCTCTCTCTCTCTCTCTCTCTCTCTCTCTCTTCATTTCTTCTCCCTACCTTTTCTCTTTTCCCATATTAGAAGTATACTGACTACTCAAAGGCTCATTACCATGGAAGTTGTGACCTGCTTAATTTCTGACCTGGGTCTGTTCACTCATAGGGACTCACCTTATTGACAATAGATTCAGTGGCTTTAGATTTGGTTGGTGGTTGGTTGTTGTCCATTCCCCAAGAGGACCAAAATGACATCACCATGATAAAGTGGTTTCAATGTGCACGACTGTGGCTGATCAGACCAATACAAGCTCAGAATGCTCTATCACAGATTGGGCACAGACAGTCCATGCGAATATTTGGTTACTCCAAATTTGCACTTCCTACATTTCCTTTGCACTGTTTCAATTCTGATTTGCTCATAGAGCACAGCACCTTTTCTGATGTGAGCATTCCATGCTGAGCGATCCAGTGCCAATCTGATCCAAAATTCTTAAGAGTGTCCTTGTATCACTTCTTCTCAACACCATGTGATCGCCTGTCCCATGAGAGTACTCCATAAAATAACCTTTTTGACAAGGGTGCATTTTGCATTCGAACAACATGGTCAGTCAAAAAGAGTTGTGCTCTCTGAAGCAAGTTTAAATGCTTGGCAGTTTAATTCAAGCAAGGACCTCAGTGTCTGGCATCTTACCTATCAGGTTATCCTTAAAATCTTCTTAGACAGTTCAAATGGAAGCATTTCAGGTCCCTGTCATGGCACCAGTAGACTGTCCATGTTTCACAAGCATATAACAATGAGGCCAGAACAAGGGCTCTGTAGACCTTCAGTTTGGTAGTCAGTGTAATATCTCTTCTCTCCCAAACTCTTCTTCAGAGCCTCCCAAACACTGAGCTAGCTCTGGCAATGTGTGGGTCAACTTCACTGTCAAGGTGTACATCCCTGGAAAATATACTACCAAAGTAAGTCAACTTATTATCCACAGCATTCAAAACTTCTCCATTTGTTGTATGTTCTATATATGGATGGTGTGGTGGTGGCTAATGGAGCACCTGTGTTTTATTGGTGTTGATTATTGGGCCGAAATTAGCACAGGCAGCAAAGAATTGATCTATGGATCAATTCCCTTTGTTGCACCTCAGCTTCAGAGGCTGCATTGAGGGCACAATCATCTGAAAAGAGAGAATCATGCACCAACACTCCCTCCACTTTGATCTTGGCTTGAAGCTTCTTCAAATTGAAGAACTTACCATCAGTAAGGTAGTTGACCTTGATGTCGTGTTCATCCTCATTGAAAGTATTTGACATCATGGCTGAAAACAGTATGCTAAAAAGCATTGGAGCAAACACACAACCCTGTTTCACTCCATTAGTGACTGGGAAGGGATGAGAGCATTGTCCACTATCCAGAACCCAGGTAAACATGCTATCATGAAACTGACGTACAATGCCGATGCACTTCTCTGGACAACAAAATTTTGACATAATTTTCATAGTTCAAAACCCCTGAACTCAAGTAATTCCCCAATCTTAGACTCTAAGTAGCAAGGATTATAGGCATACACCTATAATGTTCCCTGAACATTACTTGGATACTACTGCAACTTCTATTGACAACTCAAAAATTTGTTCTGATGTACTTGTTTAAAACAAGTAAAAAAAAATTAAATGATCTTTTAAATATATTGTATGTATATTGTATATATTGAATATATTGTAATTTAGTATTTTGAAGTTTAAGAAATGACACTGGCTGAAGGAAAATCATGTAAAATAATATTGCTTTAAAGTAGAATTTTAAACAGTGCCACTATTGTACTCTCCTATTGTTGTCACTTTTTCTAAAGAAATTATTAGCCAATATTATTAGGCAAATGGTGACTTTGATTTATAAGCTTCAGGTGTTTCATTCTGTTTCTTGAATTACTTATTAAAATATTGTTACAATGATCTCCTACATCTAACTAACAAAATGTAAAGCACTTATCACAATAGCTGGCACATAATAAACAGTATACAAATTTTAGCAGCCACAACCATTTCTACTACTATTACTACTACTATTAGTTCATTAAGATTGCAGGCTTACACATTTGAAGGTGAAGTAAATTTATAGGCAATCTATTCCAACTCCCTTAATTTGAATATGAGGAAACAGAGAATCAGTTTAGTTAAGTGACTTGTTCTGGCTTACGCAAGGAGTAGGTATCAGAAGTGAAATTTAAAGTCAGGTTTTCCTGACTCCGTGTCTAACATTCTATCCATTGTGTATCTAAGTGACACAGGAGACACAGCTAGACTTGAGAGTCAAGAAGATCCCAATTAGAATTTTGTCACAGCCACTTAAAAACTGTGTGGCACTGGCCAAGTCACTTAACTTCCTTCAGCCACAGTTTCCTCATCTGTAAAATGGGAAAAATAATACTACTACTCTATACAGCTATTGTGAGGATCAAATGAGATATCATACACAAAACTTTGCAACTTTTAAAGCACTATTTATGAACTCAATTCAGAAACTCATGCCTCCCTAGCACCCTCACCTCCTGTGTCCCTTCACTCGTTCTGGTTGGAAATGATGAGGAATGGGAGCTCCTCCCTGATTCTTCTCTATTAGGTTTGGCACCCAGGGAATCCTCTTCATCATTTCCTGCCTGACTATTTTCTTTGATTTCCTCATCTCCAGAAACTCCTCATTGTACAAAATTAAATAAACTCAGAAAATCAAACCACTTCAAAATTACTTCCCATCCCAGTTGTAACCACCTCTGACACTGCTTTTTAGCTCCTTTTCATTTATCATCTTTCCCCATTAAGATGGTGAGCTTTTTGAGGGCAGGGAATGACTTACGTCTTTCTTTGGTGCCTGGCATATGGTAAGCACTTAGTAAATGCTGATTCCTTGACTCTGAATCTTTTCAGCTCCTCTATGCCATTTCATTCAAAATCAAAATTTCCAAGGGACTTTCAGTAGCATTTTTGTGTAGAAGCAATCGTTGAGGGTCCTGCTCTAGGTTCTGTGTAGCCTAATGATTCTACGACTTTGAGCTCAAGATTAGTAGAGAAAAGAATCTCATTTAAAACTAATAACAGAGTATTCTATTGAACTTTACTTTGGCGTATTGCTGCTGAGTTCTAAGAGAGAAGAATTCTGCCAAAATGACCCTACCACATTCTTCTTACCTTCACCTTCCCTTAAAGGGGGCTTTGTTTGTCATGAAATGTAATATTCAATTTTCATTGCTTTCTGACTGCAGCTGTGTATGCTTAACAGAGTTGACATAAAGAACCTTGAGAGGTTTTGCCACAACCCCAAACAGCTCTCTTGTTCTGCACCAAGAGCTATAAACACTGAAGAACACTAGCCCACTTTCCGACAGGGAGTTTGGTTAGAAGCCAGTTGGTGATTGGGAATTCAAGGTTTATATAGCAACGTCGGAGATGGACTTACAATATGGTACTGACTATGAACTGGAAATGGCCCAAACCAGATATAAATCCAATCTGTAGACAGACACAGAGCTTATGTGGAAAAGACTAATATGTCTTTTAGACATGTCTTTGGCCAGTCCTTCTCAATTCTGCATAAGGTATGTTTTATAGAATTTGAAGAAAAATGGAGTACTTGGAACCAGGAGAGGACCTACATTCCTTCCATGTACAGAAGCCTATAGAAGGATGTGAACTGTATTTACGCAATCTGCCAACAACTTCATATAATGCTTGTGAGCATTTGGGATATTTCCATTTCAGAGCTATGTGAAAGGTCTCCCTGACTCTAGACTTTTTACTCTCCCCATCATCATTCACATAACTGTAAAACAATCTAACTAACACACAAATCATGTCATGCCTTTGCTCCAAGGCATTCAATTGCTCACTATCACCTCCAAAATAAAATTCATAGTCAGCCTGATGCAATGTACGGTCCGTTTAAAAAGCTGACATTTCATATGGAACAACTTGTTGCCCAGGTAAGGCTACTCATAATTCAAAGAGTGATTGTCTTTGACATCTAGTTCTGAGAAAAACAGTAGATCATTTTTCATTGTAGCAAGGTGTAGTATGTCAGAGCAATACATGTATGAAATTGTTTTATTGTTAAAGGACAAAGTTAATTTATCAAATTAGAAACAAATGAGATGTAGGTTGCTAACCATTAAGTTGAAGTGAAGTCATTCCTAGAGATGTCCCAGCTTTTGTTCCCAGGATGATGAGAAAAAGAAGATACAGGACAGATTTCAGAAGTACATCAATTAATCTTGAAGCTAGACATCATGGATATTATAAGTGCAATAACTAGCAAGAGATCAGCGAAATCTCTCAGCAGATCACCTAGTTTTGCTGAGATGTCATTTTTAGTGAGATGTTAAACACAGCGTGAATCAAATGAAATTAAGAGTAGCAACATCTGCTGAGCACAAAAGAAAAAAGACAACAAAGTCTGCAGTTCCACAATACATTGCCTGGAAAACTTTGATTTTCTTTTTTTAAAATTAATTTATTTTTAGTTTTCAACATTCTTATCTCTCCCCTCTCTGATATGGCATACATTCTGATTATTTTTTCCTCGGTCTGTCCTTCTTTTTATGATCACCCTTGTTTTATCCTCTTCTCCCTTACTTTCTTATAAGGTAAGATAGATTATTTTACCCCATTGCCTATATATCTTGTTTCCGAGTTGCATATAAAAACAATTTTTGACATTTGTTTTGGAAACTTTGAGTTTCAAATTCGCTTCCTTCTTCCCTCCCAACTCACCCTCATTGAGAACGTAAGCAATTCAATATAGGATATGCATATGTAGTTATGCAAAACATTTCCATAATATTCATTTTGTGAAAGAATAACTATATTTTCCTCCATCCTATCTGCCTTCTACTTATCTGTTTTCAGCTTTGATGCTGTCCCTTTTCAAAAGTATTTGCTTCTGACTACCCCCTTTCACAATCTACCTGCCCTTCTATCATAGCCCCTCCTCTGCCTTATCCACTTCCTGTTTACTTTCTTGGAGTGTAAGAAATCCAATTGATTGTGTATGCTGTTCCCTCCTTAAGCAAAATCTGATGAGAGTAAGATTCACTCATTCCCTCTCATCTGTCCTTTTTCCCCCTCCACTGTGGAAACTTTTTCTTGCCTCTTCTTTATGAGGCAATTTATCCCATTCTGTCTTTCCCTTTTTCCTTCTCCCAATATATTCCTCTTTCAGCCCTTAATTTTATTTTTTTCATGATTTTTTTGAATTTATTTTTAGCTTGCAACATTTATTTCCATAAGATTTTGAGTTCCAAATTTTCTCTCTATTTCTCCCCTCCCACCACCTCAAAACACCATGCATTCTGATTACCCCTTCACCCAATTTGCCTTCCCTTCTGTCATAGCCCTCTATTCCCTTATCCCCATCTTCTTTCTTTTCTTGTAGGGCAAGATAGAGTTCTTTACCCATTACCTGTATTTCCTATTTCACAGTTGCATGCAAAAAGAATTCTCAACATTCGTTCCTAAAACTTTGAGTTTCAAGATCTCTCCCTTGCTGCCTCCCCATGCACCCCCACTGAGAAGGGAAGCAATTGAATCTAGGATAAAGACGTCCATAATTGTCATGTTGTGAAAAACTGACTATAATTTCCTCCATTTTATCCTGTGTCTATTCATTCGATTCTCTCTTTAGACTTTGACCCTCCCCTGAAGTGTTTGCTTCTAATTATTTCCTCCTCCCCTTGGGCCTCCCTTCTATCATTCTTCCACTCCATTTATCCTCTTCTCCCCTACTTTCTTGAAGGGTAAGATAGATTTTCATACCAAATTGACTGGGCATGGTATTCCCTCATTAAGCTATATGTGATGAAATCAAGCTTCAATTTTTCCCTTTTACCTCCCCCCTTTCCCTTTCATTGAAAAAAGCTTTTTCTTGTCTCTTTTATGAGAGACAATTTTACCGTTCCATTGCTCCCTTTCTCCTTCCAATGTATTTCTCTCTCACCCCTTAATTTTATTTTTTAGATATCATCTCTTCCTATTCAACTCATCCTGTGCCTTCTGTCTGTGTGTGTGTGTGTGTCTGTGTTTCTCTATGTGTGTGTGTGTGTGTGTGCATAATTCCTCCAACTACCCAAATACTGAGAAAAGGTTCAAGAGTTATAAATTTTCTCTTTCCAGGTAGGAAAGTAAACAGTTCAACTTTGGTAAGTCCCTTGTGATTTCTCTTTCCCGTTTACCTTTTCATGTTTCTCTTGATTCTTGTGTTTGAAAGTTAGATTTTCTGTTCAGCTCTAGTCTTTTCATCAAGAATGCTTGAACGTCCTCTATTTCATTGAATGACTATTTTTTTCCCCTGAAGTATTATACTCAGTTTTACTGGGTAGATGATTCTTGGTTTTAATCCTAGTTCCTCTGATTTCTGGAATACCATTTTCCAAGCCCTCTGATCCCTTTATGTAGAAGCTGTTAGGTCTTGTGTTATCCTGCTTGTATTTCCACAGTACTCGAATTCTTTCTTTCTAGCTGCTTCTAATATTTTCTCCTTTACCTGGGAACTCTGGAATTTGGTGACAACTAGGAGGTTTTCTTTGGAGTTATCTTCATGAGGGTGATCAGAGGATTCTTTCAACATTTATTTTACTCTCTGGTTCTACAATATCAGGGCAACTTTCCTTGATAATTTCATGAAAGATGATGTCTAGACTCTTTTTTTGATCATGGCTTTTAGGTAATTTCATAATTTTTAAATTGTCTCTCTGAGATCTATTTTCCAGGTCAGTTGTTCATCCAATGAGATATTTCACATCTTCTATTTTTTTTCATTCTTTTGGTTTTGTTTTGAAGTTTCTTGGTTTCTCATAAAGTCATTAGCTTCCATCTACTCTATTCTAATGTTAGAAGAACTATTTTCTTCAGTGAGCTTTTGAACATACTTTTCCATTTGGCTAATTCATCTTTTTAAAGCATTCTTCTCCTTATTGGCTTTTTGGGCCTCTTTTGCCATTTGAGTCAGTATATATATATGTATATATATATATATATATATATATATATATATATATATATATATATATGTGTGTGTGTGTGTGTGTGTGTGTGTGTGTGTGTATATATATATATATATATATATATATATATATATATATATATATATATATATATATATATATAATTTGTTTTCAGTGTTCTACAATCACTTCCACATATGTTAGATTTTTTCTTCTCCCTCCTCCTCCTTCCCCCCACCTCTCAGCTCCCTCCCTGAGATGGCATACAGTTTTATATAGGCTCTACAAATACACTCCTATTAAATACAGTTTCACCTTAGTCATGTTGCACAGAAGAATTAAAATAAATGACAGAAATGGTTAAACAAAACAAAATATAATACAAAAGAAAATGATCTCCCTCATTCTGTGATTGAATTCCACGTGTTCTCTGGATGTGGAAGGCATTTTTCATTAAGAGTCCACTGGGAATTTTTTAAGTCCTTGCATTACAATGAAGGACTAAGTCTACCAGAAAAATTCCTCACACACTGCAATTGTTGCTGTGTACAAATTTCTCCTGGCTCTACCCCTTTCACTTACCATCAGTTCATATAAGTGTTTCCAGATGTCTCTGAAGTCTTCCTTTTCATCATTTCTTATAGAACAATAGTATTCCATTACATTAGTACACGAGAATTTATTCATCCAGTGCTCAATTGATGGGCATCCCCAAGATTTCCAGTTTTTGTCCACCACAAAGAGATCTGCTATAAATATTTTTGTACATGTGGGACCCTTTCTCATTTTTATGATATCTTGGGCATACAGTCATAGAAGCAGTATTACTGAGTCAAAAGGTATGCACATTTTATAACCCTTTGGGCATAGTTTCAGATTGCTCACCAGAATGGTAGTATATGCTCACAACTCCACCAACAATGAATTAGTATTCCAACTCTCCCACATCTTCTCCAACATTTATCATCTTCCTATTTTGTCATGTTAGCCAATCTGATAGGTGTGATGTGGTGTCTCAGAGTTGTTTTGATTTGCATCTCTCTAATCAATAGTGATTTAGAGCATTTTTTCATATAACTATAGATAGCTTTAATTTCTTTCTCTGAAAACTATCTGTTCATAGACTGTTTATCAGTTGGGGAAGAGTTAGTCTGTTTTCAAAGGTATTATTTCGTTCAGACCTTTTGGGTCTCCTTTAGCAAGCTGTTGACTCGCTTTTCACGATTTTCTTGCATTGCTCTCATTTCTCTTCCCAATTTTTCCTCTACCTCTCTTATTTGATTTTAAAAGTCCTTTTTGAGCTTTTCCATGGCCTGAGACCATTACATATTTATTTTGGAGGTTTTAGATGCAGAATCCTTGACTTTCATGTCTTCCTCTGATGTTATGCTTTGTTCTTCCTTATCTGAAAGGATGGAAGAAAATACTTGTTCATCAATAAAGTAACCTTCTATAGTCGTATTCTGTTTCCCTTTTCTGAGCATTTTCCCAGTCAGTTACTTGACTCTTAAGTCTTTTGTCTAGAAGAAGGTAGGGGACCTGTAAGTTCTTGGTTTCTCCAAGTTGGCACAATCCAGGGAGAAGAGCTTTCTCCTCTCCTGCCCTGTGTTCTTGTCTGGGAGCAACCACAAGCACTCTTTTTTGCCCAGGATCTGTGAGTAGCATTCCCTCTGCAGAGCCTCCACCAGGTCCACCAACTTCACCAGTCAGCATTCCTCCTCACCCTAGTACTGCTACTCAGGGCTGAGATCCAGATCAGTTGCTCAATTCCCCCAGGGTCTTTAGGTCGAGGGTTCCAAAAGTGGATATTGGTGCCACTGCCTACAACCGGGGTTAGGGCAGTACCCTGCTCCCTTCTCACCTAGGTGAAAGAGTTTTCTCCCTGACATTTGCAGCTGTCTTTGGCGTTTGTGGTTTGAGGAATCTGGGAACCGCAGCTGCTGAAGCCTGCTCCAGTCCTGTCCCTGCCTCCACCACGTGGCCAAGACTGGGCTTCACTCTGTTGGCTGCATTCTTCTCCAAGGCCTGTGCAATAGACGTTTCCTGTAGGCCTTTCTCTGAAGTTCAGGGTGCTGACTTTTTCTCCTGAACTAAGTGAATGGTGTATATGTACTTATTGACCCCTCAAAAGTTGCTTTCCATTTAAAAACGCAGATCTAAGAACCTGTGATGGTAGGCCTTCCTCTGTGTTTTGGGGTCCTTGCTAATACAATATCCCAACCCCTTAATCCCTTAATGTAGAATTGGTTAGATCATGTGTACTCCTGATTGTATATTTAAACAATACTCTATGTGTTTCTTTCTATCTGCTTGCAATATTTTCTCCTTGACCTGGGAACTGTGGAATTTGAAGACAATATTCCTAGGAGTTTTCCTTTTGGGATCTCTTTCAAGAGACAATCAGTGGATTCTTTTTATTTATACTTTACGCTCTGACTGTAGACTATCAGGGCAGTTTTCCTTGATAATCTCCTGAAAGATGATGTCTAGGCTCTTTTTTTGATCATGAATTTCCAATAGTCCAATAATTTTTAAAATATCTCTTGGATCTATTTTCCAAGTAATTTTTTTTTTCCAATGAGATATTTCACATTGTCTTTCATTTTTTCATTCTTTTGCTTATGTTTCATAATTTCTTGATTTTTTATAAAGTCATTAGCTTCTATTTGCTCCATTCTAATTTTGAAGGAATTATTTTCTTCAGTAAGCTTTTGGACTTAGTTTTCCATTTGGCCAATCCTGCTTTTTAAAACATCCTTCTCCTCATTAGCTTTTTGGATCTTTTTTGGCATTTGGATCTATTTTTTAAAATGACATTTTCTTCAGTATTTTTTATGTGTGTCCCCTTTAGCAAGCTGTTGACTCATTTTTTTCATTATTTTCTTACATCGCTTTCATTTTTCTTCCTAATTTCTCCTCTACTTCTCTTATTTGATTTTCAAAATCATTTTTGAGCTTTTCCATGGGTTCAAACAAATTCATATTTTCTTAGAGGCTTTTGATGTAGGAGATTTGACTTTGTTTTATGTTCTATGTTCTATGTTTTCATCTTATTTGTCTCCAAAAATAAGATTCTAAGAAAAAATACTTTCCTTTATTGTTAAATATATGGTTATAAAGAAGGCCTAATAGTGGTATTATTGTGAATAGCTGTTTTTCTATAAATAGAAGCATATCAACCAATGTTTAAAAGCAAGATTTTGGGTAGGGAGAGTATATTCCCCCATTAAAGCATTTCTCCTAGGTTCCTATGAGACACTGAGTATAACCAAGTTGCAATGGGTTTTCTTTGGATACCTACATCTTCCTATGAGAACAGATCCATGTGGAGGTCTAGGTTGGAATTAAAAAGGTAACCCAGAAAGTTAGGAGATGTTCACATGTCTGTGTGAGAGGTTTCAGTGGCCATCTAATTTAGCCATTACCTGGTGATGTAAGACACTTCTAAAATATAGTTCAAATCTATTTTTCTAATTTTATTTCTTTTTAGTTCTTTTGATAAACTCCATTTTCCAGACATGTCAGAATACTAGATGTTTCCATCCTTTGCTACCCCACCTTCATAACACAATCTCTATCCTTATTTCTATACTTTTACATATCTTTACTCCTTTTGAGACAAGCTCAAGATCCAATTCTACTTTGAAATCTTTCCTGGTTCCCCCCATCTGAAAATAATTTTCCCTTCTTAAAATCTTTCTAGAACAGTTTTCCCAAATATTTTTGCGATGTTCCATTACAATTTGCCTTGTACAACACTTCATTATATATGCCATATCCTTCCATTAGATAGTAATCTCTTTGAGAATACAAATACATAGGTTTTTCTGTGTTTTATTGTTGTTTTTTTTCTCAAATGTATTTGCAATCTCATGATTTTGGGAGTTTTCTGAAAAGATATAAACCATATGTCATTCATGCCTGTCCATTCTGTATGGGTGTCTATGTCTGCCACATACATTTGCTACAGGAAGCTGACCCAATATCCTGGAGACCTTGTTTAATTTTTTGACATTGTGAAGGTGCTAGAGGAACATTTTTTTTCTGTCCAACTTTCATCGCTTACTCTTGACATATGATGAGCCCATTTTCCTTTCCTATCAAACAATTCCTTTATGATATCTTTCACTCTTAATTGTCTTCTGTTACTCACTAGTTTATGATCTTCCTCCATTGCTCTTTTTTTGGTAATATTCACTCTTCTATTTTCATTGGCAACTATGTTCTTCATCTAATCACCATGAAGCAACAGAAGAGTAATGTTAGCATTAGAAAGATGAATCTTTTCATTCATAGCAAATTCAGAGTCAGTAAAGGAACTTTTCAATTTAAAAAAAAAGAATTTAGCTTGCTCTTCTTCTATTCAGCTCTAAACAAATTCATTGTTAAAAACAAACAAACATCAAGGACATCAAAAATACTTTGTAACTCAGATATATACTTTGACAGAGTCTATAAGGTATCCATACAAATACATCTCAAAACCCTGGAAATAAAGAAACTTCCACTTGAATTTTCCTGTGTGGGTAGACAGGACTCCTTTGTATGATTTTTTCTAGAATTTGATACAATGTAAATGTCCCCTACAAAGACAGAACTACTTATATATTTCATCATGCACACTGTACTATCTTGATTTTGTACTCAGTCTCCTTCGTTATGGTTCTGAATACCTTTGAAGTGTGTGTGTGTGTGTGTGTGTGTGTGTGTGTGTGTGTATTCTTATATTATGTCTTTTCCTATGCCTATAATTTATTTTAAAAGATTATTTCCATTATTTTATCTCTGAAAGACTTTTCAGTGGTTTTGATGCAAGGATAAAACACGCCTTACAATAAAATTTGTCTATATCAAATGCTTTTCAATAAACAAAAGGTAAGCACATTAAATTGTCATGCCATCTATATCTCTGTTAATTGTGAAATAGTAAAGATATAGCTCATTATTGAATAACACTTGAAAAAGCTCTATTGTTCTTTTATAGTACTCTTATTGAAAATGCCTTAAGTTCATGCAAAGGTGACTCTCATAAGGATTTTGTGTCAAAGTGAGAGTAGCTTTGTAAGTCAGTAGTTAGTGAGATCCTCTCAGTCATCTGTGTATGCATTAACAAAGGAGATGAGAAAGATGAGATGGTATCGATGAAGGCATAGCATCAATGAAAGCATTTTTTATAATGGAAAGGTAGTAAGGTATCTGTAGAGATGTGAAGGGAGATAATGAAGGGAGAGACAATGCAGAGACAGAGACAGAGGGACAGATACGAAGACAAGCAGAGAGAAAGCGCCAAAGAGCCCAAGGTATTGGTTTTATGAAATAAAGTAGAGTGATTAACAAAACCAATAAGAATGAATATCACTTTAATAACATCAGAGAGAAAGAAAGAGTAGATACAGCTGTTGACATTTTGTGTAGTAGAGAAGAATGGGAGTTGGTTACTCTACTCAATTAACTAAATATTTTCAGTAACATAGGACACTATATCTGCTATAAATGTAGATGTGAATTGTGTTTAGAGGAAATAAGGGAGAAAAGATGTGAAGCAGTAGCTTGGAGAATAAGAAATAAAATTTATCATACTAGATTAAAAAAAGATTGTAGAGCAGTAAAAACATAGTTGAGATTAGGAACCAAAAATCCTAGTGGACAAAATCATCTGGATTCCATACAGCAAAACCTAGAGCTAGAATGCATAAGGTAATCATAAATGTTGCTTCTCAAAGGATCAGTATTCAGAAGTAAGAAATCTAAAAGTGTTAGGAGGCAAAGAATTTAAGAATACCTAGAGAGGCAAAGTAATCCAGACCAAGGATTCAAAGTAAAATATGGAAATAAGTACAGAGTAGGGGTTGAGGGTGGAGTGGAGATGCATATGAGACTAGAGATAAAAGTAAATATAAAGAGTTGACCTAATATGAATAAGAGAAAAGAAGATATAAAGTAGAAGAATGTGTTCGACAAATAGAACTTCCAAGCTTTCTATCTTGAAAGTGGTACCCATCTGAGAGATGGTCATGTGTGGCCATTACTATGCAGATGTATAGCTAAAGAGGGATGGAGAAGAGTGTTGTGCAGGTTGAAAAATACTATAATTTACGAGATGATTGATTGATTGACACAAATATTTATGTCTTTGGAAATGATGGAAGGGATGGAGTGAGAGAAAGACCATGCTTCAAGAAGTAATCTAATTGAGGAAGTTAGGAAAGTTACCTGTTTTTTTAAATGACATCCATAAAGATAGGGACTTGGTGGTGTAAATTTATCTCTGAAATTAAGCATAATGGTATCTAGTTAACTAGATAAAATAAGTGTTCCAAGACCATCTCAAACAGGTTGAATTCAAAGTCAAAACCTATATGATGTTCCAATTGTTTTCTTTTTTACAGAAAACCCATGTCATTACTGAAACACTGACACCACAGGCCATTCTATATTTGTTACTACTACAAGAGCAAACAAAGTAGATCACCAACACAACACCAGAGGAGAGGAGGCAAATAAGAGAAGTAACTTTCTCTGACTACTGCAAATAAGACTTATTGGATTACAGCTAGTAGATGGGAAATTCATTAAGACCACTTGGAGTATCAACCTGTACAGAGGGTCACCTGAGAACTTGGCAAGGAGGCTCCTTGAGTGTACAGTAAATCAATCTGCAGTCAGGTTGGTTAAATCAGATTGTAAACTGAAGTGAAGGAAAAAGATGTAGCATATGGCTAGGAAACTGCTTATATATGATCAGTTATGTGGAAATTGAGAGCAGGTTAATGTTTGGCAATAAAGGCACAAGCAGAGAGAGAGCTGGAAAATGAACTTAGGAGAGCCTTGGGCATTGGTGATGAGTGGACATGTAGTGCTTTTGCTAGGAGAACAAACGGATTGGAGGGAATAAAACTGTGCCTCACATAGAAAAGAAGTTACATCAGTTAGAAATCAAAATGATAGTAATATCTAACATTTATCTAATGCCTGCTCTGTACCAGACACTGTGGTAAGCACTTTGCAATTTATTATTTACAAATTTGCAAGTCATTTGTCCTCACTATTCTGGCAGGGAGGTGTTATTATTATAATTATTTTACAGATGAAAATAGGTTAAGTGACAGGCCCACGAACACATAGCTAGTGAGTAAGTGTTAAAGGCTAGGCCAGTAACTCTAAACATTGCACTACCTAGCTGCTTAAACACAGAATATAGAAGCATACCTCCTCCACATTCTGCACTCCACAAAATGCACAACGTGTCTTCACTTTGAGGGAGTTTTTACAGAAAAGGATACTTAGTTAACAGGTCTAATAACTGTATTGAATTTCAATACTCTATCCAGTGGAGTGAGGAGTGGATGAAAAATTATGCATTTCAATTAAAGAAACATTTATTAACTTTCTGCTATGTGAAAAGTACATAGGGGGTTTAAAAAATTCAAATTCAAAATTCTTGCCCTTGAGAAACTTAAATTCTATTTAGTCTAGTTATTGAAATTATCTTTGAAAATACATGATGTATACAATTATATTTTGATATGCTGCTGGGAACCAAAGTAGAGAAATTAGCAGAGAAAAATATTTGTAAAAATATAGTGTTTCATATTAGTATATCTGATAATAAATAATTTGTACTACAGCAGTATGATCAAATATAATTTATATATATAATATATATATATGTTTTATATTTCTGGTATTTGTATTTTTTTTTTATAATACTGGGTTTAGTAGCCCCTGTCAGTAGGTATAGCCACTGCATCTTTAAAAGTCAATGGAATATTGGAAAATGACAATTTTACTTGTTATTCTATAAGGAGTCTATGAGAAGACAGTTTAACTGTTCTGTAGATAATGTTAACTGTGATACTTGATGAGAGAGGAAACAAAAAGGATTAAAAAGACATTTTTTTTTACTCCTGAGAGAGTTAAGTCTGTCTTATGAAGATACAGGTGGCTATGATACAGTTGATACATTACAAATAATTATTTTTTATTCTTTGTTATACTGTAAATAAGTAGTTTAAATCAGTGACCTTGATGTTTATTTAAGTCAAAAGAATTACAAACGTTGAAAGAGAGAAAAGTGTAAACGCTTATGGAAAGAGGTTTTTGTAATTTCTTAAATCAAATGAGCTGTTTTGGACGCATAGAACTAATTTATTATGTAATGAAAGATATTTCCATTTTATTACTTTATGTAGAAATATCAGAATATTCCTCTTGATTATCTTAGAATGGAGGATGACAATGAATTAGTAAATTTGTTGGTTGACCCTTTGTTCTTGAGGAGGAACAAAATGACATCACCATGATAAAGTGAAGTTACAATATGTATGACTGTGGCTGATCAGACCAATATGAGTTGGAAATGTTCTATCACAGATTGGGCACAGATAGTCCTCGTGAACATTTGGGGTGGATGCCCCAAATTTTTACATTTTATGTTTCGTTTGAGTTGTTCATTTCTGCTTTGCTCACAGAACACAGTACCTTTTCTGATATGGGCACTCCATGCTGAGAGATCCTGTGCCAGTGTTTCCCATGTTGCATAATCAAATACAAAGTTCTTGAGAGTGTCCTTGTATTGCTTCTTCTGATCACCATGTGATCACCTGCCCCATGTGAGTTTTCCATAAACTAGTCTAGGGTAAATTTTGCATTCCAACAACATGACGAGCTCATCACAGTTGCTCTCTCTGAAGCAAGTTTAAAAGTTTGATAGGTCAGTTCGAACAAAGATCTCAGTGTCTGGTACTTTATCCAGCCAGGTGAACTTTAGAATCTTCTTAAGACAGTTCAAGTGGAAGAGATTCAGTTTCCCGGTATGGCGCTGATAGACTGTCCATGTTTCATAGACATAAAACAATGAAGTAAGCACAATGACTCTGTAGACCTTCAGTTGTGCGGTCAGTCTAATACCTCTTCCCTCCCAAACTTTTTTTTGGCGCCTCCCAACACTGAGCTAGCTCTGGCAATGCGTGCATCAACCTCATTATCAATGTGTACATCCGTGGAAAGTACACTACCCAGCTAAGTGAACTTACTATCCACAGCATTCAAAACGTCTCCATTTGTTGTAACTGATGGTTCCATGTATGGATGGTGTGGTGGTGGCTGATAGAGCACCTGTGTTTTCTTGGTGTTAATTATTAAGCTAAAATTAGCACAGGCAACAGAGAATTGATCCATACTTTGTTCTATTTCAGCTTCAGAAGCTGCGTTGAGGGCACAATCATCTGTAAATAGAAAATCATGGACCTGTACTCCCCCCGCTTTGGTCCTGGCTTGGAACCTTTTCAAATTGAAGAATTTACTATCAGTGCTGCAGCTGACCTTGATGCCATGCTTATCCTCATTGAATGTATTTGACAACATGACTGAAAACATCATGCCAAAAGACATGGGAGCAAGCACACAGCCCTGTTTCACTCCACTGGTCACTGGGAAGGCACAAGCGCATTGTCCACTATCCAAAACCTGGGCAAACATGCCACCATGAAATTGACATACAATACTGATGAACTTCTCTGGGCAACCAAATTTTGACATAATTTTCCATAAGTCCTCATTACTAACAATGTCAAAGTCTTTGGTCAGCTCTACAAATGTTGTGTACGGACCTCTGTTCTGCTCCTGGCATTTTTTCCTGGAGTTGCTGGGAATCAAATACCATAGTGACTCTTCTTTGGTCCTTTTGGAAGCCACAATGACTCTCAGGTATATGACCATCTTCCAGATGAAGGATTAGGCTATTAAACGTGTTAGTAACAGATAAAGAAAGATGTGTATGTATATGTGGATGTATGCATATATATATATATATATATATATACACGTGTGTGTGTGTGTGTATATATATGTATATATATATATATAATGGATTAGGGAGTGCATAAGGAAATCTAAGCAGTTTAGCTATAGGGTTACAGATATATATTATATATACATATATATTACATATCATAGATACATGCATACATATATATGTATGCACGGAGGCATATTCATGCATGTATATTAATGTATAGTAGTAGAATTAGTACACATACATGCATAGCTTTTTAAAATTAATTTCTAGTATTCTTTTTAAAATATGAGTCTGAATCCTCTCTTTCCCCCCCTGCCTCTCCCCAACGCATTGAGAAGGCTAGCACTGTAATGTCAGTTATGAATGTAAAGTTGCAAAAAACATTTCCACATTAACCATGTTGGGGAAAAGATAAAAGAAAAAGCAAGAAACTTAACAAAACTGAAGAAGTTTGCTTGAATCTGAACTCTGTGTTGATCAATTCTTTCTCTGAAGGTGGACAACATTTTTCATCACGGGTCCTTTGGAACTCTTTTGGATCATTGTTATAATCATAATAGCTAAGTTTTTCACACTGATTATCATTACAATATTGCTATTACTGTGTACAATGTTCTTCTGATTCTGCTCATTTCACTTTACATCAGTTCACATACATCTTCCCAGTATTTTCTGAAATTATCCTGCTCATCATTTCTCACAGCATAATAAGTACTCTATCACAATCATGTGCCAAAGCTTGTTAAGTCATTCTTAAGTCATTAAATCATTGGTACACATCTCCTCAATTTTTAATTCCAGAAATATATTTCTGTGTGTCTGTGGATACTATTTTTTCATCCTGAGCAGTGTTTTGTCGAATGTTCCAGTATAACCCTGTTGTTCAGGGTTCCCTACAAATAAAGGTTTTCACATAAACAAAATAAACAAATCACCACTCATTAATCATATCTAAACTACATTTCTATGAATCAACTAGCAGAATTTGGTATTTTAACTACTTCTAAATGAAGCCTTGTAAATAATTATTATAATTTTAGGTACTTAAGAAAGTGATAATATTCATTAACAGCCCTCAGTCCTGCAGAGACTTTCAGGAATTTGTGATTCATTCAAAACCAACATCAATTTAGAAGCTTTTGCATTCTGAAGCATTATTTAAAAAGCAAGCTATGTGAAATTCCCAGGCTTGCAATATAATGTATAGCCCTTTATTGCTACAAAACTTGGGCCAACTTAACTCTAAAATCAAAGCTAATGGCCCTGAAAAAGAACTGAGTTAGAGAATTCTATGACATATCATATTATAAATGTCAAAGCTAGAAAATCACATATTATTCAGTAAAGATTCAAAGTGCCAATGACTTCAGGAGTTAATACAAGTATGGTTTTCACAGTTTCAGGTAAAATGAATTTGTCCTTCTTTTGAGGCAGAAGAGTGCAAAAACCTTTCCAATTTGCTTATTCCCAGAAGTGGTAGAGCCAGTCAAGAACAAACCAGTTAGTCAATCCAGGAAATCAGATACTGAGGAGGGAATGTATCCTTCATCACATTACCAATCAAAAAGTATATAATACATACTTAAGCAGAATTGTCCTGGAATTCATCAACTGTCATTGTCTTTCTGTATCCTTATAATAAATTTTTCTCTTCTTCTAGCTCTACAACATTTAATCTGTCATCAATATTCTGCTTTAAAATTCCATTGTAAGCCTGGTATTATTATTCCCAGTGCCTTTTTGTCTTTAATCTATAAATCATTCTTTTTAACATCTGTGCTTTCTCCTTCCTGGCAGCCTGAAGTAGCTTTTCTAAATGAATGTGAGGTTTTTTTATTTTGAAGAAAATAACAACTTTGTTTTTTTATAATTTAATTTGCAAAGATATGAATCGTTGTCACTTGAAGTGCATACATCACAGAGTACATTAATGAACTGATAAATGGTATTAAAAGCATTGCTTTAATATAACATCAAATTCTTTGCTTAGTATTTTTAACAATCACCTGAGTAAAGACATATGTCTGTCTCTATACATACATGCACACATATGTGTATGTATGTACACATATGTGTTTAGATACACATACATAATCCAACATAATACACACATATACATATATACACACTATATATCCAAACACATATGCATGTGTATATATACACATGCATACATACATACATATACACCTTTACTTACATACATATGCCTATATATATATGTGTGTGTGTGTGTTTGTCTGTGTATACGTGTGCACTTTTATAAAATTTTCATAAGATTGAAAACATGTTATGCACCAGTGACATCTCCAGGTGACAGAGAGAAAGCCCCAAAAGGTATCATCAACCTAGGATACGTTTGACAAGTATACTT
This sequence comes from Notamacropus eugenii, assembly GCF_028372415.1. NCBI lineage: Eukaryota > Metazoa > Chordata > Mammalia > Diprotodontia > Macropodidae > Notamacropus > Notamacropus eugenii. The sequence goes on along the minus strand of NC_092874.1, from coordinate 338,712,954 downwards.
ATAAAACTTTTCCTTTGGTTCAAAAAATCAGCTTCATAAGAACAGGGTGGGGGAAATATAGTTAGAAAGCACTTCATCTGAAAAAAATAGATTAAGTTTATTAAATGCTTGTAATCAGTTTTCAAAGAAATGTAAAATTTGTTTGACTGACTAAAAGGAAATGTCCTTTTCAGTCCTGGGAGCTGGTGGTGCTACTATACTCTACCTTAGTCAGTATGGTTTTTGGCATCTGAAAGTGTCACTGACCCATTCCATTGGTAATACACTGGAATTATTTATAAAATTATTCAGAAACTATTTCTCTTGACTTTTTAAATACCACACACCCTCTGAACCTGCTTAACTGATTTGTATTCCTTCCATGCATGTCCCTTAATTATGAGTGGTGTATGGGAGAGGGGCACATGGTCACGCACACAGGCACATACACATTTGTCCATATTTATCCATAATCTATTGAAAGAAATGGAAATGTTTATCCTGTAGAAGATATAGAAGTCTCATAAAAGATGCCTTAAAATAATTTGAATAGCATTAATATGGAAGAGAAATTGAGTTTATTCAATTTGTCCCTAAAGGACAAAGTTCAGAATAATAAGTAGAAATAGCAACCTGGCAGATTTAGTCTAGATCTAAGGGGAAAATAAAGCAAAACAATAACAAGCAAACGAAAACAAAACACAAATACAGCTGTCTAACAAGAGAATGAGATTCATTTGAAGGGAGTAAATTATCTTTCACTAGAGGTTTTCGAATAAAGTCTGGATCCATACTTTTAGTTTCATATTGTTGAGGGGATTCCTGTTCAAGTTTGGATTGTACTAAATGGAGGTTAATTGTAGGTTTCAGATTGTATTTTTATATAAATCAGCCACAATATATCCGGGACATATATTAATCCAGTATTTGCTTTCTGGTTCATGAGTCTAATAAAGACTCTTTTTTCAAAATATTAGTAAAGTTATCTGTATTTTTTAAATAGCAAAATAGATAATGGAATAGATATGATAAATACAAAAAGAAAAAGATATAGTGCTCTAGTGTGTGATAAACCTGATAACAGCAATCTTATGGAAGGTATTCTTATTTGGTAAGTAGCTTGTTAAAATGATTTTCAAAAATCTTTTTTGTTTTGTTTTTACTACCAGTCTTCCTTCCGTTTTCATCTTTGAATGCTCTTAAGACGAATTTTCTCAATTGGGTATCCTGCCAACATTTTTCAAATCTGGTTTTGCTCTTCATTTTACTCTTTTGTTTATGATATGATGCTATTTGTAACTATCTATCATCCTTCTTCATAATTTTTAAAAAAGTTTACATTTTAACTCAGTGTTGCTGTTGGCAGTCATTTCTCTGCATTTGCCAAATAAATCAGGTGTTTGCTGGTTAAGACACTTTCTGGATTATTTTGGTCCAGTTATTTTGACAGTTCACTTTCTTTGATTAAATTATTAGAGCGGGTGTCAATAGCATTTCTGTTTTCTACTTCCCTTTTTGGTTTTTAATTACTTGTTTAAGTAGTTCCTGGTTGAGTTGATTCATTTGTAGGTCATATTTTTTTTTTCTCATACCCTAATTTTTTTTTTTTTTTTTAGTGCAAAAACTTGACTCTAACATGTTCGGGATCCAACCATGTATTGGTTCTCAAACAGGAACAAACACATAACAAGTTCATGAAAATATAATATATTTCATTCTATATGGTGATCTTGATGTCCAGTAGCTATGAGTATTTTCAAGTGTATTTTTCATACAGAGGCATGAAGCATATTTGTAATCTACAAGCATTTGAAGTTTTTCATTCTTTCTTCTAGAAACATACTTTCCCATGTATTTCTCCCTATTCTCATATTTTCTCTCCCTTGCTTTAAAGTTATTAAGTATCATGGGATTTGTTGATTTGAAGAATCTTATCAATTTCTTCACACTTAGCAACTAAAACCCACCTATAATCTGCAATTTTATGATAGCATTTTTGTAAATACTTCTGATTGATAATATATTTAATAACAATCATCATTAAAGTTAATAATTGAGAAATAAGATAATCATTTAAAAATATGTTTCACTGCCTTTGCTTGCAAAATAAAATCCACTTTGCCAACTCATTTCTTTTCCTCTCCAGCGGGTATTTATAAACTTTCTTTCATATAACTGCAACTTTATTTTTCTTTCTAGTTTCATTTATAGTGAGAATACCAAGGTTGATATTATTTAATTCCTCTATCTATATATCTCCATATTGGTTGTTAGAAAATACTTCAAATATGAAGAACCAGTAGTCAAATTAGGGTTCATAGTTGGTCTAAAAGTAGTATGATTCTTAACACCCTTTTTTACTTTTCTGTCATCAGAGCACTGTCAATTCAGAATCAGATATATGCGCAGAATTGAAGGACTTTAAAAAAATGTTTTTCTTTGTTTCATTGGATGCTAAATAAAAAAAAAAAAAATCAGGTGGCCAGCCTCATGGTGACATACCTTTATGGAGATAACTAAATTGATCCTTCAAACAGATTTAATCAGTTGCCAGGCCATATTCAAAATCTTTGCAATATGGCAGATCTTGATAAAGTTTAGGCTTTCTAGAAAAGCTAACCAAAAAAATCATGTCACTGTAAGGCATGAGGATAGTGCATTGTAGAGAGTGGTTTTTGATGCTTTTGCTTATTTTTTTCCGGTGAAGGGTTTATAAGGGTAGCAATTAAAGGGGATGAAATGACAGTAGTTAAAACACAAGTAAACCTTAAAAAATATATTATCAAGATGTAAGAAAGTTGAAGCCATGAATAAGACAGTGGTGGAGAATTTATATGGTATGTAGATTTATAGAGATAACTTCTCCTCAGAGTTGGGTTGTGAAATGTAGGACCAGTGTGATGCAATACCTTGAGAGTAAGCAGGATGAGGTGAAGGTTTTTGTTTGTCTTTCTTCTGTTTTGTTTTTCTTTTTGGATGTGGGAGATCTGCATATGTTTGTAGACAGCAGGAAACTGGTCCCGATAGAAAGGTTGAAAATTAGGGAAAGATAATTCTGAAGTTGTATATCATACCTATGTGACTGGCATAATTGATGAAAAAGGAAAATGACAAATATTGGGGGATCTGTGAGAAAACAGCGACATTGGTGATGAATCTGTGAGCTGGTACAGCTATTCTGTAAAGCAATTTGTAGTTATGCCCCAACTGTTATTAAATTAGGTATATGCTAACTCATTGACAATGTTACTTGGTCTGTACCAGTGAAGAGACCATAATAAGAAGGGGAAGGGGAGACTCGTGTACAGAAAAACATTTGTTCTAGCTCTTTTTTGTGCTAGAAAACAATTAAAAAGTAAGAGGAATTGAGGTCATGTATATCGTGTGATACTATTATGCTGTTAGAAATGATGGAGGACATGGTTTTAGAGAAACCTGAGAAAACCTTTAGAAATTAATATAGATTAAAGTGAACAGAATCAGGGTAAAAAAAATGTATATACTAACAACAATCTTATAGAGGTAAACAGTTTTAAAAGACTTTGGAACTTTGATCAACACAACGAAGAACCATAATTTCAGAATACTCAAGATGAACAGTAACCTACCTCCTGATAAAGTACTGAAAGACTCAGCATACATATTGAGAAATATATGCATATATACATGTATGTATGTATATAACTTTGCTAATGTGGGAATTTATTTTGCTTAAGTATATATTTTCTAGTAAGGATTTTTTTTCTTTTATTTCTTATTTTCATCAGTGGGAGAGGAGTTATGGAGAGATTGTACATCTGAAATTAAAATAAAATAAATTAGAAAAAAGAAAATTAGGGAAAGAAGAAAAGAACAAGGGGAAAAACCTCTTAAAAGAGATAGGAGGGTTTGGGATCCACATCACAAGTAGAGATATTTCCAAAGAGTACCAACCACTTTATCTAGGGTTCCATTGAAATAAGAGATGATGAGGAATAACATTGTGGGGATTCAGATATAAAACTGAGTATGAAAAAGAAAAAAAATCTAAATCTGTAGTTCTGATAAATTGGAATAGGAGTGATTTTTCAAGTAATATGTCTCTCCCTCTTTATATATATATATATACACACACACACACATATATGCATTTATATATGTATATATATATATATACACCTGTACATATGTATGTATTTATGCACACAACACATGATTCTTCTAATAATAGCTCCCTTAAAGTACTTTTTAAATATGCCTTGATCTATGATAATATTTTTTATATAAAAGTAATAGGAACTCTTCTGTCATATGAAATGTTATATACCTGTATTGAATTATGATGTTACTTTTTTCTTTATTCAAAAAACTTTTTTATGTAAGATGAAATGTATCCTATGACAATTTATACAAATTTAACAATAATATAAACTCATTTACCACAATGGAAAACCAATTTATTACAAATGTTTGGTATTTCAAATGTGCTGTTCTCCTCATATGAGCTTCAAGTACTTAAATAAAAATAAATTCTATCTATACAATCACTTAGTTCATATCACCTCCTAAGCCTGTATTATTTTCCCTTGCATCATCCACATCTATCAAATCCTATTGTATCCTTCAATGCCTACCTCTACTGTCATCAAGACAAATGTCCTATTTGTGCTTTACCATTTTAATAACTCTATTAAAATAATTCAGGTCAGTGAGTCATTATCTAATAGTAATACTGAATTGATTATTGTTCAAAAATGAAAATTTGGGTAAAGGAGAATAGGTTGTTTTCAGGGTCATTCTAGAAAACCAGGACAAGACATCTGATAATGAGATTTTATGTTATCTGTTCATAGTTTCTCATCTTGTTTGCAAGGTAACTACCAAAAAGTTTATTGGGAAGTCACCTCTGTAGAAGATAATACTTAACGCAGATAGGATAGCTATTTTTTCACATATGAAAAGATGCCATTTGAAAGTGGGATTAAAGTACTTTTACTTAGCCTCCAAGGGCATAGCTAGCAATTTACATTTACATTGCAAACAATGTAAATTAGAATTCTTGTTAAGAAAAGTAAAACTACAATAATGTAATGTAATGTAAATACTGTAAAAGTTGTATAAGTTGCCTTTGGAAGTACAGGTTTCCCCCTTATTAGAGATCTTGAAATGGTACTAGATGAGCTCTTGCCAAAGATGTCATACAGATAATTCTTTTTCAAGTCCAGCTTGAACTATATGCCGTCAGAGATTCGATGACCTTAGGATTAGCATCCCGTATAGTGCTAGGAATTGTGCTTTTCAATATAGTCCATATCCAAAATATATAGCTCCCAAAAATGGTTTCCAACATAAAATTTTCTGGTGCCATCAGGCCTTATATTGAGGGGATAAAATAGTCAATAGTTTCATAGCCAAAGTCTTCTAAATAATAAACACAATTGGCTGGATAAATAAGAAATTCTTTGCCTAAAGCTGCATTAAAATTATGAGACTGTTGCACAATCTTTTTCATTTGACTAGTTCAGTGATATTCAGGGAGTTCAAGTAAATGATCAGTTTAATAGATTTTTTGTTACTCATACATGGCAATAATTATTTCTGAGCATTGAGAGGGACTTTGGTTTTGTACAAACAGCCTTGTGAGAGTGCACTGACCTACTGATACATGGAATCTCTAGGACAAGGAACCATTTACACTGTCAGGTCAAGGCATTCTTTAGATTAATTTATTCCTTCAGAAAACAAGTAACTCAATATTCCATCAAAAAACTAATACCTCAATCCCTTCTTTAAGGATGAATCCCCCCAAAATGAAAAAAAAGCTATCTTTTACACCACTGACTGACTCAGTTTTGGAAATACTAAACTCCAAACATACTCTTGAATTATTACTATGAAAACAGAGAGGAAGCTACAACTAACTGTGATCAGATTTTTATTAAATCTGATCCTTCCTTGACTGAGAGAGACACGGAGAGATAAATAGACACAGAGACAGACAGAGACAGTAACACAGAACCAGAGAGAGAGACACAAAGGGACTGACAGACAGAAACAAAGATGGTGATAGAAATAGAGAGGAGAAATATGGAGGCAGAGAAACAGATATAAAGACAAACTGAGATAAATAGAAAAGAAGACATAGACAAAGACAGAGAGATGGAAAGAGACAGAAACAGAAAGACAGAGATAGGTAGAAAGACAGACAGGAGAGACAAAGGGAAGAAAAAATGTATCAACTCAGCATCATTTTAAAATTATATTTTGAGGATCCATGAAAATGTTGACAGTGATGAATTTATTTTCACTTTAATAATATATATTTTGCAGACCTCATACTGGAAATAAATTGTAACAATGAAGGCTCAGTTCATGTAGGTAGGACTTTTTTTCTTTAATGTGTTTATGTTTGATTTCTGTACTGCCTCAGTGACTGACTGAGATTACTTTGTACATAGTAAATGGACATCGAATAAAGAAATTTCCCATCAATTTAAAAAAAATTGGCAAGAGCTACAACGAAGAAATAAAATCATGTGATGACAGATGATCTTTTAAAACATTTTCCAAGGCCATTCTGTTTCCAGCAAAACCTGTTCACATTTGATCAATAGCCATTCCTTTTTGCTGGTTTGAAGCACTACTTCCTATAGCTACATTCTAAGGTTTTAGGGGTGGTCTGACCTGAGCTCTCCTGGACAAAAATAAGCGTTAAGTCTTATGAAATCCAGCTCTGCATTAGTCTTGCATCTTCAGGTTATCAGGGTCAGTGTTGGATCCTGTAACCTACAGATGGAGGAAAAGATGCCAATAAAGAAGAAAAATAATAACAAATTTTCATTCAAGTTTATTTTTCCTTTAACCCAGCATATCGGATATTTTGGGATCAAGTTTATGGGATGATGAGAGCTGCAGTTCATTCCAAGTGATTTGCTAAATAAATAAAGCATAAAGGCTTGACCATTTTAAAATATTGTCATTTTTTAAGGACTTAAAATAGGGTTTTCATGAACTGTTTAATGACCTTGATTATACTTTCAGAATATCAAAGAATATTCAACATTCACCTCCCTCTCTCTCCATCTTCCTTTACCCATTCCTAGTGTTGACATGTTTTGAAAATAAATTCTGCCAAGAAATGAACCCAATTGAAGAGTTACATTTTTCATGTTAGCGAAAAACCAGGAATTACTCACCTACAGAAAGGGCTGCCTAGCACATCTGTTACTCCACAGACACACATATGCAGTTTTTTGAGATTAAAACATTAGATAAAAGATGATGGAAGAAAAGAGAGAAAGCAGAAGAGAACATAAGGGCAGCTGTGGAGAAAGGAGATTCTAAAGTAGAATGAATTTTTTGTTGTTCAGTTGTTTTAATCATGTGTGACTCTTCATAACCCTATTTGGGGTTTTCTTGGCAAATATTCTGGAGTGGTTTGCCATTTTTTTCTCCAGCTCATTTTACAGATAAGAAACTGAGGCAAAAAGAGTTAAATGACTTGCATAGGGTCACATAGCTAGTAAGTGTCTGAGGTCAGATTCAAGCTCCGTTCTTCCTAACTCCAGAATCAGTACTCTATCCATGTACCACCTAACTGGCCTTGTTATAGCATACAATTGACTAACGAATGCAGGAAGAAATTAATGTGCTTTAGAAAAGAAATGGACTACTATTCCGTCTGAAACTCTAACTATTAGCAATGCAGCAATTAGCAATTTAATTAATCAATTTATTAATAATTTATTTTTAGAATTGTCTAGAAGTTTATAACATCCTTGGAAAGTATGAGATGTTTAGAGATTACTGGAGCTAGGTATACACCACCAAAATCCTAAAAAAGCACAACAAAACTGTTTTGTGATATTACTTTTCCATTGAATTCATTCATTTATTCATTGATATTTACCAAACCATTCATTTCTTAAATATTTATTGATCACCTATTAAGTGACTACTATTTTGCTAGGTACTTTAATAAATGTCAAAGGGCAAGGAGAATATATAAGAGCAATATAAGAATAAATGCTGGATGATTTGATAATTAGTTTATTATCGAAACAGGGAGAATAAGAGTGTTTGCAAAGGGGATAGATAAAATTCAATAAAGGATTAATGGAGAAGGTGACCTTTGAACCAGATCTTAAAGAAGAGAGAGATAAAGCAATAAAATTGTGGTCAAGGGCATTTAGACTGGAATTAGCAAGTCTTTCATGAGAAGCAGCAAATAGATTGACTTAGATGCAATGAAATATCTGTGTACCTAAGTATTCATGTTCAATAAGATTCATTCAGTTTATAATTTAAGGATACTTAGTTAAACTGGTGTTTTATATTAAGTTACTATCAAAACATCCATGACCACAAAATAAGACAAGGAGTTTCAAAATATTATTTAGTTGGAAATGTTCAGTTATTTGAGTCTTCTTATTGAAAGCAAATGCTAGATTTATGTTTAAGCATATGTTTTTATAAGAAAACTTCTCTAATGCTTGGCCATGTAACAGAAATCTAGAGCCAACAGCAAATATTTCAGTTCCTGACATCAGCATTAATTGGAGCTCATTTCATTCTTCTGTGTTTTTTCATTTAGAAAATTGACTTGTTACTAGCTGTATCCAAGGTTTTAAGGAGGGAAGGTGAAAGTTTTAGACAATTATGTCACTTATACGATACAAAGTCAGAATTTTCCACTAAGAACAAATGTTTTGAGTCTTGAATTAGACTTGGGGAAAAAAACAACTTTTTTTAAATGATGTGGTAAGTAGAGGGAGTTAATTTACTCCATTAGGAATAAATGAAAATATTATACTTTATGTTAATACTTTCAAGTTGTCAAAGCACATTAACTTGCCAATGGTTGCCTAAGTATTTAACAGTAGACTAGTACCCAGGTCTCTTGTCTCTAGACTTTGTGTTCTTGTCATAGTCAGAAGAAGAATTATAAGACCAGATTTCATTTAAAGGTTTATGACTTCACTCAAAAATGAATGAAGCAGGTAAAGGAGGAGGAATATTTAACCGTCTTTAAAAAAAACGGTTCTGAGTAGAAAATAAAAATGTACTCAGGCAGAAACCTTATGTGTCACAAGACAGTGTTTATCAGTTTGTTATTCTCCCATGATGCATGCTATGTGTTTTCTCCAGTCTTGTACCATTGCTAAAAAATTTGCCTCACTCCTACTAGCCCTCAAATTTTGTTACTTGGGAACCCTGATTTGATCCAACATCATATTTTGTTTACTCTCCCAGTTGAGTCTTGACTCAGAATCTAAATCCCTTAGTAGATTTTCTCCTGAGGCCTTTATTAATTATCTTTAATCACTAGCAAACATTGAGGCAGAAGTCTTACAGAGATAGGCTACTTAACAAGGTGCCAGTTAGGAAAATGGGAAATGAGGGAAAATGTGAGTGAATTCTGAATTGATGTTTGTGGAAGTGTGTGTGTGTGTGTGTGTGTGTGTGTGTATGTGTGTGTGTGTGTGTGTGAATAGATTAGATAGATGGATAGTTGTTTGTTGTTCTTTGATCATTCTTGAAAAGGATCAATTGCATCATGAAAGAAATGTCTTAACTTCCCAGTAGATTAGATGTGAGGCAGAGCTGTACAAAATCTCATGCTCTCCTTCAGCATTATCAGAGTCTAGTGGCAAGACATAAGATAGCTTATACAGAGAGAGAGAGAGAGAGAGAGAGAGAGAGAGAGAGAGAGAGAGAGAGAGAGAGAGACGGAGAGAAAAGGAGGGAGGGAGATTATATGTTTATATGAGAATATATATGTATATGTATGTGTGTATCTATCTATAAAGGTAGTGCTATAGCACCAGAAAAGATCAAATAAAGTGTTATGAAATCTGCCAATGATGTTTAGTTACATTTGTACATGCAAGAGATAATCAATTATTATGTACTGACTTTTTATTAAATTTAATAAATCATAAATCAGTCATAACAATTAGTTTAGGTCCAAATGTCCAGGGCTTCAAATAAATAAGAAGATACCTAATGAGACTCAGACAACAAACAGGCATTTATTATACTTATCCTTCCCTTTCATCTTCATCTTTTGTTTTTCATGACAGTCTCAACATGGGGAAGCTATTTGTTCCAGAGAATTATTTTGGTTTCTCTTTACCTATGGAGATAGAAAACAATAGAAGATTGTGGCGTATTGAACAGATAGGAGTTGCTGTTGGTTAGTGGGCAGATTCTGTGAAACTTTGACAGGTTAAGAAGATATTCATGTGATTTAATGATTTTTGAAGACTATTTGCAAAATTTGTCTTAGTGTGTGGCTTCCTTTTTATGTCTGCATAATCTCATCTGAAAGATGAACAATTGCTGTTCATGTAGGTAGACTGTATTTAGCTGCAAATAAGATTTCCATGGGTGTAGCAAATGTCCAAGATAATCATTGTTTTGGTAAAGACAGGATTGGTATCCAAGAATCTTGGCAGCTGCTGTGGAGGGGAAGCAGGAAATTTCAGCCTCCTGTGGTGTGGCTTTCTCAGCAGGAGTTGGGCCTTGATATAATGAAAAGGATATGAAAGGAACACCCCACTGTACAAGATGCAATTCACATTGTGCTAAATGAGCAGACTGGTCGACATAAGGAAGATTTCTCATGAGAGAAGGAATTCATGTAGGGAGTGGGCTTCATTTCTTTCTCCAGCAATAGCTGGTATGTTACAGTGGAAGGAAGTCAAGCATTTGGTAATCCTCTTCATATCTAAGCTACAAATTAGCAAACTGGCCTTTTGACAACATCTGCATTTCTCAATCTATTTTAACCCCATTATTTTGTGCTCTCTCTCCCTCTCTCTCTCTCTCTCTCTTTCTCTCTCTCTCTCTCTCTCTCTCTCTCTCTCTCTGTCTCTCTCTCTGTCTCTCTCTGTCTCTCTCTCTCTGTCTCTCTCTCTGTCTCTCTCTGTCTCTTTCTTCTCTTCTCTTCTCTTCTCTTCTCTTCTCTTCTCTTCTCTTCTCTTCTCTTCTCTTCTCTTCTCTTCTCTTCTACTCATTCTAATATTTAGTCAGAAGGCATTTATTAAGCACTTGCTTTATGTCAGGTATGGTACCAGGCATGAGGATACAAATACAAACTATTCAACCTACTTCATTGTTTTAATTTGTAATCTAGTTGGTTGTAAAGTTATAACATTAATATTTTAGTGATCTATGAGTTTATCACTGCTGATACTCTGACCATAAGTAAATCTCAAACTTCCTGCAATATAGGGTCTTCATAATTTACTAGGGATAAAAAAATCAGTCAACCTGTGCAACTTGTGACCATCCTGAGAAGAAATTGAGCATTTCTGAATTTAGGCTGGTCCTCACGCATAATTCATTGCTGAGTCCACATTCAAAACATTTGGTTGGCCTTGATAGAGTTTTTATTCTGATAGTATAGACATTGCTGACAAAGTATTCACATAGAGCCCTACTGTAGCATTTTTTATTAAAATGATTCAATAATAATCTAATTTGTGTATGGATATTTCTAAATATTACTACTAGCATCTTCTAAAATAGCACATATTCATCATTTCATTTCACTTTTTCTCCTGAATTAAGTCAAGTCTTCCTCAGACTTCAGAGAGGCCTGGAAAGACTTATATGATCTGATGCTAAGTGAAAGGAGCAGAAAAAGGAGAACTTTGTACACAGCAACAACTACAGCAAGTGAGGAATTTTTCTTGTATTCTTGGTACTTCATTGCAATACAAGGACTTAAAAAATTTCCAGTTGTCTTTTAAGGCAAAATGCCTTCCACAGCCCAGAGAAAGAACTATGGAATTCAATCACAGAATGTAGCAGATCATTTTCTTTTGTATTACGTTTTGGTTTGTTATATGATTTCTCCCATTCATTTTAATTCTTCTATACAACATGACTATGATGAAAATGTATTTAATAGGAATGTATGTGTAGAACCTATATAAAATTGTATGCCATCTCAGCAAGGGAGGGAGGAAGTAAGGAGAAGGCAGGGGGAGGAGAGGAAAAATCTAAATTATATGGTAGTGATTGTAGAACACTGAAAATAAATGAAAGAAAAAAATATAAAAAAAAGAATTGTCTTCCTCAATCCCCCAGCTTTAATACTAGAAGGATCAGATGCATCAGGTAACACCAATATTTTTATCATAATTTTACTTTAATATAGACATTTTTTATCCCATCCTTGCTTTATGGATAAAAAACCGTGACAGTCAGTTGGTGCTGTTTGGGTTTCAAGATATCTCAAGTTCTGGTTCTTCCTCCCACCCCTAGGAGGATGTAAGCTCTTTGAGGAGAGAGATGGTTTTGTTTTTATATTTGTAGTTCTGATACTTAACATCATGCCTAAGGACAAGTAGGTGCTTACTAACTGGTTGCTGAATGTATTCTAACTTTAACTTTGTGAGTTGGTATTTTTTATCGCCATTTTACAAGATATAGAAACTGTGGTTTAAAGAGGTTGTGCCATAAGCATATTGGCACAGATAATACATGATTAAATGTGACACTTTGTCCAAAGATCATTCTGCTAAAATAGGGCATGAAACTAGAAGTGAGTGCAGTAAACACATGTTTTACACATAGAAGAGGCTTCAGACATCTTCCCTTGTAGTTTCATGACTAAAAAGAATCATTACCTGTAGTCAGATACAGCTTACCTCTGCTAGTCTTGATTGCACCCTCCTCAATTGTTCTTAATTTCTCGTCTTTTGCAAAGAACATCCAGCGGGCACACATGACAATGTAAATCTTGGAATGGGTAGTGTACTGTGACAAAGTTATCTTGCCTCATCTCTAATTGGTTGTAAACCAACTATATCAGTAAGCAAGCCAACATACACAGGAGTCCTGATTTATCATAGGTTCTTTCATCAGCTTCTCTAAAAGAAAAGGCAACTTTTGAGGAGTTAACACTTACTTTAATCAAACACAGGCATCAGAGAAAATCAAAATCAAAACTTCAGAGAAATCAAAAATCAAAAGATATATTTCCATATGTCTGACCCTTAACATACATACATACACAGAAACCAGAGAGGGAAGTACCAAATATCTGGGTTCTCAATCTGTGGGGTTGCTTAGTGGCTTCCCAGACTGTCATCTGACAGTCATACCTTCTTTCAAAAACTAAGCCCGAAGTAAAACCTCACCTTCAGAGGATTTATACTTTTCAGAGTCAGAGGGCATACCCCTCTGACCCAGTGCCTCAATAGAAAAAAATAAAAGGTACTTGGGACTCTCCTACAAAACAACTCTCTAATCAAATTTCCCTCCTAGGCAGGCCCATCAATGGGTGGAGAAGATCTTCTTCAATCACATTATTCAATCAAAAGCACTTTTAGTAAAACAAAAACAGAAAAAGATCCTAATTTGATTGCCATCACACCAACCGCTTAGTTCTAATGTGCCTTGATTTTCCTGCATCTAAAATGTATGTGTGTATGTATATATGTATATGTATGCATGTGTATGCACATATATGTATGTGTATATACATATATATATACACATGTGCATAAATCTGTAATTCCTATTATCTCTTGGAAGGAATATTAAAAAGAAGAAAGATCAATTGTAGGACATTTATTAAGTTTCTCTAAGATAATGGTCACAATTATCAAAGGGATGGTGCCTATATGAGAGTTTCTTATGATTTGTCTCTAAAATTAAAGAACTGAAAATTAAGAGTTTTAAAACGTGGAAGAATGGTTCAAGACTTGCCTTCATAACACACTACTTCTATGTACCTGGACAAGTCACTTAACCACTAAGTGAACCCAGATGAATCGCTAGAGTAAATTACAAAGGAGTTACTGATTTGTATAAGAAGAGACAGTACATGGATACAGTAGGTGCTCTCTACTAGCTCACATAAAAAATGGGAGAGGGGCAAAGTTTGTTACCTAGCATGAACAATATGAATGTGGTACCTACCTTTAAGTAATTATAAGTTAAGATAATTGATTTAATTAACTTAAACCAAAAAAAAAGATTTTAAGTCCTTGGTGCTTTTCAATAACAGAATGAATAATTCAACAGGAGAAAAATAAGTTGATATGGTAGATTGTGTCATTCTTCTTGATGACAGTTTTGTGATGAGGCACTCTTCTTCTGGAAGTTCATACAAAAACAAATACACATTTTGACACCAGGAAGATGCTTGTATTTTATTTCAACAGCATTTTGTCATTTCCAGTTTAATAGGTGTTTGGAAATCTCCAGTGACTTATTGATTCTGAATGAACTATTACGAAAAAAAATCATTTGCAAGGGAAATGTTTGACACAGTGAATAAGGTAGCATTTATGCAAAATTCAAAAAATGGAATTGTCTCTACTGTAGTCTTTTATAAATATTTATGATACTAATTACAGAAATTTGTTCCAGTTTGCCAAGGAATAGGCTAACCAAAGCTCATTAAGAAAGCAGTAAATGCAGCAAGCAGCATCTTATTACAGCTATAAAATAAGACTGTGGTAATATGCAAAAGGTTTACCTTAAACATCCTTATACAAATTATCTAAGGAGATATTGAGTGAAATGGAAAAAAAAGAAGGTTCAGAAGTAGATATGAGCATTACATCTTAATATTTCAGGATGGTGAGTTAATCATTTCAATGATAATTTATAAAGGAATGGCTGATGATCACTAGAATTTTGATCTGCCTGTGATTTACATCTGATGATTCCAATCTTCACATCAACACTTTTCTTCCTCTTATGATATGGTTCATAAATCACTATATATCCAAAAGCAGAATTGCATTTGTCAAGTTTTTGCAAAGATGCTAGTAGATTTTTGCTTTGCAATTTTTAAAAAAATTTCTTTAGAGATGACTTGCATGTAACCCATGTATCTGTGCTAATTCCATGTTTATTTAGCTCCTTTGCTCTCTAGAAGGTCTCCATTTGAGAACTAGAGATAGGTGAAGAGACGTAGATGAACAATTGCTTTTTTCTTTCCATAATGCATGTAGAACTCTATAAAATGAAGATTCTATATGAGTAGATTCAGTCGATAACAATTACATACCTGTAATACACAATATCATAAAACAATTGTAGTAATGGTATTTTTTAAAGTACTTTGTGAGATTGGATAGAGACGATCATTACTGAGTTAGGATATAGATGAAATATACAAATAACATTGGGATAGGAGATAGTCTTTACTTGACAAACAATGGAATCCAAATCAGGATGAGACGAGATTATTTACGTTTTAGGGAGCGGGGATATAATCAGATTTGCTTGTAGTATAAAGTTGGTGCAAGGGAGTAGTATGAGATAGAAATCTAATGGTGGTGCCATTTTGTGAGCAATCTTGAATAACAGGAAAGGGAGCTTTTGCTTTAGCTGATGAATAATAGAAAACCAATGAAAAATTTTGATTAGGGAAATGTGGAGATCTGGTAGAAAGTTTACTTTGGTAGTGGTATAAAGAATGTATTTAAATATGTGGAAAGAGAAGAGGGAAATGGCAGAGGAAAAGTATTTCATTAGTCCAGGTTAGGTGTGTATTGGGATCAGAACAATGAAAATAGAAAGCAAGAAATGGAAGTGAGGGATGTTGGAGATATAGAGCAAACAGAACCTGGAAATAAAGTAGATAGACAGCTGACTTCAGGGACAGGATGATTTACACCCAAATGACTTGAACTCTAGTTACTTAACCTTTCAGGGTCTCATACAAGACTCTATGACTATGAACTGGCAAATAATTATTGATTCCTTAGTAGAAGGCACTTCAACATTGTGGAATTCCCTACAAAAAAGAAATCACATGTCTGATTCTTCCCCCAGCCTTCCCCTGCACACACACATACACACACACACACATACACACACACACTCACACTCACACAGTCACATACAGACAGCAGTAAAGTAAGGTAGAAGACAAATCCAAGATAAATTCCAATATTTCAAAAGTGGGAGATCAGTTGAATAAGGATGATTTAGATAGAAATTGTGAAATCAGGCTTGGAGAGAAAGATTATTACTTTAATTTTAAATACACTGAATTTGAGGTGCCAGTGAGATATTCAGGTAGAGATGTCCTGTAGGCTGTTAGAGATGTGAGTTAAACTCAGAAGACAAAAACAGGTGATAAAATTCGTGCATCTTATCCACGGAAGTAACAGTTGAAGCCTTAGGGATGGAGTAGGTTTCAGAGAAAAAAAAATACCCATGTAAGGAGAAGAATAGAAGTACAGAACTGGTGGAATATACACAGTCAAGGTACCAGGAAGACAAAAACAAAAGCAGTTCCTTGAATTGTAGGGACTGAACCAAGATAGTTCAATGTCTTGGATGTTGGAATCAACCATTACAAAAAATGCTAAGTTCAAGAAGAGAGAGGAACAAGTAGTGGGAAATTTTACATGTAATTGGCACTTAATAAGTGTTTTGTGAATTATTAAATGGAATCTTGTGGGAGAAGCCTGGTTGCAAAGAGTTGAACAGAGAGTAAGTAGTGAAGAATGAAAAAGCTCGATGTACAAGCTAGGTCATGATTAATGCAAATAATGAATCCTGGGAAGTGCCTACAGTGCCAAAGTAATATTCACAGCCCCTACAGTGGCTGTCAATATGCCCGCACAGTTCTGAATCACAAAATATAACAGACTCTCCACATGGAAAATAGAACCAAAACATTTATTCAAACACTAGAAAGCCAACCCCAACACCAGAAAACCAAATCCATCATAGCAAGGAAGAAATTCATCATAGTAACCAAGAAGTATATACACATTATCAGGCCTTCTCACAAACAGGTTTCCCTTAGCAAAATGCCCTTTTCTCACTCACAGCCAGCTTCCTGCCTTCTCTGTCCTTCCCAGCTCTGACTAGTCTGACCAACTTCTTCTCAGCTCCACCCCTTCCTGTTCTATTCATTCACCAAGCTCCTCCTACCACAGGTTTCATGTGACTCAAACTCATGTGATTTAGGCTTCCATGTGATTTAAGCAGGTCACATTAGCCTCTTAATGGATGGGAAAGATCTTCCTATTCCATTAAAAACACATTAATTCCATTAAATGTACATTACCAATATATTCAGCCCTAAGATATTTTATATATTACATAGGTCAATGGGGAAACTGGTGTCAACAGAGCTTTACAACAATATAACAGGGATCACACAAAATAAGCACATAAAGCAATTTCTTAGGCTGGGGCTTCATTCAGCACGAGCACCCCAGCATGCCCCCCTTGAATGAATGGGGTCCAAAATCCCTTGGGGTAAGGGGCAAAAGTTTCTTCTTTCATAGCTACTTCCTGCTGAAATTGGATGTAGAGTTGTCCCTGACCCAAAAGGTCCCATTCTAGGGGTCAATTCGTTCAGGGGAAACACATCAGTTGTGGACAGGGGGTAACAATCAATTTATGAGATCAGGCATCTGCACGTAGAGGATTTTAAGCCTGCAGAAACAAATCTGACAAATAAGGTGAACAGACAAAAAGACAAAGAAACAAGGAGACAACGACCAGGAGGAGGGTAGATGTAGGGCTAACCATTCACTTTTGTTTACTGTGTTCTAATTTGCAGTTTGGGGGTCACCATTCTGGCTAGAGGTATACTTCCTTTAATCTGAGCTGGGGTCTGGACAATTTCCTATTCTCCCTGCAGGTGTAATAAATCTTGATACAGTATTTCAGAAGGATCTGTGGGGCACTTCTTATTTCCCTGCTCAGTCTAATATCAAGCCCCTTTTCTCGGTACATTTTATATAATGTCATCTATTCTTTTAAAATCTGCCCCTGCTCTCAATAGAGCAGTTAACAATTATTTTCTTGTCAATCTATTCTAACTTTGAATCCGCTGGCTATTTGCTCTTCGGCTATTTGCTCTTCTTTCAGGAGGAAATGTATCTTTTTCACTGATTCTCATAATTCAAGGTACCAATGATTCTCCTGTCCTTTGGGCAAATAGACTCAAAATATCTGTGACCTCTTGTTGAGTAAAATCCTCAATTACCATCCCAAACGCTGTTTGCCCCCCTGATTCGAGTATTAGATGTGCTTCTGTCTGAGAAGCCTCCCCCTCTAACACTGTTTCATTTTCCTCCTCTGACTTTGTTACATTTTCTTCCCACACAGTCTCTTGGCAGTGGTTGTCATGGCAACTAGGCTGGGTCTGTACAAAGTCTGCTTACTCTTTTAAAGGAGAGCCCAAACTCTGAGAATTCCCATGCAAACTAGATATTTTTTTTTTTTTTGCATTTGAATTTTTTTCTCCAGTATCCTGTCTCTGCTCTTACGTATAAAGGTATAGTTTGTCAAAAGCCCATCCTCTCTTACACATCCCTGTCAGTTCTTTTCCTGGTTCT
The DNA here is from genome assembly GCF_028372415.1 of Notamacropus eugenii. Lineage (NCBI taxonomy): Eukaryota > Metazoa > Chordata > Mammalia > Diprotodontia > Macropodidae > Notamacropus > Notamacropus eugenii. The sequence continues at coordinate 338,694,661 of NC_092874.1, read as the reverse complement.
ATTGGTACTCCTTGCAAACATCTTTCCAAATCTCTAGGTTCTCCCTTTTGTAGCCTCGGTTCCCAGTTTTCACAGAGCCCTGTACTTTTAGCCCATTCTCTTGCTAAGGAGGAATAAGGTAAATCTTGCCATCCTGGGATATCCATTTCTCTCTCTAAAGCCTTTCTGCCTCCAAATAGAAGTCGGATATTCCACAATCCCATCCTTGTTGTCTACATGCAATGTAGAACCAATGGGATCTTCACAGCGAGTACAGCAGCTATGAACACGCCAGCACAATTCTGAATCATAAAATATAAGACTCTCCAGATGGAAGAGAGAACCAAAACATTTATTCAAACACCAGGAAGCCAAATACCAACACCAGAAAATGAAATCCCTCATGGTAACCAAGAAGTCTATGCACATTATCAGGCCTTCACAGAAACAGGCTCCTTTAAGCAAAATGCCCTTCTCTCACTCTCAGCCTGCTTTCTCTGTCCTCAGTTCTGAGTAGTCTGACCAACTTCCTCTCAGCTCTATTACAACTCCACCTGTTCCTGTTCCCACCCTTACTATTCTGACCCTTCAGCATGCTCCTCTCACCACAGGCTACATGTGACTTAGGCTTCCATTGACTTAAGTAGGTCACATAGACTTATTAATGAATGGGAAAGATCTTCCCATTCCATTAAAAATACATTGATTCCATGAAAAGTACATTCATAAAACAGCTGCATTATTTGAATTTTCACTGTATATTTCAGTTGAGCTCCAATTAACTATCATATTTTATATGATTATAGCCTCTAATAATGTGAATTCAAATATATACAATCATTTCAGGGGTTTTATTATTCTCAGTAATTGAGATTGTGTAGATAATTTTTCTCAAGTCTATTAATGGAGGGAAAAAGTGAGATGAGACAATAATTGAATGGGATAGATGGGTCCAAAAGGAGGGTTTTTTTTTTTTGTCTCATTTTAAGGATTGCATATTTCTATCACTTAAAGGGAATAAACCAGTAAAGAGGAAGAGATTAAAAGAAAGAATAAGGGAAAATATTTTGATAGTTGCAATTGGTTATTACTGAAATGACCAGTGGAAGTAATACAATCTCCTTTTCTGAAGGCATTTAAAAAGGGGAGAGACAAGTAATTATTCAGCTCAATCTGAAGGTAAGAAAGTACTTTATTTATTTCTAGTGGGTCTCTGATAACTATATTTCTTTGATTCTGTTTTTTTTTCTTCTTTACTTGTTCTAGGTCTTTGGTAAAGATCAGCAATTAGTCTGTAACTTAAATTTTAGAGAGTTTTCTGAGGAATTGAGAAGTTCAGTAATTTACAAAGAGTAAGAGGCATAATCTAAATATAATCATAAGAAAAACTGCTTCTTCAGTAAACTTTGAAACACTGTGCATTTGTAAACTTACAAATTGAAATGGCATGATAAACAAAATATGGCTGGTATATTACATAAGGAAAATTTCAGCAAAGCTATATCTTTTTTTTAATAAGTTAAACAGAAATTTCCCTGAGAATTTGCAATTGATTACTTAAAAATATGCTACATTACTGGCAGATTGTAAAAGATTTTGAATTAAGTAATATAAAAGAATTGCTAAGCATTTGTAGGAAATGTTAGTACATATGCAATACCTCATGTTATACTGAAAGTGTTTATCTTACCAAATGAAGAGAGGGGAAAAATCTCCATTTACTATCTTTGTGTCATATATCAGTTCAAACATACTTATATATCAAAGGTAAACAGTATATGTAGTGTCAAATAACTTAGAAACTTAGAAATGCAAGGGGTCTGGGAAGCCAAATATTCCAATTTGTCCCTGGCTTAAAATCACCCACTTACAATACCTAATAAGTGGCTTTCCAGATGTTTGAAAACCTCAACTCACTACCTCTGGAGGTAGCCCATTCCACATTTAGATAAATCTCTTTTTTTATTTTTACTTATACCAAGTCTTTATCTGTTTTGCTCTAACTTCAGCCACTGTTTCTTTTTCGATGTAGCATAAAAGTAATCCCTCTTCCTTGTTCTTACAGTATTCTCTTTCTAAAGGTAGACTTTCTTCCTATGATCTCTTTATGGCATGTTTTCCAGTGATCTCACTTTAGTTGTGGACCATATATGAACACCTACAGTTTATATGTCTTCCTAAAATTTGGAATCTCTGTGAAATAATATATGCTTTCATCTTTCTAGACTGGAAAAAATAGTGGCTGGATCTCCTAAAATCTCCCCCCCCACACACACACACACTTTCCATTAGTAATATTAGTGTAATCTATGTTTACCATATCTTTAAGGGCCAAATGGAATGTTGCAGACAAAGCAATTTTGTCTGGAAATTTTGAAGAGTAATTTTGAAAAATGTCTTGCTATGAGGTATATCTCCCCATGGAGTAAAGGAGAGGGTATATGCTTTTGTCTTTTGATTTATTAATTCCATGAGATTAGTTGTAGAAAGAAGCTACTAAAAGTGAGAGTTTGTGAGGGGCCAAAGAGATTGTTTCTTGTTATAACTGAGGAGAAGCTAGAGAAGAAAGAAAGAAAGAAAGAAAGAAAGAAAGAAAGAAAGAAAGAAAGAAAGAAAGAAAGAAAGAAAGAAAGGAAGGAAGGAAGGAAGGAAGGAAGGAAGGAAGGAAGGAAGGAAGGAAGGAAGGAAGGAAGGAAGGAAGGAAGGAAGGAAGAATATTGAATGGTCTTTTCTGAAATTATTTTTACCTTTGATGTACAGAGAAGATTTCAAGAAGAAGTTTTATCTGGTATCTTGAGAGAAACTGAACTGTATAGGACTAAGTTTTCAAAAATGAAATTAAGCCTAGTGATGTTATAACAATTGTTTGAGGGGACTCCAACTCTGACCTTTTATAAAGTAAAAATATTATAAATAGCCATATATATTTGCTTGTTATAAATTTCATTTTTAAACTATAATATATTAAATTAGTTTAATGCATATTTAATAAAAATAATGTTTTTAAATAGAAAAATAGCTATTAGGAAAGTTGACTTATTACATTACAAAAATTTCATTAACTGGAGTAGAAACTTAAACTAATTAAGTAATTAATGAGAGTTTGAAATTTTATTAATGAGAAAGTATGCAAACATACCCCTAGATCACGTTCAAGAATGAAATAATAAAAAATTGAAAAGGAGACTTAATCAAATGGCATATTGAGGAATAAACATATAAATCAGAATGACAAGAATCCCTTCCCCACACCCTTAGCAATCTTTTTTTAATGTACTATAACAAAATTATATTGTATGCAAATCATATATTTATATGTGTGCATACATATATATGTATATGTGTGTATGTATATATCTTTGAGCATAGTTTAAACCCAATTTATTGAGGGAAAAGTAAAAGACAAGAATTTGTGCTTTGTTCCAAATCAAAGGGCAATAAACTTAGATATATGAGAAGGTTGATTAGGTGACATGCAGCTGCCAAACAGTCTGAGAATACCCAATTTGATAGGATGAAGCAAAGATGCTGATATTCTGAAGATGAATATTTCATAACTAAATTTGGCTCATAAATGCCATTAGTACCACTAGTTAACTACTGTGAGATCAGAAGGAGCCTTCGTATGTCTATCTTCAGCAGAAGAAACAAGGTAGATAAATGATTTCGTTGTGTCAAATAAATTGTAGCCTTAATTTCAGATAATTTTTGTTGTCTTTCCCCCACCCCTTATCTGCTTCTTCTGATTGTTCAGAAAATTAGAACTCAATCTCTTGACTGGGAATAGTTACTTTCATCTCACCACTCCATGTGCAGCTAGGTTTGAGACCTTGAATGAGTTGAGCACTACTCCTTCTTTCTTAGTGCCTGCCTCTTCCTCCTCTTTTCTCCAGTCATGCCATTCACCAAGGAATCAATCCCAAAGTCAAAGTGGCCATGCTCACTGGTCTTGAGCATCAGCACAGCCTGTGAGCTACAGGAAGTGCTGAGGACCAACCTAGGTCCTGAGGACACGATGAAGATACTTGTTTCCAAGGTGGGAGACACCAAGCTCACCAAAAATGGCAACATGCTGTTGGACAAGAAGTATATTAAACACCCTACAGTCTCCTTGATAGCAAAAGTAGACCAGCGTGACATTACTGGTAATGGTACTACTTTAAAAGTTCTTGTCATTGAACACTTACTGAAACAGGTAGATCTATGTCTCTGAAGTTGTTCACCCTCACATAGTAACAGTAGTGTTTGAATTTGTGAAGGTGATGGTACTGGGAATATTGACTGAATTAAAAAATAAGATAGGGCAGATATAGACCTGGCTTATGTGCAGACAGAAGTGGTGTGATACTCAATTATGCCCAGAAAACCAGGTGAATCTGTTGATCTTTTCATGATAGAAATCACAGAGATGGAGCATAAATAGAAAACTGACACAACATTGATCAGAGGGTTCATTTTGGATCACGGTGCTTGATATACTAATGTGAAGAAAACAGTAGAAGATATTTACATTCCTACTTATAATGCGTCATTAAAATATGAAAAATCAAAAGTGAATTCATTTTTTTGTTTCTTTTGGCTTTCATTCTTGTTTTTGTTTTTATCTTACAAACACGCAGAGGACAAATAGAAAGTAGTAAAAGCAGAAAGATTTATTGAAGATAGAATAAACAAAATAGAGCTTAAAAAATGTGGTGATTCATAAAAGGGAATTGTTCTTATTAATTAAAAGGTAGTTGGTGTCTTTTAAAACATACTCTTGCAAAAGAAGGTATTTTATTCCTCCACAGAGAAAAAAATAAGACTAGGGAGACTTTGACTCTTGAATGTGGTGGGATGGCTATGAATGGCTATGGCTATGAATTCTGTTGGTGACCTAGATTCTGATTGCGGCATGGAGGGCTTATCTATGAGTACAACCTAGGAGAAAGGAAATTCATCTTTACTGAGAAAGGTGGAAACCCTCGATCTGTCACATTATTGATCAAAGGACCAAATAAGAACATACATCCACAGATCAAGGACTCAGTAAGAGATGGTCTGTGAGTTGTCAAGAACACTATCAAAGGTGGTTATGCAGTACCTAGTGCTGGCACAGTAGAAGTAGCCATAATTGAAATTCTCATTAAACTTAAGGCCAATGTCAAGGAAAGGACCATCTCAGAGAACAAGCTTTTGCTGATATATTATTATTGCTTGCAAGTTTCCTGTTATTCCCAAGGTTCAGAACTCAGTTCTGAAAACACTAGTTAAGGGTAGAGGTTGAAGATTCAGAATCAGGGCAACTTGCTGTTGTTGCAGCTGAAATTGCATAAAAAAAAAAAAAAAACTCCTGTCAAGAAGTAACTTCTTCACTCTTACTCTATGATCCCCACCAAAATTCTCCTGGTTAATGAGATTATGGGATCTGGAATATCTCTTCTGAAAGGTGCAATTGAATTATAGGTTTCCACTGCGAACAACTAAATCATCAAAGTCCTATAAATCATGAAGTATGTATCTGACACTGAAGTTTTTATTCTCAGGCCCCAAAAGATTTTCCAAAAAAATAATTGTTTTTCTTACTATTGCAACAAGCTTGATGTCTAAAATTGAAATTACTGATCCCTAGGCAAATGTGGTATCTTAAAATCATTATATTATTTCAAATTGTCCTAAACCCTATGATTAAAATTTTAGTCATTTTTTAAATTCCCCCTACCAAAAGAGAATTAATTGCTGACCTTGTAAATTGCATGACAAAACAATTACTGATATTTATTTCAATTTCACATTGAAGAATATTCATGAGATTCTATAACTCTGGGGAAATGGTTACTCAGGATCAGAGGGTCTTTTTCTGTTAGAGTCATTTGTAGGAATAGCATTAAATGTCTACAAATAGAAAATTAAATTATGTATATGTACATATATAATACATAGATGAGCATAGATGTGTATGCGTGTGTATACCTGGGTTTGAAAATTAATGTGAACAATTGGAATTCATTTCTGGCACTTTTATTTAATGATAGTTCATTTTCAATGATCTGTCTAATTAGTTATCCATACTATTTCTTATTCTTAAATTATTATTGGAATTCTATTCTCTTTGGTTAAATGATGTGTTGCTGGTATTAATAAGGTATTTCTTTGCTCTAATCTAATAGGAGCTGGAAAAGAAGAATATTCAATAATTTTAAACCCTCTACATAAGGTCTCATACATAATAAGTGTTTAATAAATATTTGTTGAATTAATGAAAGCAAAACAAATAGCAATCTGATCCTGGGAGTCCTATGAACCAGTGAACTTTTGATGGTCAATAAAAATTTAATACAGTAAGCATTTATTATTAAGATGTGATAAAATTCCATGTTTTATATTCATCTAACGGCTAATAACATTTAATCTAAGCACAAAGGGGAGGGAAGAATCATTAATTTGAGGTATAAAATAGAGAAATTTCCAGACTCGAAGCTCTAAAAAATGGTTTCAATTTTTCGTTCAAATTTTCCAAATATTAGAGGCACTCAGATTTAAAGATAAATACAAGAAAAAGGTGATAAAGAAATGAATAAGCTAACTAAAACTTCCAAATTAAATATAACTAGTTTAGGGATTATATGACTTTTAAGTAATATATGTATGTAATACTCTTCCACTCCATCAGAGTAGCTTATAAGAATATTCTACGACTCATTATGAAGGGAAAAAAAAGAAATCGAATACCCTATAGGTCCATTATAAATTGGGATACATAAAAACGTTGGGCAGTTCTCAGGATTGAAATTCAATTGTTCTGAATTAAACAAAATATTAAATGGGTGAGAGTCTGGAACAAAATTTAAAAAGGAAGAAAACTGATAAATCATATATATTTTCTTTTTAAAATGTTTCCTAAGACATACATCATGTCTGTAATAATCACACCATTGTACACATATGAATAAATCCTCACATTTCATCCATCTGCATCTGATCCTTCACCTAACCCTAACTCCCACTGATTTCAAATTTTTGACCAGTTGTATGTAAATCAAGAACAGAAAATGCTTTGGGCTCAATAATACAGTGTCAGATTTGGGACTGAGGTGGGCAGGATGGTTTTCTCGTCAGGGGATGGTGATTGAAATCTCTCTCCATAGGGGGATGGGTTTAGGTGGAAAGCTGGATTGGGTGTACATTTGCTGGGGAGTGGTCAGAAGTCAATTAAGCCAACTGAAATAAGTTAATATAGGACATTAAGGAAACATGTAAGGTCTGAGGCTGAGAAGAGCCAGATAAATAGCCCATGTTCATTTTGATGAGAAAATGAAAAATATTACAAAGAAAGAATCTGTCAATAGACAATTATTTATCCAGTGCCTACTTTGTTAAGATATTGTGTTTAATGCTAGGGATAGAAAGAAGGGCAAAAGATAGTCTCTGCTCACAACGACCTAATGGGGAGGATAATATGTAAATAATTATGGACAAATAAGCTATATACAGCCCAAATTGAAAATAATTAACAGAAAGGATACATTAGAATTAAAGGATATTGGGAAAGTTTGTAGATATGTAAACACCACCTTAGAAAGATAGAGATTAAGCTGGGACTTGACGGACTTCAGGAAAACTAGGAGGTAGGGATGTAGACAGAGTATTGCCGGCAGGAAGAACAGTCAATTTAGAGTTGGGATGTAGAGTGTCTTATTCAAGGAATAGTAAGAAGACTAACATTACTGCATCCGCATGTATCTGTGTGGGTGAGGGAATGGAAGGTATAAAAATGCAAAAGCAAATGAGGATAAATTTACAAAGAGCCTTGAATGCCAGAAGATTTTATATGTGATCCTGGAGGTGGTGGGGAAACTCCAAAATTTATTTAGTAGAGATGTAACAGGTCTTATGGCCTATCTGAATTTTGATTGGGCATGGGGTAAAAAAATAATTAGTGAACTTCAAAGTAAAAAAGATTACTGACTCATAGAGGGAAATTCTTGAAACGACAGTGGGGAGCAAAAAGTATGCCAACTCCCACATCCTGATGAGTGTTTTGCGGGGATGGTATGAATGAAGTACAAATAGTGTTGGAAAACATAATCAGGATGACTGTGCAAACCAGTAGGGAGTCATGTCTTAGTAAGAGTCAGCAGATGAATGGAAAATAAAAGTTAAAAATTAAAATGAAAACAACTTCTTTTACCTATGAAGCAAGCATTTCAGAGACCAGAGTGGACAAAGTGGGTAGCCTTAGATTTTGACACTGAGAGAGAGGGATTAGAGTGAAGAGGATAAGAATAAGTGAATGGACAACGCAGGGTGGAGAATGGAGACTGAATGATAACCAGGAGTTCAGGATGATTAGAATGGGGAAGCTATATTTGGAAGGGGTAAGTTTATTAATCAAGTTGATTGTTAACATCAGTAATGGTTTAGACTCAGTGTGGTATTTTCTTAGGGTGTTAGGCAGCTCAGGTACATCTATGTGTATGTATCATCCACCCCCATACTTTCCATTAGAATGCAAACTTCTTGAGGGTAGGGGCTGTTTATTTTTATCTTTGCATTGTCATTGTTGAGCACAGTACCTAGCACTGATTGACATATGTTTATTAAAGTATGGTGTAAAGAAAAAACAAACAAACATTGGATTTGGAATCCAAACTAGGGACTAACATTTGTACCTTACTACCTGTCTTATCTTAAACCAAATAATTTATTTGGGCCCCAGTTTCTTAATCTGCAGAATAAAGGAGTTGGACTCTCTTGGTAACCTCATTGACTTCTATGAATAAGTTCTCAGTCTATACAACCACCCACAGTCAATGGTCCAAGCTAAATTTTTCATTCTTAATCACCTATCAAATATTCCAAACTGGATGTTGCAAAGATAACTTAAAATCGAAATGCAACCTCACTTATTATCTTTATCCCTAAATCATGACTTCTTCCAAACTTTCCTATTTCTATAGAAAGCACAACTATACTTCCATTATCTCAAGTTTTTCTCAGCAATATCCTAGCTTCTTGACTGTCTCACCTCCTTTTTATCCAATCTGTTGGCCAATTTTACTATTTCTATCTTCACTAACACAGAATCAAAACTTTTATTTGTACCCAAGTCCACAGTTAAGAGACTGTTTTCAAGGGAAGAATGTACCTAGCTCTTTACCCTCCCAGGCACTCCAAGTCAGCTTTTAAAATATACATGCCATATACAGGAATACATAAATATGTGTACGTATATGTTATATATAAAGTGTAATAAGAAATAACATACATGTACATACATATGTGTATACACATATATACATGTATTTTGTCTCTTGTTTAAATATATTCAACTTGAATATTAGTAGTATTTCATTTCTGTGTTCATATCCCCAGAGCTTAGCAGAATATCTAATACTTGATAGGCTATTAATAAGTGAGTGACTAATTGATATAGTGTGAAAAAACAAACTACTTTAGGATATTATTTCTATGGAGCTACAAAAAGATGACTCAGTGTATTGAGAACTGCCTGTGAATTTTTCAAAACTTCTGAGAACTGAATAACTGATATCTCATCCAACCGTGACATATTTCAAAACAAAGTTCAGTAAGGATGTTCAGAATGCTTTATTTCTGTTTCTTACTATGAATTTTATAGCAGATAAGACCAGAAGGTAGCTGCCTACTTTAAATGTCAGTGTTACCTTTTTGTTGATTAGTTCATAGCATAATCATTTTATAAAGGTCTACCAAAACGTAATGAAATGATATTTGATTTCATACTGAGACCAACCAGTATGGGGTAAATAATTATGAAAGGAAGGCAAAATGTTTGTAACAACGTGAAGTTCATTTTAAAATATGTATTACCATGAATGTGGAGGAAGATATAACATTCAAATACTTTATATGTTCTAAAATAGAAATCTGCATTTATTGTGTTATTTATTCTTATGTGTTAGAATTTTAATTTGGTTTCTTTTACTTTTTAATATATATTTAAGACTTACTCTAGTCCATGCAGCAGTCAACATCTTCATAATGCTGCTCTCTTTTTTGCCCTAGATTCCTCAACCTTCTTTAGAATCATTTACTCCCATTTCTCAGCAGGATACACTCATTGACATTCTTCCTATTGTAGTGAAACTGATGGTTAATGCCTTAGAATTTCCTTACTAATTCTTTTCTCTAACTAGCTATCATAATATTTCCCTGTATCAGTGAGATCTAGCCACTTCAAAACTGATTATTACTATGAAAAATGTTCCCTTTGCAAGAGCTCAAGACTTTTGCCCTTTATAGTCAATTGATCTTCCACAACTAGAAATTTTCATATACTAAATACTGTTGGTAGAAAACATGTTATTACAAAGGAAAGATGTGTCTCCACTGCTTTCATTCTACTTCAGAATTATGAATAGAAATCATAAATTCTCTTTGACTGATATGTGTGTGCATTCTAATAAGAGTTGAAAATCTGCATCTATTGGAAAGGATAGAGATGAAATTTATTCATGAGAAAGGAACTCAACCTACGACAAGAAAAAAACATCAGTAGTCTGGCTGAGTGGGGAGGAAATGAAGAGGGAAGAATACTTAAACTTGGTTAAACTTGCTTTGATGAGAGGTGGGTTGATAGAAAAAATAGTTTATTATTATCTTAGCCCTTCAACTTGGATGGATACTTATTGAGAGTGTTATGAAAGTAATTCCAGTTGAGGTAAAATTTTTAACCAAATGACTAATAAGCTCCCTTCCAGTTATAATCTGATTCTCAGATCTTAAGTCCTTAAGTATGAAGAAACTAAGGCCAAGAAGATTTGCTAGCTCTCATTTATGTTCTTTAAATACACAGCACAATTTGGCAAGTACTTTCCTGTGTACACAATGAGGCCAAATCTCAGACTTCTTGAAGACATCTTTAGAAATCTTGGGGAGCCAACTTGAATTGACTGTCCGCAGCTTTAGAAAGTCACTGAGTTATACCCAGTGTTTCAGGGTTACAATTTTTGCAATTACCTCAACAAAGTTATTCTAAAGTGAAGAAGTCAAGTTAACAAGAATATAGTAAGTAGCTCTTTTTCTAGTACTGTGCTAAGTACTGGGGATGCTTATAGGGATAAAAACAATAACTGCCCACTGAGAGCTCACAATGGAATGTAAATTAGTCTGAATACCTCAGAAAACCAGTTTATATTAGCAAAACTCAGATTTTTCAAAATCAATCACTTTCTATGAATCTTAGTCACTACCTTCTGCTTTGATCTCTGTCCTAAAACAATTCTAGCCCATTAACTGGAAATTATAGTGTAATCTTTATGCCTCCATATCTATTAGGAAAACTTCCTGTGAAATAAAAATTGCAAGATGCTGAATGTGTTAATAGCAAATAACATTATAAGTAAAATTTTTTTATATTTTAACTTAGAGGAAATGTTTCATTATTAATGTGGGTATTCTGGAATCAGATGTTTGAGAATTATCAGATGACCAAAGTTTTAGTGTAAAGATAAAAAATGAGCACAATGCTAGAAGAAAAGCAAATAAACATGAGGAAAAAATATGAAATGCAGTCCAAATAATTTTATATTGATATTTATAAATAAATTACTGATGTTTCACTTGGGATCTGAATGAAAGAAAACATGTAAATTCTGACCACAACAATTTTATACAGAAGTTTAACTGATTTAAATATATTACCATTATAAGAAGACTAAAGAGGTCTAAAAGCAACTTGGTCACCAAACACTTGACTTACTTGCCAAGAGAAGAGACAACAGACAAAGACCACATAAACTCATTGGCAAAATATTATAATTAAGAAGGAAGAGTAGAGTGGGCTGGAATGCCTTTGGGAAAATGCAAATCTCCTGTAATGGCTAAAAACATCTCCCTGAAACAAAGGCACATCTGTTAGATGTCAACATTCTACCAAAGTAGTTCTATGGCTTCAATTCATGGAACACTTCTGTCTCTAAAGAATGGTAAGTGACATCATTTAGAAGACTATGGAGAAGCACATGGTTTGATGTGAGTGTGCCATAATATAAAACAAATAAAGAACTTTAAAGAATTAGAGAAAGTGATGCCATTAGGTAAATGTCTAATGCAAAAAAAAAAAAAAAAAAGATGAACTGGTCATGTAGTAAAGAGGGATAGTTTGTGGGTCATGTGTTCTACTAGTGTCTTTGAAATGTCAGGAAATAATGGAGAAAGTATTCAGAAGGTGGCATGAACTCCCTGGGTCAACTCAGAGAAATATTTGGACAAAAGTCACATAAGATGGGAAGTAACGATGAGTTGTGATTTGCATTTGAATCAGAGAATCAGAAGTATCACAAATTCAGTTGTACATTTGAGTATGTCAGAATATATATAGTCTGCGTTTGGTAATGTAGCTTAGGAACTTGTTAAATGATGTGTCGTAACTTTAATAAATCCTTCTTGACTGATTGATTATCGTCCTGTTGTATGAACAAAGTTAAAAGGAATTGTTGTCTTGCTCCATATTCTGCTTATTTATAAAGAATCAGATTATTAGGTTATGCTGGGGGGCGGAGCCAAGATGACAGAGTAGAAAGACGCATGTACTCTAGTGCTTCACCGAAAGGCCACAAAATACCTGTAAAAAATGACTCTCAACAAATTCTAGAGTAGCAGCAGCCACAGAACAACAGAGTGAAAGAGGTTTTCAGCCAAAGTAACCTGAAAGGTCAACAGGAAAGTTTTATCTCATGGGACCAGACCCTGAGCAGAGCAGAGCCCAGCCCTGCCCATGTGGCACTGGGAGGAACAGGACCAGAACAGACCTCCAGGGCAGAATTCCTGGAGGAAGAGTCCCAGATCCCTCAACCCACAAGTGACAAAGAAAGTTCCAAAGATCAGTGTGGGAGGGCTTTCCCAGCTGGGAGAGAGGGGAACAGGATTATCCCAGTACTGGCCCCAGGCAGTGGCAGCAGCAAGAGGTAAGCAGCTACTTGGGAAGTAGCCTAGGTCTATTGTCCAGGCAACTCAGCTTAAAGCCTCTGGCAGAACTGAGCAGCTGATCTGACCCTCAGCCTTCAGTGGTGGCCCTGCCCCCAAACAAATCCCCTGGGGGAGTTGAGCAGTTAATTTGAATCTCAGCCTTGAGCATGTTACTGGGGAGAGGAAGAGCACTAAGACCCTCCTCTTTGCAAAGGATTCAGAACTCAAGTAACTGACTCAGAAAATGCCCAAGAAAGGGAAAAAAATAAGACCACAGAAGGTTACTTTCTTGGTGAACAGATATCTCCTTCCATGCTTTCAGATGAGGAAGAGCAACGTATACTGTCAGAGGAAGTCAAGATCTCTGTCTCCAGTACCTCCAAAATGAATCTGAAATAAGGTCAGGTCACAGAATAGCTTGAAAAGTATGTCAGCAACCTGCTAAAGGAGAACCAAAAAATGCTGAGAAAAATAACACCTTTAAAAAGAGGCTAACTCAATTGGAAAAAGAGGTCCAAAAAGCCAATGACGAGAAGGATGATTTAAAAAGCAGAATTAGCCAAATGAAAAGGGAGGTTCAAAAGCTCACTGAAGAAAATAGTTCTTTAAAAATTAGAATGGAACAGATGGAAGATAGTGACTTTATGAGAAACCAAAATTACAAAACAAAACCAAAAGAATGAAGAAATGGAAAATAACGTCAAATATCTCATTGGAAAAACAACTGACCTGGAAAATAGATCCAGGAGAGACAATTTAAAAATTATGGGACTACTCGAAAACCATGATCAAAAGAAGAGCTTAGACATCATCTTTTATGAAATTATCAAGGAAAGTTGCCCTGATATTCTAGAAGCAGAGGGCAAAATAAATATTGAAAGTATCCACCAATCACCTCCTGAAAGAGACTCAAAAAGAGAAACTTCTAGGAATACTGTGGCCAAATTGCAGAGTCAAGGAGAAAATATTGCAAGCAGCTGGAAAGAAACAATTCAAGTATTGTAGAAATACAATCAGGATAACACAGGATCTGGCATCTTCTACATTAAGAGACTGAAGGGCTTGGAATAGGATATTCCAGAAGTCAAAAGAACTGGAATTAAAACCAAGAATCACCTACCTAGAAAAACTGAGCATAATACTTCAAGGAAATTAAATGGTCACTCACTGATATACAGGACTTTCAAGCATTCATGGTGAAAAGACCAGAACAGAATAGAAAATTTGACATTCAAGCACAAGAATCAAAAGAAGCATGAAAAGGTAAACAGGAAAGAAAAATCAGAAAAGACTTTCTAAAGCAGAACTGTTTACATTCCTACATGGAAAAATGATATTTGTAACTCTTGAGACTTTACTCAGTATTTAGGTAGGTGAAAGGATTACACACACACACACACACACACACGCACACACACACACACATACACACACACATATGCATGCACACGCAAACACACACACACATATAGACAAAAGAATACAGGTTGAGTTGAATCAGAAGAGACGATATCCATAAAAAATAATACAAATTAAGGAGTGAGAGAGGAAACTACTGGGGGGAGAAAGGGAGAAATGGAATGGGGCAGGCTATAATTCATAAAAGAGATAAGAAAAATCTTGTTCTGTGGAAGAGAAAAGGGAGAAGGTGAGAGGGGAAAAGTGAAGCTTACCCTCTTCACATATGGCCTAAGGAGGGAATAACATGCTCACTAAATTTGATATGAAAATCTATCTTACACTACAGGAAATTAGGGGAGGAAGGGACAAGTGGTGTGAGGCAGATGATAGAAGGGAGGGTAAATGGGAGAAGGAAGTAACTAGAAGTAAACTTTTGGGAAGGGACAAGGTCAAATGAGGGAATGAAAAAAGGAGGGAAGGAAGGTAGGATAAAGGTCAATATAGTTAGTATTACACAACATGATTGTTATGGAAGTATTTTGCAAAATGACACACACTTAGCCTGTATTGAATTGCTTGCCTTTTCAGGATGGGTAGGGAGGGAGGGTGGGAGAGAAGTTGGAATTCAAAGTATTAGAAACGAATGTTGAGAATTATTATTGCCCATAATTGGGAAATAAGAAACACAGGTAATGGGGTATAGAAATTTATCTTGACCTACAAGAAAAGAGAGAAGATGAGGAGAAAGGAAGGATGGGGTGTGGTAGAAGGGAGGGTACATTGAAGGAAGAGATAATCAGAATGCAAGGTATTATGGTGTGGGGGGAGGGGAGAGATGAGGAGAAAAATTGGAACTCAAAATTTGGTGGAAATGAATGTCAAAATCTAAAAATAAATAAATACAAGAATCAAATTATTTACAATATTTAACAAAGTATGTATCATTCTACTCCACTACAGATCCACAATACCTATGACATTATTCTTTTCCTATTTTTCTTTTCTGTGCTCTACATAAGTTCATTTAAGTCTTCCCATGTTTATCAAAATACGTCTTTGTAATTCTTCATTAGTAATACATTGTGGAATACCAATACCATGCGCCTCTGCACTGCCTTTCAGATGACCAATAGATTACAATGACTCTGCATGTGAATGGTAAACTGGACTTCAAATTGAACAAGAAACCAAGAAGGTTTGGTTACATTTAGAAAATTCCTCAGTACTCTTAATAAGACCCCAATTTTCTATGACACAAATGCCCATCCTTTTAAAATCAATATTCTTTCTCTCATGTTGCACAGGTAACAACAGCATATTCTCTCAATCATAACCTTATAATTTGTATAATTTTAGAAATCAGAATCACCTTTTATGGCCAAAATTCACGTTTATATTTTTTTCTCTCCCATTAAAACACAATCTTCTTTCTAATTTTCCTTTTATTTATTCTCGACTCACTGTTTGATGCATAGTATTTTTCCATTTATTTATTCATACATTCATATGATTATGTATACCTATTTTATATCTCACTGAAGGCAAAGAAAGCGGGTATATCTACTAATCACATTGATGTTCACTTTTCTCATTCCCTGAATGATTGCTGCATATTCTGTATTCATTCCCTTTGAGCACATATGCCCACTGAAGTATGGGGCATTTTTGAATTCAAAATGATTTAACAGTGAAGACTTTCCCCAGGGACCTCTGTTTGACGTGGCTTCTTGGTCACATTTAAGTATTTTACTTGAGTTAGCTGGAAAATAGATATTTATTTTTGAACTAGAGGCAAGATTTTATCTTTCTCCAAAGAGTTTACAAACTTAAAGAGATGAGAAGTGCTAATTTATGTGAGTTACTATCATATTTCTACTTAATCTAATAGGAATGGAGATAATGATCTAGATGTGTTATTTCTTGTTTTAAGGAAATGTCCTGTACCCTTTAGTTTGTCAACTTAGAACCTTAGAGAGTTTCATGGAATATTGAGTTGTTCAGTTACTTTGCCCAAGGTAAAATATTCAATACGCGTTAGAAACTACCTGAACTCAACTCTTCCTGATCCAAAATCAGTTCTCTATTCACTATACCATGCTGTCTCTTTATTTTAAATAATGATGATGATGATAAGTAATTAGTAGTGAGGGCAATCACCCTGATTGAAAGCCACTTATATTTCACTACTATTAGTTTTATTCAATTATTTCACTCTTAAGCAGAAAATGTTATCATAATTAAACCTTAGTTTATAAGTAATATTCCCCACCACCAAGGTTCACAAAGCATATCATATAATGAAACCACATTAAATCTATACCCTACTAATACGGAATTTGTTGTCACTTAAAATATAAGCTAAGCTAAATTTGTACAATTCTATTTGTGTGGGAAGAAGAAGGCAAGCATTGATAAGCAAATACATTCTATAAATATTATAAGTGTGTGTGTGTGTGTGTGTGTGTGTGTGTGTGTGTGTGTGTGTGTGTGTGTGTGTATATATATATCAGGAACAGCCAAGTACTTTTGGAATGAATGCATTTATCCTCAAGTGTTAAGGAGTCACAAATCTTTAGCTCAGGTCCACGCTTCAAATCATTTTAATGACAATAAAAACTGAGGCCAACAGAAGGAGCATATCCTAATTTTACATCTGGTGCTGCTGCCATTAACTACAAAGAAGTTTTACTTCATGTCTCTGGGCCCAGGAAAATTTTAGGACTGGACAAAGTTAGTCAACAACTGTTGGGCCTACAGAGCACTGTGCTAGGAACTGAAGGAGATAAAAAGTTTAGATAAGACAAGGATCATATTGATTATTATCTCTATTAAATAATTCAGACTACTCATAAAGTTACCCTGACCTTTTCCAATCAGACTGAATTAATTAATGTTACTATTTTCACCTTTTAACTCTATCATGCCTAAGGCAGGTATTTTATAATCTAAGTCAAATTAATTCCTTGCCTCATACAAAATGAAGAATTACTTACAAACTTCTTTTGTCTCTGGATGTTAGAGTCAATATTACCAAAACAACAAGAAATGTAACCCAAATAAAAACAAGTTATTTGACATGGTATAAATACATAGCTGATATGCTCTTTTTAATGTGATCTGCAAATAGGGCAATGTGAATGACCTCTTCATCTCTAGGGAATCCCTATTCCATTTGAACTCAGCATTATACTTTCTCAATAACATAGCAAACACCTTTGATGAACATATGTCTTTTTTTATGTTTCACTTAATATATAAAACTAGGCAGTAACAAAACAGTCAATTCTTTTACATCTTTCCAAGAACCTTATGTGGTTTTTTTTTACATTTTTTTTAAATAAGTGGGTGAATAATTATTAGAGGAGAGTTTTTAAGAGACAGTGCTTTACTTTACTGAATCATTTATTTTTTCTACCAATAGTTAAAATTTGGCTACTGGAGCATGTCTTAAATGAAATACAATCACCCAAAAGAATTTGACCTAACTATCCATATAAGAAATATGAAATAGATAAAGACTTGATAGACTATCACATATAGTGGCTGGACAACTACTAATGCATGAGCACATCATTCTATTCCTGGTTCTTTCTCTGCTTGAAACAAGTTCATATAAATCTTTCCAATTTTATTAAAAGCACTCTTATTTGTTTCTGTGTAATTCTTCATTAGAAATACACTTCTGTCAATTTCCAGTTCCAGGAGACAAGATGGCAGACTGATCATTAATTGCTAACTCCCTCCTCTTGTTGACCTTGATGAGCCCAGAGAATATATCCCTGGGAAAAACCTTGGAACAGTGGGAGGGGCAGAAAGGGTAAACAGACTCTTAGCCTGTGATGCTATAAAGATTCCTAAGGAGGGGTCCTCTTATTGTGGTTGAAGGGGAACATTGCAGGATCAAAACTGCCCCAGACATCCCCACCTCAACAAAGCAGGAGAAGATCCTAGGAGTGAAGCCAGTGAAGCCAGCAAATGCCAACACAAGGACCCCAGGGTGCCTAAGCACCCCTGAGGAAATGGGAAGACACTAGCGCAGACAAAATCAACATCTGCTGAGTTTGACTATGTTGTAGCTCAGCAGAGGAGACATCCTGTGTTCAGACCCCCACCCCCACCCCCACCCCCATACTTAATGAGTTAGCTCCAGGGTAACTGCGGGGAAATCCAAAAAGACATCACCTGGCCTCTGTTTTCTAACACCAGTCAGCTCATCACCAGGTAAGCTGCAGCATTTTAGTTTCAAGCTCAAAAACCAGAGACCACAGCACAGAAAACCTAAAGTTTTAGGAACAAGAAGTGTGAGACTTAGCTCCCTGTACCCTAGATCCAGAGCCCTACTTTAAAAGCCAGGAAAAGGGTTATTATCATGAATAAGAAGCAAATCAAAAAAGAAAAGACCATAGAATCTTTCTACAGGGACAAGGACAAAAACACAAATACCAAAGAGGTCAGCATTGAGTCTGTACTCCCATATGAAACTTCAGAAGGGAGGTGAGAAGCACAAAGAGGCTTCTTAGAAGAGCTCAGGAAAGATTTTAAAACCCAAGTTAGAGAAATAGAAGAAAAATTGATTAATGACTTTAAAAACATGAAAAAAGAAATCACAGAAGAATTTGAAAGAACAATTGGACAAATAGAAAAGGAAGTGCAAAACCTAACTGGAGAAAATAACTCCCTAAAAGGAAAAATTGGACAGATGGAAAAAGAGATGAAAAAATTAACTGAAGAAAACAGTTTGAAAAAATATAATTGGGGAAAAAGAAACTAATTAATCTATGAAACATCAAGAATCACTCAAACAGAATCAAAAGAAGGAAAAGATAGAAGAAAATGTGAAATATCTGATTGGAAAAACAACTGACGTGGAAAAAATATATCCAGGAGAGAAAATCTAAGGATTGCTGGTCTGCCAGAAAGTCATGCTAAAAAAAAAAAAATGAGCCTGCACAATATCGTACAAGAAATCATCAAGGAATATTGCCCAGATGTCCTAGACGCAGAGGACAAAATAGTCATCAAAAGAATAGACAGTTCACCTCCTGAAAAGAACCCCAAACTAAAAACACCAGAGAACATGGTGGCCAAATTCCAGAAGTATCAAGTGGAGAAATTATGGAAGACAGTTAGAAAGAAATAATTCAAATATCTAAGAGCTACAGTCAGGACCACACAGGACCTAGCAACTTCTGCATTAAAAGACTGAAGAAATTGGAATACAATATTCCATAAGGCAAAGGAGCTGGGACTGCAACCAAGGATTAATTACCCAGCAAAGTTGAGCATAATGTTTCAGGCAAGGAGATGGACATTCAGTGAAATAAGGGATTTCCATACCTTCCTGATGAAAAGATCAGACCTCAAAAGAAAATGTGATCATCAATCACACGTATCAATAGTGTCATAACAAGATAAACAGGGGAAAAAAACAAAAAAAAATCCTTGTTAAACACTGTGGGCAAATTGATTACATCTGTTTAAGGGAAGATGATACTTGTTAATCTTGAGAATTGTATATTTATTATGAAATGTAAAAGATAGATAGATACATAGATAGAAGGACTGGGTATAAATCAATTGATGTGATGATCACAAATGTGATTTAAGGGTGTGAAGGGATTGTAATGGGAGATGTGAAAAGGAGTAGGCAGAAAATAATAAACTCCATTACAAGAAGATGCACAAAAATATATTATGGTAGAGGGAAAGAGGGGAGGGAGATGAGCATTGTTTGAGAAGTAGTCTCATCAGATAGGATTCAAGGTAAGGACAGCAAACTCAGTTAAATATAGAAAAAAATTTTCTCTATAGGCAGTAAGAGGGGAGGGGGGAAAGAAAAGGGAGGGAACAGTAAAAGGGAGGTAAAAAGTAGTAAGGGACAAGGGGATTAAAAGGGAAAAAGGCTGAAAGAAGTGATAGAAGACAGAAGGAGGAAGTGGTCAAAAATTAAAACTGTATTGTGGATGTGAAGAGAGAAGGAAGAAATAAAAGCACAAAAAGGTAGGAAACAGGATGGAGGGAAAGACACAGATAGTAATCATAACTGTGAATGTGAATGGGACAAACTCTCCCATAAAACAGAGGTGCATAGCAGAATGGATTAAAAGCCATAATCTAAAAATATGTTATTTACAAGATACACATTTGAAATGGGGGCATACATAGAGGGTAAAGGTAAAAAGTTGGAGCAGAATATTCTGTGCTTTAGCTGATGTAAAAAAGCAGGGATAGCAATCCTAATCTCAGACAAAGCAAAAGCAGAAATAGCTCTAATTAAAAGAGATAAAGAAGGAAACTATATCCTGCTAAAAGGCACCATAGGAAACGAAGCAATTTAGTTACTAAACATATAAACTCCAAGTAGTATAGCATTCAGATTCTTAGAGGAGAAGTTAAGGAGTTACAGGAAGAAATAGACAGCAAATCCATACTAGTAGGGGACATCAACCTCCCTATCTCTGATCTTGATAAATCTAACCTCAAAATAAACAAGAAAGAAGTTAAGGAGGTGAATAGAATTCTGGATAAGGCAGATATGATAGATCTCTGGAGAAAACTGAATGGGGATTGAAAGGAATATACCTTTTTCTCAGTGGTACCTGCCACGTATACAAAAAGTGACCATGTACTAGGCCATAAAAAACTCACAATCCAGTATACAAGGATAGAGATAGTCAAAACATCCTTCTCAGACCATAATGCAATAAAAATTATATGAAATAAAAGGCCATGGAAAGATAAACCAGAAATAATTGGAAACTAAACAATCTAATCCAAAAGAATGAGTGAATTAAACAACAAATTATAGAAACAATCAAGACCTTCATTCAAGAGAATGACAATAATGAGACAACCTACCAAATCTTATGGGATACTGCAAAAGCAGTTCTTAGGGGAAGTTTTATGTCTTTGAATGCCAATAAGAATAAAATAGACAAAGAGGAGATAAATGAAATGGGAATGCAGCTGAAAAAGTTCCAAAAGAACAAATTGAAAATTCCCAAGTAAATTCCAAATAGAAATACTGAAAACCAAAGGAGATATTAATAAAGTTGAAATTAAGAAAACTAATAATAAATAAATAAATAAATAAATAAATAAATAGATAGATAAATAAATAAATAGATAAATGAATGAATGAATGAATAAATAAATAAATAAATAAAACTAAGAGTTGATTTTATGAAACAACCAATAAAATTGATAAAACTTTGGTCAATTTGTAAAAAAAGAAAGAAGAAAACCAAACTACCAATAACCAAAATAAAAAGGATGAACTAACTTCCAATGAGGAGAAAATTAAAACAAAAGTTAGAAATTACTTTGTCCAACTGTATGCCCTTAAATTTGACAATCTAAATGATAGGGATGATTATTTTAAAAAATATAAATTGCTCAGATTAACCGAAGAGGAAATTGAGTATTTAAATAACCCCATGTCAGAAAAGGAAATTGAACAAGTCATAAATGAACTCACGAGGAAAAAGTCTACAGGGTCGTATGGATTTACAAATGAATTCTATCAAACATTTAAATAACAGTTAATTCCACTACAATGTAGACTATTTGGGAAAATTGACAAAGAAGAAGTACTACCGAATTCTTTTTATGTACAAATATGATTCTGATACCTAAACCAGGAAGAGCCAAAGCAGAGAAAGAAAGTTATAGACCAATTTCTCTAATGAATATAGATGCAAAAATTTTAAATGAGATTTTTGCCAAAAGAATATAGCAACTAATCGCAAGAATAACTCCTTATGATCAAGTAAGATTTATGTCAGGAATGTAGGGCTTGTTCAGTATTAGAAAAACTATTAGCATTATTTATCATATCAACAACAAAACAGAAGACTCATGATTATCTCAATAGATGCAGAAAAAGCTTTTGACAAAATAGGACACCAAGTCCTATTGAAACACTATAAACCATAGGAGTAAATGTAACTTTCCATAAAATAATAAGTAGTATCTGCCTAAAACCATCAGCAAACATTATATGCAATTGGAGATAAGCTATATGCTCTTCCAATAAGATCAGGAGTGAAACAAGGGTGACCATTAGCACCACTGTCAATCAAGATGGTATTGAAAATGCTAGCTATAGCAATAAGAGAAGAAAAAGAAATAGGAGAAATTAGAATAGGCAAAGAAGAAACTAAGCTATCAGATGATATGATGATACACTTGGAGAATCCCAGAGAATCAAATGAAAAACTACTTGAAATAATAAACAACTTTGGCAAAGCTGCAGGGTACAAAATGAACCCATAAAAATCATCTGCATTTCTATGTATTACTAACAAAGCCCAGCAGTGAGAGATAGAAAGAAAAATCTCATTTAAAGCTATAGTAGAAACTATAAAATACCTGTGAGTCTACCTGCCCAAACAAACCCAGGGACTGTATGAACACAATTACAAAGCACCATTTGCTCAACTAAAGTCAAATCTAAGTAAGTGAAAAAAATATCAGTTGCTTGTAGGTAGGCCTAGTTAATATAATAAAAATGACAACTCTACCTAAATTAATTTACTTGTTCAGTGCCATGCTGGTCAGACTACTAGACAACTATTTTCTAGAGATATAAAAAAATAAAATCAAAATTCATCTGGAAGAACAAAAGGTCCAGAATATCAAGGGAACTAATGAAAAGAAATGCTAGGGATGGTGGCCTAGCCCCACTAGATGTCACACTGTATTATGAAGCAGCAATTATCAAAACCACTTTGTACTACCTAAGAAACAGAGGGGTAGACCAGTGGAATTGGTTACGTACGCAAGACACAGTAGTTAATGAATATAGCAATCTACTGTTTGATAAACCCAAGGATCCCAGCTTCTGGGAAAAGAACTCACTGTTCCACAGAAATTTCTGGAAAACTGGATAACATTGTGGTGGAAACTGGCCATAGACCAATGCCTGCCAGCATACACAAGAATAAAGTCCAAATGGATGCATGATCTAGGCATAAAGATTGATACTCCAAAGAAATTAAGGGACAAAGGAATAGTGTATTTGTCATATTTACAGAGAATAGAGAAATTACTTCCCAACAAGAGATAGAGAACATTATGAATTGCAAAATGGAGAACTTTGGTAACCAAGATTAGTGGGGAAGTCGGCAACCGGGAAAGAATTTTTTGCAACTAGCGCCTGTAATAAAGGCATCATTTCTAAAATATATAGAGAACTGAGTGAAATGTTCAAGAATACAAGTAATTCCCCAATTGATAAATGGTCAAAGGATATGAACAGGCAGTTTTCAGAGGAAGAAATTAAAGCTATCTATACTCACATGAAAAAATGCTCTAAATCACTATTGATTAGAGATATAAATCAAAACAATTCTGAGGTACCACATCACACCTATCAGATTGGCTAACATGACAAAACAGGAAGATGCTAAATGTTGACAAAGATGTGGGAGAGTTGGAACACTAATTCATTGTTGGTGGAGCTGTGAGCTGATCCAACCATTCTGGAAAGCAATTTGGGACTATGCCCAAAGGGGTACAAAATTGTGCATATCCTTTGACCCAGCAATATCACTTCTGGGACTCTATCCCAAAGAGATCATAGAAAGAGGAAAGAATCCCACATGTACAAAAATATTTATAGCTGCTCTCTTTTTGGTGGGCAAACACTGGAAATCAAGGGTATGTCCATCAATTGAGGAATGGCTGAACAAGTCATGGTATATGAATGTAATGGAATACTATTGTGCTAGGAGAAATGATGAACAAGAAGACTTCAGAGAAACCTGGAAAGGTTTATTTGAACTGATGCTGAGTGAAAAGAACAGAACCAGGAAAACTTTGTACACAGCAACAACCACATTGTTTTTTTCAGGTACACTTAGTACTTTGTCGAAGCACATGTACTGAAAAAAATTTCCAATGGACTCTTGAGGCAAAACACCTTCTACATCCAGGGAAAAAATTATGGAATTGGATTGCAGACAGATGCAGATCATTTTATTTTGTATTATGTTTCTTTTTGTTTTGTTTTACGGTTTTCACCATTCATTTTAATCCTTATGTGCATCATGAATTTAATAGGATTGTACATGTCAAACCTATATAAGATTGTACACTGTCTCAGGGAGGGAGGAAAGATTAAGGGGGAGGGAGTGGGAAAAAAATCTAAGATATATGGAAGTGATTGTAGAACACTGAAAAAATAAAATAAATCAACCAAAAATAGAAATATATTACTGTTTACTAATACTCATCATGACCCTCTTGATTACCCTTTGGGTGACCTACTTTTTAGACTAACTCTGCATGCTGACAATTAATTGATCTCAGAATTTAACAAAAGAAGTCAAGAAGTCTTGGTTGTCTTTGGAAAACTGTTTAGTGCTTTTACTGAGCCCCATATTCTCTCTGACAAAAGGTCTCATCTTTAAATATATATATATATGTATATGCATATACATATATATTCATATAATACATATATAATATGTATTTGTGTATATATATATATGTGTATATATATATGTGTATATATTTGTATGTGTGTTTTTGCTTGAATATAGATAGATAGATAGACAGATTCTTGCAGTGATACTGTATAGTAATGAGGCCCATATGTAGTGATGGACTACCTCCCACCTGGACAGTGTCATTGTGTGGCTCAGAGGAAAGCAGAATACATACATACATACATACATACATACATACATGCATACATACATATATATATATATATATATCGCCTCTTTTTACCTCACCCTTCTCCAAGAGAGGTTTTGATTCCTGCCAGGAAGAGGAATAACAGCTTGAGGCTAGAGGCTTCTTCATTTTCCTCAAAGACAGGGGATATTGGCCTATTATTAACTCTATTCCCTTAGAAATGCCAATCTATGAAGATATGATCAGATTTGCAATAAATTCTGTTGTGTATTGGGAGGAAGCAGGACCCTAAGCTCCATGTCCAGTACTTGTCCCCTTTCTCGCCAAATGACAGTTTCTTAATGAACATACAAACTGAAATGAAAAGAAACCCATGTATCCAAGTAATAGCAAAACATAAATCAAATAAGGCATAAATAGGAAAAGATACACTAGATAACATAACCTGTCCTATTGGGAATGAGGTAATTCAGCTCAAAAAAGAAAGAAGTTCTAAATCTCATCCATATGGAAACTTCCTGAAGTTTCTATTGTAGCTACTTGGGATTGGATCATGGGGGAAACTTACCACTTTCTCTCATGTCTTTCTAGTGTCTTTTCCTTCAGCATCCTGACCTAGGGTTGGCCTCTTCTACCTTTCCTCTCAAAACCAGAAGCCACAAGCACTTGAACTGACTCTAGATTTGAGGAATCCCCAAGGAAGCTTAAAAAGGCTCCCCTCTCCAATAAATTCTGCACCTTCCTCCTGAAGTCCAGGCCATTCATTTCTACTAGGAGGAGACAGTTGAAGGACTTTGATATAGGAATTACATACATCAATCAGTGGGCAATGAAGAGATTTATAATGGATGTGAGTAGTGTAAAACTTATTATTAATGAAGAAGTTTAAAAAAATAAAAATGAATACTTCTGATGGACATGGAAAGACAAATTAATTTATGTAGAAGGAGAACCAAAATAAAAATGATGAAAATAACATAAATAAAAACAATACTGAAAAATATCTGAACACAGGTTGAATGCTATGACTAGTCTTGCTTACAGAGATGGTAACATGCCTGGTTACATATATCCTTCTTCCAGGAAGTTCAAGACATTATAAGTACGGACAGCTGTATATACTCTCAGATGTGGTGGCTGCATAATTTGGTTTTACTTAATTCGGGATATATAGCTCATTTAGAAGTTGTTGTTGATATAAAGAAGTTGTTGATATAAAAATAGCAATACTATATATTTCAAAATAACTGCATAAGTGACTTAAGGAATAGCCACAGAGGTTTATAATTAGAAAAGAAGTTGTTTACATAGTAGTAGTGTTGGATAAATGACCTTCCACCTTCCACTGATAGATCTACAATATCTAGAGATCTAGAAGAAGGACCTTAATAATTTGAAGGATTCCCAGAAGGATTGGTGGCTAAATGTCACTCAGAATGAAGAGACATAGATGAATTTGAACCAGGAATTTTGAAGACAATTCCCACATGGATGAGATTATAGATCATTCAAATTATTAAAGAATGTTTTACATTATGGTCTAATGTGGTGGCTTATGTTTTAGCTCTTATTTTTATTGGAGGAAAAGGAGGTAAAGAGTCTTCTGATACAGGACACTCCAAATGAGAAAAAAAAAATTCTCTCCAATACTTGCCTTTCATTTACAGTCTGATGGTTTTCTAGGGCCATGAAAAGTTAAGCGAATAACAAAGGGTTACACAGCCACTTTCTCTCAAAAATAAGACTTCGACCTAGGTCTTCTTGAATCCAATGCCAGCTTTCTAACCAATATATTATGCTGCTTCTTGTAATTGTATCATTAAAAAAACTGTCCTTAAATACTCAGTTCTAAGCTATTGTGATGAAACAATGAATAAAAAACCCCCACTTATTATACAATGAGTATGTGCAGAGCAATGGTGTTATAAGTTCAAAAGCAAGAGTCCCTGAAATCTAGGAGGTCACATTCTAATTAGAGGAAACTATGGAGAAATGAGGCTTAAGCTTTAGTTCCATAGTCTTTAATTAGGGTATAGCAGCAGGGTTCTAGAATAGGAGTGGGGAACCTGCAAAGGATTCAGTCAAAGAGCTGCATCTAAAGAACTAGAGGGTCACATGTGGCCTCAAGGCTGTAGGTTCTCCACCTCTGGTTTAGATAGTACTAAAGCAAGGTGAAAAATAAATCTTTATAATCTGATAATGGTGATGATCACTCCACTAAAGATAAAATCATAATTATTGAATATGTACAGTTTCTGCCCATCTTTAATTTCCATAGAATATTAAAAAGGAAAGGACCTGCCCAGACTCCTCATTTTACAGATAAAGGGAACTAAGACTCAGGGAGGCCATGCGATTTGTCCAAGTTTTCATATTTATTAAGTCATAGAATCAAGTGTAGAGCCCAGACTTGTGGGCATTTGGTACAGGGGCCTTTCCATTCTACCATTCTTTTCACCTTGCCTCTTGGCATCAGAACTTTTCATGCCCAGAGTATCGTTGTTTTAATGTTGCAACTTTTGAGAGGAAGGGAGTTAGTGAAGAAAATGTAATTGTCATGTCAACAATAAACATTATCACCAAAAGCAACAATTATCAAAATTAAAAGTAAAAAAATGTAACAGAACACTAACAGAAAAAGCCATAATTATGAATGTTCTAAATTAACTTCATTGAATAACAATTGTAACAAAGCTAAGAGACCAAGATAAAGTTGAGGTACATAATCTATGATCAGAAAATTTTATTGAAAGAATTTGACCAAGTGTTAATCAACCAGGCACATTTAGGAGTAAATTTAGGAATAAAAGGGGAAAAGGAGGAGTTGGTAATGAGATGAGACCCTTGAATCACACCCCATTTTCAAGAAAATCCAGTAATACAGCTAGAAATTTGTCCCTGAACAATTGAATAGTACAATGAATAGGATATTTCCTGGTATATGTGGATTCAAAATCTTCATTGGGTACTTTTTGGCAATATGGCCCTGGAAAAATAATTTGGCCTACAAAAATCTTCCCTACAAAAATCTCTGCTGTAGTATCAAAGACATTTCATTAAGAGAAAATGTCATTTGACTCATAACACCAGTCTCACAAATCCCATGAGTCGAATTGTTAGGCTCTAGTAATTTCCAGTCCTTTTGGAATTAATCCCAAACAAAAGTCTTATCAGTTTTTCCAAATTCATATGTACAAAAATTGCAGAACACAAAAAAGCAGGACACATACTGAGATGTTTTAAGTATAGAACAATATTTCACTAAAAAACAGATTTAAAATAGATTTTTTTAAATATAGAAAATAGAAGCAAGATCAGGAACCAGAGAATGAATGCAGAACTGTAGTTCAGTACGTTAAGAATAATTTTAGAAGTCATAAAAATCAGAATTAGTTGAAGGTAGCCAGGAAAACTAGGAGCAACAAAAAAGAGGTATTTTGTTTGTTTCTTAAGTGTGTTTTTAACTTATATTGGAGAAAAGATCATGAAAGAAGGGATAGGAATGATTCTTTGCAGTGGAAAAGGAAAATGATAACTACCAATAGAAAGATAAAAGACCTTTGTTTGTTTTTTCCTTCCCAAGAGAATATTTAAGTGGGAAGTACAGAATAAAAGTGGGTAATACTGAGTTGATTCTTAAGATAAATAAGTATATTGTAAGAGTGTATCTTATTGCACTAGATGAGCATGATATTTGCCTTCGATAAACTGAAAGAACTAATAATATCATTGCTTTGAAATCTCATAAACAATGAACAATGATAGGGTTGCCAGAGGACTGGAGAAAGGTGAAAACTAAGTGATTACCTCTCTTTCGATGAGCTTACAAAGAATTTTCTGTTATTCTTTTGGAAAATATGGAGAATTGTGGGCTAGAAAATAGAACAGTTAAGAGTATTTAGAAGTTGTTAAATAACCCTATCCAGAATATTTATTAATTCATTAATATTTATTAATGTGCAAAAGTGAAAAGCAACT
This sequence comes from Notamacropus eugenii, assembly GCF_028372415.1. NCBI lineage: Eukaryota > Metazoa > Chordata > Mammalia > Diprotodontia > Macropodidae > Notamacropus > Notamacropus eugenii. Next base: position 338,665,732 of record NC_092874.1, on the reverse strand, counting down.
ACAGCAGAGTTCTTTAGAGATCTACAATATTTTAAATGGTAAACATTTTTGTCAGTTACTTGAGAAAAGATATATGTTATAGTTGTCAAATTTTAGATGATGTATCACTGAAAGGTATAGTAAACATACTATATGCCAGAATCAATATTCAAAAACATATGCAACAGCGGGATAAAGTCAGTAAGATGAAATTTAATGATGATAAATATGTACAATCTTACATTTTGTTCCAAGATATTAATTTCAAAAGTGAAAGGTGGGGAGGCACAATTAGACAGCATTTCATCCAGAAGCTTTAGTGAAATGAAAATTCGGGTAAGTTATTGCCATCATAATCTTCAATGAGAAAAATAATGTGCAAAATTAGAGTCGATAATCTCTTGTTCAGACCACTTCTGGAGAAGATCTGTAGCTAGTGTTAAACACTAGATTTTGCCCGTTTGCACAATTGCCCAAAGATGAGAAATTTGCCCCACAGAAAAACTAATAAAGACCTTCTGATAGGTAGTCATATTCCTGCAAACATGGTGACTTAGAGTTGGCATTTCACAGTGTATAGAGTTCACCTAAAGTCAGGGAGAACTGCATTCAAGTGTTGCCTCTGACACATACTGGATAGGTAAGCCTGGGTAAATCTCTTAATTTCTTGGTGCTCCAATCAACTAAGTCTATAAGATGCAGAAAAGGTATCTGTTTATATTGGTACAGGATATCCTTCAACCAGAGCTCCCTATAACTACAAAACCACAGGTCTGATAGAAAAAAGAGACAGAGTCAGCGCCTACTAGTAAGGAAAGGGTGGAATGATGGGGCTGGTGTGCCTAGAAGGTGGGAGGGCAGATATGGGGAAAGAGAGACATCATATCCTTTTTTAGAATAACTATCTTCTACTTTATCCTAGGAATCTTTTCCTTAAAATTTTACCTTTCAAGTTTTACATTTTCCCCCATTTTATAGAGTCAGGGGTTAGGAAGGACAATCAGTTTGAAAAAGTGAGAACTATGAGATTAACAAAAATATTCTCATAAGAAAAGAATCCTCACCCCCAAATAACTACTCCTTAAATTCACATAAAAAAGGAAGTCATTTTAATCTTGCCAATTAATAACTAGTATTTATTTTTTAATTAATAACTTATGTCCTTTGTAACATCTCTTTTATTTGAAGATATATACTTACCTTTTTCCTTCCCCAGAGTCATTCCTTTTAATAAAGACTAAAAGAAGGCAAAGGCATTGTCAGAAAAATTAATTAACAAAAACCAAGCATGATAGCATGGGCAATATTCCATATCTATACTTCCCCAGATGTACAGAACATACAATTTATCGGCCATTTCTTCAATAACAAACACACTTCTTGTAATTTTGTCACATTCAACTTCATTTGTTGTTTTCTTTCTTATCATGTACATTATTTTTGCCAATATGAATATTATTTTCCTTCAGTTTTCTTTGCGTTATTAGTTCATATATCCTTCAATGTTCTTCATATCCATTATTTCTTATGATGAAGTAATGTTTCATTATGTACACATAACACAGTTTAACCGTTCTCCCACAAACGGCCACTTAAAATATTTACAGCTTTTTACTATTATACAAAGTACTACCATAAATACTTTGGTGAACATAGGATCGTTCTGTCTCTGAACTCATTGGCTATATTACTAGCAGCTGAAATGGTATTTCTGTAACCAAGTGTATACTCACAATAATTTTTTATGATTTTCCAGAATACTTAGACAAACTATTTAATTATTACATCATTAATATTTCCATCAACAATAAGTAACTAACTTTGCATAGCCCTTCCAATATTGACTGTTATCATTTTTTATCATTTTGCTGTTTTTCTGGGTGTAAGGCAAAATGTCAGTTATTTTGATTTGTATTTGTCTTATTATTAGTGATTTGAAACAATCTTTTATATGTCTCTTTATAGTTGTCATTTTTCTTTAGAAAATTGCTTCATACTTGTCTATTCCATTATATGGGAGAATGCTGCTCTGTGAAGGGAAATTTAAAACATTTCAATGATTCCAGAGATTCCTCTTCACTTCAGGTTGGGGTGAGGAAGGGAAGAATGACTTTGTGGTAATAGCCTCAATCATCCCTTTTTATATATGTGTCTATGTATACACACACATATACATGTGCATACATATACATGTATGTATGTATCTATATATGTATAAGTGGGTGTATCTCCCGTATAATTAGAAATGCTTCACAGGTCAGGCCTACTTCACTTTTGTCTTTTCTACATTCAGAGTTAGCAGTGACTAGCACACAGTAGAAGCTTAAGAAATCCTTTTGAGTTAGTTTTCTTTTCCAAGCTTTACCCTCCCAACCTACTTAAACTTTGCCAGAGGGGCTGAGAATGGGGTTGAGCTTGGGATCAGAATATGCTTTAATACACTCAGGGACCTCTATTCTTATCTGCTGCTGGAGTAATAAGACTAGGAGCTATTCATCTGTAAGATTTCTCCCACAGGAAGCTAAATTTCAACCACCCATCTGGAAGAGCTTGAGGATCAAGCATAGGAGAGACCTTTCCTATGATACTACCTCCAGATTTGATTTGATTTTTCAGTAAAATGAGGAGGTAGGAAAAAATGGTATCTAAAGATTCTCATAACCACAGAAGCTGATGAACATATGATATTTAAACTGCAATTAATTACATTTCAGGTTAGCCTCAATTCTAAGTAAAAGCTAGATAACCGGTAGTCAAGAATGTTGTAGACGACATCTTATTTAGCTGTTCATCATGCTAGATGGCCTCTGAGTTTCTTTCGAGCTATGAGACGTTTTTGAAGTTACAAATACTCCTCAAACACTATACTTTAGGCCACACTGTAGCTTAGAAACCCATCATTTAGGTTTACTGATTTGAGGAATTCTGGGGAAAACAGAGAAGATCTTTTTCTCTTCATTTTATAGACGATAGGCCAATAATTCTTAAATTTTCTCTCCTGGATTGATTTTCAGGTCAGTTGTTTTCCCAATTACATATTTTACATTTTCTTCTATCTTTTCTTTCTTCAGATTTTGTTTGACTGATTCTTGATGTCACATAGAGTCATTAGTTTGTACTTGCCCAATTCTAATTTTTCTCAAATTGCTTTCTTCAGTTAACTTTTGCATCTCCTTTTCCATCTGCCCAATTATTCCTTTTAAGGAATTATTTTCTCCAATTAGTTTTTGCACTTCTTTTTCCATTTGTCCAATTTTCTCACTTAGGTTTTATGCTTCCTATTCCATTTGTTTGATTTTCCCAGGATCACACAGGACCTTGCAGATTCTACGTTAAAAGATCAAAGGAATTAGAATATGCTATTCCGTAAGGCAAAGGAGCTGAGACTACAACCAAAAATCAATTACGCAGCAAAGTTCAACATAATATTTCAGTCAAGGAGATGGACATTCAATGAAATAAGGGATTTCCGGACCTTCCTGACAAAAAGGTCAGAACTCAATAGAAAATTCGATCTTCAAACGCAGGTCTCAAGAGAGGCATAAAAAGGTAAACAGGGGGAAAAAGAACTTGTACTCGATTTGGGCAAACTGTTTGCCTCCCTAAAAGGGAAGATGATATTTTTTAATCTTGAGAATTTTACATCTATTATGAACATAAAAGGGATATACATAGATACAGGAATTGGTATATAGTAAGTGACGTGATGATAAAAATGTGATTTAAGCATGCAAAGGGATTGTAATAGGAGGTGTGAAAAGGAGGAAACAGAAAATGGTAAATTATATCACAGGAGGAAGTACAAAATTATATTATAGTGGAGGAAAAAGGGAGGGAGATGGCAATTGTCTGAGAGGCACTCTCATCTCATTTGGTTCAAGGAGGGAACAATAAACTTAATTAAGTATATAAATCTAACTAGCTCTATAGGCAATAGGAGTGGAAGGGAGAAGAAAGGGAAAGGGAAGATAAAAAGGAGGGAAGAAGCAGTAAAGGTAGAGGGAAGTAAAAGTGGGGGGAGCTGAAAGACAGAATGGAAGACTGAAGGAGGTGGTGGTCAAAAGTGAAAACTCTATTGAGGAGGGGAAGAGAGACAGGAGAACTAAAAGCACAAATGGTGGGAAAGAGGATAGAGGAAGACACAGACTGTAATCATAACTGTGAATTTGAACGGAATGAACTCTCCCATAAAACGGAGAGAGATAGTAGAATGGATTAAAAGCCATAATCCAACAATATGTTGGTTACAAGAAACACATTTGAAATGGGGGGATACACGCAGGGTAAAGGTAAAGGGTTAAAGCAGAACATATTGTGCCTCAGCTGATGCAAGAAAATCAGGGGTAGCAATCCTAATCTCAGACAAAGCAAAAGCAAAAATAGATCTAATCAAAAGAGATAAGGAGAGTTGCAAAACTAATTCATTGTTGGTGGAGCTGTGAGCCGATCCAGCCATTCTGGAGAGCAACTTGGAACTAGCTCAAAGGGCAACAAAAATATGCATACCCTTTGACCCAACAATACCGCTTCTAGGACTGTATTCCCAAGAGATCATAAAAATGGGAAAGGGTCCCACACACCTGAAAATATTTATAACAGCACTCTTTTTGGTGGTCAAAACTGGAAATCAAGGAGATGCCTATCAATTGTGGAATGGCTGACTAAACTATGGCATATGAATGTAATGGAATATTATTGTGCTATAAGAAGTGATGAACAGGAAGACTTCAGAGAGGTCTGGAAAGACTTATATGAGCTGATGTTGAGTGAAAGGAGCAGAACCAGGAGAACTTTGTGCACAGCAATGACCACAGTGTGTGAGAGTTTCTTCCGGTACACTTGGAATTCATTGCAATGCAAGTACTTAAAAAAATTCCCAATGGTCTTTTAAGGCAAAATGCCTTCCATATCCAGAGAAAGAACTATGTAATTCAATCCCAGAATGTAGCAAAGCATTTGTGTGTGTGTGTGTGTGTGTGTGTTACGTTTTGGTGTGTTATATAATTTTTCCTATTCATTTTCATTCTTCTACATAGCATGACTATAGTGAAAATGTGTTTAATAAGAGTGTATGTGTAGAACCTATATAAAATTGCATGCCGTCTCTGGGAAGGAGAGTGGAGGTAGGGTGCAGGGAGAGGAAAAAAATTATAAGTTTTATGGTAGTGATTGTAGAACACTGAAAATAAATAAAAATAATTTAAAAATCAAGCATTTTATAGATGATACAGAGTCTTCAAAGAGTACATTGCTTTAGAGATAACTTTTTCTGTAACCTCAATTACGTGGAACCCAAACATAAGCTTAAGTTGTGAAGACATGTAAGTGGCCAAAATAACTGTCATGGACTAACCAAATGCCTATTTACTCTTGATTTACACATACATCTAACAAGTTTGATTATCTGGTTTTGTAGGTCATGGAATATTCAAATTTATTAGAAATGTAATGATGGCACCTGGCAGAAGGCTATGAAGTAACAGGAAAAATAAATGAAAGCAGATAATCTGGCAGTAAGAAAAAAAATAGAAATAATTTAAAAGGAAAGAAAGACCTATAAACTAAAAACCTTTACCTTCTATTTTCTGTCTCCCTTAAAGCAAGAAGAGAAAAAAAGTGCAGCAATCTGGTGTCATTTAGTATAGGAGAAGAGTCCTGACCAACCCCTAAAGAGTACCATTTTATTATTAGATCTGTGCAATAATTGGTGTTCACAATTCTCATTTCTACATTTCAGACTCCTTCTCTACCTTCAAAGCTTACTTCAGGTGCCACTTCTTTCTCTGAGCCCTGAAGCTAAAACTGTTCTCTTCCTTCTATTTTTTTTCAATTGTATGGAAAAGCTAATTATGGAGCCAACCTGGTTCGAAGATACACTATATGACTGTAATATTTTTTGGACTCAAATATAATTAAAAATTGTGATTTATAGGGAAAAAAGGTCTTTGTGTTATGTTTATAAACTTCAATAATGTTTTTTTTAATTAGCATAGGCAGATCCAGCAGCTACTAAGCAACATTAATGGCCTAAAGAAATTTACCAAAACCCTCTAGTTTCATCCTGAACATGTATGATCATTTCAGAACAGATGGCATCTTTTCTGATTCATTTACCTTCATTAATTCAATTCAGCAATTATTTATGGAATACCTATTATGTACTTAGCACTCTGTGGAGGAGGAAAGGAAGTTTCCAAGTTTGTAGGATAAAATAGAAGGATATGAAATAAAACATGGATTTGTGTGCACTCTCGTTGAAAGGGCAGCTTACACAAAAGAAACCACTAGAAAAAACAAAGGAGACATGGCAAGATAATAGAGTGAAAGATTTTAGCTAGGCCATCCTAGTTTCCCTTCTCCATGTCAAAACGTCTAGTAATGTGCCCCCACCATACACAAAAAAGAACTATAAAAAGGGAAATAATTTACCAAAATGCTTACATAAAGCATCTAAAAAATCAAGATTATCAGAGTCCCTAATAAAATGAATATATATTAATGAAGAAAACATGATATTAAATCCTAGAAAAGAGTAATAGTTACAAAAATAAAGGATCCTGGGGATGGAGCCAAGATGGTAAAGTAGAAAGATGCATGTACTCTAGCTCTTCTCCCACAGTCCATAAAATACCTGTAAAAAATGTCTCTCAATGAATTCTAGAGCAGTAGAAGCAGGATGACACAGTGAAGGAGATTTCCAGCCCAGGGTAACCTAGAGGGTTGACAGGAAGGGTCTTTTACACAGGGTATGGAGCGAAGTACAGCTCAGCCTTGGCTGTGTGACACTGGGAGGAACAGGACCAGAATAAGCCTCATGCGGCAGAATCCCCAGCAGCAGCAATAAGGAATCTCAGATCCCTGAACTCTCAAATGCTAAAGACAACTTCAAAGGTCGGTGAGAGGGCTTTTTGAACTGCATGAGAAGGGAGCAGCATCCTCCCCTACTCCTGGTCCCAGACAGTAGCAGAGGAGGCAACAGCAGCAGCATTACCAGTTTCAGCAGCTGCAGCAGCAGCATTCATTTATGGAGTACTCAGTCTAAAGACCCTGGGGGAACTGAGCTGCTGATTTGAGTCTCAGCCCTGAGTGGCAACAGTGCCTTCCACCTAAACCCCTGGGGGAATTGAGCAACTGAACTGAACCTCAGCCCTGAGCATTGCCCTACAGTGAAGAGGAGGATCACTGGACTGGCAGAGCTGGAGGCATCTGTGGAGAGGAAATTCTACTACCCTCAGATTCTGGGAAGAAAAGTTTTTGGTTGCTCCCAGAGCAGTGTGCAGATCAGGAGAAGAATTAACTCCTCTCCCTGGATTGTGCCACCTTGGAGGAACTGAGAATATATAGCATATGAGTATATAGTATATAATATATGAGTATACCCTCCTCTTGAAAAAAAAAATCAAAAGTCAAATAACTGGCTGGAAAAATGCCCCAGAAAAGGAAAAAAAAATGACACTATAGAAGGTTACTTTCATGGTGAACAGGTATTTTCTTACATCCTTTTGGGTGAGGAAGAACAAAGCATAACATCAGAGGAAGCCAAGGCTTCTGTGTCCAAAACCTCCAAAATAAATTTGCAATGGTCTTGGGCCATGGACGAGCTCAAAAGATTTTGAAAACCAAGTAAGAGAGGTGGAGGAAAACTTGGGAAGAGAAATGAGAGCAATGCAAGAAAATCATGAAAAGCCAGTTAACAGCTTGCTAAAGAAGATCCGAAAAAATGCTGAAGAAAATAACAGCTTTAAAAATAGGCTAACCCAAATAGCAAAAGAGATCTAACAAGCCAAAGAGGAGAAGAATAATTTAAAAAGCAGAATTAGCCAAATGGAAAAGGAGGTTCAAAAGCTCACTGATGAAAATGGTTCTTTAAAAAATTCAAATGGATCAGGTGGAAGCTAGTGATTTTATGAGAAACCAAGAAATTACAAAACAAAACCAAAAGAATGAAAAAATTGAAGATAATGTGAAATATCTAATTGGAAAAACAACTGACCTAGAAAATAGATCCAGGAGAGAAAATTTAAAAATGATAGGACTACTTGAAAGTCATGATCAACAAAAAAGCCTAGACATCATCTTCCAAGAAATTACCAAGGAAAACTGTCCTGATATTCTAGAACCAGAGGACAAAATAAATATTGAAAGAAGGAAGGGATGTTAGAAGGGAGGGCAGATTGCTGGAAGGGGTAATCATAATGCTTGGTGTTTTGAGCTGGGGGAGGGGAAAGATGGGGAGAACATTTGGAACTCAAAATTTTGTGGAAATGAATGTTGAAAACTAAGAATAAATAAATAAACATTAAAAAGGGGGGAAAATGCAAAGGAAGACCCTGGGAACTTTGACAGGTCTGAGGATTTGTATTTCTCATCAATACACAAGAAGGATCCTTGGAACCTCTGATGACAGTGTCTTCAGGGGCAACTGAGGAGAATCCAGACAAACTGAAAAAAGGAAGTTTGAAGAAACCCAACAAAACTACATGATGTTCAAGGAGTACTTCACAACGACACCATGAAGGGGAGACAAAGAATTCCAGCAAAAGTACTTCTAGAGCCTGTGTCATATCTGCTCTAAATTTGACCTCATTTTCCCCTAGACTTGATTTGTATTTATAAGAGAGTATGCCACCAGTTTGGGAAAATGTCTTCTATTAACTGTTCTTACAATATGCCCACTTGGTAAATATCAATTTCTAGAAGCTAATTAAATATGGCTTGCTAATTAAAAAAGAGTAAAGGTTCCCCAGACTTAAGAAAATAAGCCAAAAGGAAAATCTCAAGAAATTTCAAGGTTAATTAGATCAATACATTAATTAAATGAAGAACTAAGGATAAAAATTAAAACTCTTATAAAGGAATAAAAAAGAGAAACAATTTCTTTTAGAATAAATATTGGAGAATAGCTCTAAAATACTGAAAAAAAGTGACTGGTTAATTTAAAAATGCAGAGATTGGAAAAATACCAATCAAATTAAAAGATATTTATTGGAAAAAAGGAAACGTCTGTGCTACCTACACAGCAAAAAGGATTGTTTTTGAAAACAGTTATATGAAACAGTATTAGAATGATTAGTTTCAAAGTGATTGAACAAAAGCTTAAAATACCATTCATCAAAAAATATGCAAAACAAAGGTACAGAAATGGGGGAGAGGGAAGAAAAATTACATATTTGTAGAATGAAAAAAATATTAGTAGAGAACAACTCCAAGTTTCACTTAAAATAACCAAATATTTCAGCAAGGCTCTTAGATAGCAACACAAAATTAAAAAAATAAAAATCCTGCAAGCAGTCAAAAGGAAGCCATTCACATACCAGTGAAACACAATCCAAATTCTGCTAAAATGCAAGAGAAAAGTCTTTTAATCATTCCTTCAGAGGAAGACAACCTCGAAGAAAGACTTTGAAACAGAAATCTATAAAACAAAGTACATTTTTTTTAATTTAAAGAAATTTTTAAAAAGTCTATATAGCATTGAGAAGGATTTGAGACACTAAGACCCTGAGAACACCAAGACAGACTCACCTTAATGAATTAACACATTCAAGCCTTCTTTTAATTAAGTGGCAAATAGTCTACTGTAATGCTTTTTCAAAATCAGACCAGAGTTCTAATGGGAACCTGAGAGAGACTGAAGATGGTGCTGGGGTTTATATGGAAAAGAGGCACGGGAAGGAATGCCAGGGATTCCAATTAAGTAATCCAAGAGTCCAGGTGTCTTTAGAAGCTATGGATGGGAAAGTGTAGGGAGTATACCAGATATTGAGTAAGTTGTCAGAAACATACACCTTGGTGATCTAGCAGGAGGAAGAATTCTTGGGTCAGTCAGAGACAAAAAGCCTTGAGCCAGGCACTCCTCTGTCCAGATAAGTGAATGTGTTCTTGAACAAGAGAAAAAAATCTCACAGGAAGGGAGTCTACTGAGAAATTGGGAAGCTTCCAGAGATATATTCTTAAGACTGAGGCCTGAGCACCCCATCAGCATGAAAAGACAAAGAAGGCAAACTATTACTTACATGCTTTATGAAATTATAACAATCAGTAATTTTTTAAAACTCTAAACTTATTTGAGGGCATATAAGAGAAGGAAAATAATTTATAGACTTAAGCTATAAAAGAGACAAAATTAACAGAAAATTGGGGGAAGGGGAGAAATCATCAGATTGATATTTATTGGGATGAAGGAAACATAAAAATGGAAAAAGGACCCACATATATAAAAATATTTATAGCAACTCTCTTTTTGGTGGCCAACAACTGGAAATTGAGAGGATGCCCATTAACTGGGGAATGCCTGAACAAATTGTGGTGTGTGTGTGTGTGTTCGTCCTTCATTGCCGAAGAAGACCATGCCATCAGAGAAACAATGAAATGACTTGCACTTAACTTTTGTTTTGAGTGAGGCAGGTCAGCAGCCTCACTTCTCCAGAACCATCTGAATCCAGTGACCAGATATTCATCAGGATGACTTGAGATGACCCAGGATGAGACAACTGGGATTAAGTGACTTGCCCAAGGTCACACAGCTAGTGAGTGTCAAGTGTCTGAGGTGAGATTTGAACTCAGGTCCTCCTGACTCCTTCACTGGTGCTCTATCCACTGCACCACCTGGCTGCCCCAACAAGTTGTGGTATATGAATGTAATGAACTATTATTGTGCTATAATAAATGATGAACAGGAAGACTTTAAAGAGACCTAGAAGGACTTATATGAACTGATGCTGAGTGATATGAACAGAACCAGGAGAACATTGCACACAGTAACAGCCACAGTGTGTGAGAACTATTTCTGATAGACTTAGCTCTTCACACCATTACAGGGACCCAAAACATTCCCAAAGGACTCTTGAGGCAAAATGCCATCCAGGGAAAGAACTATGGAATCGACATGCAGAATGAAACAGACTATTTTCTCTTGTGTTATGTTTTGTTTTGTTTTAGTTTTTCTCATATTTTCTCCCATTCATATACAGTCAAAGACCACTCAACCAAGGAGAAACCAAAGACATTAAAAAATCTCATTCATAACTGGACTGAGCAAAGGAGACAAGTATTTATGTGTAACTTTTTTCCGAGGGTAATTAAGAGAGCTAATGGGGGCATTCATAGGGAAAACTCACAAACTGGAATAGGAATTATCCTTGAGAACTAACGGAATAGAAAGAAAAGAAGCTAAGAGACAAGGCAAAGCAACAATAATTTGTTAAGTGCTTACTAGTTCTCTTGACTAAATGCTGGGGGTCCCTTTTCTCCAGGAGCTTGCATTTGAATGGGGTAACATAACACAAAAGGGAGCTGAAAGTGTAGGGAGGAGGGGAATGTACTAAAAGGTAGTATGTCAGGGGATATATATGTATATTAAATGTATAAGCATATTGTGTATGCATACATATATGCATACATACATATACACATATATACATATTTGAGGAAGAGAAAAGCTATGGAGATCTCTCTAGAGTCATAATTCGTCATAATCTTTGTATTGTGGGCAAATAAGAAGAAGTGTTTTATGAGGGTCATAGAGAAAACAACCTCATTAAGTCATTTAACCATTGAGACTCAGTTTCTTTATGTGTAAAATTGGCTTAATTATAGTTCTTTCTTCACAGATCTGTTGTAAGGATCAAATGAAATACTGTATGTCACAATTGTTTTTATTATAGATATATGATACTGCAGATATACTATTTGTATTCAATATAAATCAATCATAATATATGACATGCTGTGACCCCCCAAAATTACTGCAGTTTCAAATTTTTTAAATCATATTTAGCTTAAATAAATTATAATATATTATTATCTCATTCTCACTTTAGTTTAATGGAATTCAAAGAATAATGATCCCAGAATCAAATTAATAACCTGTTACATTATACAATTTATGCTATTTCCCTTTTATAATGTGCATTGATCAGTAAGTCCAAACTCCTTTTGGTGGAGGGAAAAATGGAGTTTGGGGAGAAGAGTATGTTTTATAATTTGATATGACAATGACCTGATCTTCAATTACTATATTGATATTTTTATCATTAAGAAATAATTCTTATCATCTTGTTTAATGGAATTTGCCAAGAAATAATACAGAGACAAGTCCTTAAATTGATATTTTTCATCTAATACTATTAAAAAGTGAATAAAATAATTGATTTTTGTCCGGTTCAATAAAAGTAAGCTCATCTTTGCAGGTTCTCTGAAAGCATCTTTAGTAAAGCTTCACTAATAGAAAGGATAATAAAAAATGACCTTTAACTTATCCTGCTCTCATATAATTTTCATCTTTTTTATTTGGTCTTTATATTTTGGAAGCATTTATGTATCTATTTATTCATGTCATGTATTATAACATTGTAGAATTAGATATGTAAGTTAACTCTGAGATAATCTTGTTTTACCTCCTCATTTTACATGTGACGTAGCTAAAAGTTAGAAAAATTACAGATCTGCCCAAGTTCACAAACATATATTAAACATATATATTAATCAGTCAATCAGTGAATAAATATTTAAGCTCCTATTATGTGCTAGGTACTGTGTTAAGATATGAAGAAAGGTAAAAGACAGTTCGGGGCAAAGTCTTGGGTTTCCCTTCCTCTTTTCTCTCCCCGAGTTTGAATTCTTTGAGAGGTCCTGAACTCAGTCACTGTCAGTCAGCTGAAAAACTCTGATGGCTCAGAGTGACAAAAAAGCAGGCTCCATTAGGTCCAATGATTCTTGGTCTGATTGTTTCTCTGCTGATTTCATACTGGACTAGAAATTGAAACTTAGTCCGTGCTTTGCTCATGGGATCTGAGCCACACTGCTGCTGCTGCTTCTGAACCTGTTTCTTTTGACACACTGTTTAGAGCATGCTAGTACTCCTTAACCCATGATGCCATTCCTAGGAAAAGGTCTACTCCTCAGTATCACCTGGATTTGAGACCTGGAACTGGGTAGGAGGTAACAAAGATGCCTTTGTGATGTCTCAGTATGGCTCTCGAAACTTCTTTTGACCTGGAGTACATTCTCTGTTTCCCTGGTATACACCTCATGTGACCACTCCTGGATAAACCCTTTCTCCACTGTCCATTGACCTCTCTGTCTCTTTATGCTGACTCGGGTTGGAAAAATTACTCACTGTTTGCTTTTCTTGGATTTTCCCATCAGAATTTATTATAGTATATTTTCTAGATCTTTTTGGAGAAATTAGCGAGGTGTAGGAGAGTTTTCTCTCACTACTTTATCATTTGGGTTCCCCTTCTGTCCTATTTTGGTATTAATATTTATCTTTTGTTTTCACACATCATAGGTTGATTCAGCAATGATATCCATATCAGCAACGAACATTTCCTGTCAGTTAAAATCTAATTTTGTTATGTTATTAGCTAATCATCTTGCCCATGATTTGTGATTCTTCCTTTGAAAAAGTTAAAATCTTAAGTTATGAATGAGTAACTATATTGTAGTCTAAAAAAATCCTCTGACCTTTATCATTTCTTATTATTTAGCCATACTTTCCAGTATATTTTCTACCATCTTCCCTGTACCTGTCTTTGCAATGAAATCATCACATATCAAAGCATATGATAATTTAATAGATTCTTTACATTTCTTCATATGATATTTCTATTTTCTTGTGCTCTGAAACATGGGTAGGTACATAATTTGCAATTATTTTATGATAATTTTAATATCATTTCATTTTTTTCCAATTATATAGAGTCAATTTTTAACATTCACTTTTTGAAAGAATTTGATTTCCAATTTCCACTCCTCCCCTCACCTTTCTTCAAGACAACATGTAATCTGATATAGGTGTGCAATCATGTAAAACATATATCCACATCAGTCATGTTGTGTTAGAAGAAATAGAACAAAAGGAAAAAATGGGAAAATATTTTTAAAGCCGAAAACAGCATTCTTAAATCTGTATTCAGACTTCATCAGTTATTTTGCTGAATGTGAATAGCATTTTGCATCATGGATCTTTTTGAATTATCTTGATTCGATGTATTTCTGAGAAGGGATATGTCAACCATAGCTGACTATCACAAAGTTATTGTTACTGTTTACAGTGTTATGCTGTTTCTACTCACTTCACTCAGCGTCAATTCATGTGAGTCTTTTCAGTTTTTTTTTTCTGAAATCCACCTGCTCATCATTTCTTATAGCACAATAGTAATCCATTACATTCATATACTACAACTTGTTCAACCATTTCACAATTGATGGGCATCTCCTCAATTTCTAATTCTTTGCCATCACAAAAAGAGCTGCTATAAATATTTTTGTACATGTAGGTCCTTTTCTCTTTTTTTAATGATATCTTAGGGAGATAGAACTAGCAGTGCTATTGCTGGATCAAAGTGTATGCACACTTTTATTGCCCTTTGAGCATAGTTGACGGTAACAGTTTTGCCAAAGCTTATAATGAACTGTAAAATGGGAGGTGAAGAAATGACTTATAAAATTATGCTTCTTCTCTCTGGATAATGATGAAATAATTTCTGCTAACTTTATGTGTCTCTCAAAGGAGGATATGTCAGCCATCTGCCCATTTAGTTGCAAGTAGCTTTTGTTTTCTGGTTTCATTTATGGGGAGAATATCAGAATGGATAACACTCAGTTCCTCAAGTTATATTCCCACTCATTGGTCTTACATTTAGAATACCAATAAACTAAGTTGATGTTTACAGATGTCTGGTATAAAAACTGTGTGATTGTTAGTACCCCATGCCTCTTTTTCTATTACACTGTCACCATCACCATAGAAATGAAAGATAGATACACAGGTCTGAGGCCAGTTTCCATTTTTATTTTTTATACCTTCTCATGCACAGATAATTGTCACCACTTGGCCAACCTATTAGTAATGGATTGAGGGTTGTTTTTTGTCAGTTTGTTGGTTTGTTTTTTTCTGATTTTGTATTTAATTGTACTGATCCTGTGTTTAAACAGCCATAATCTCCTGCTGAGACTCTATTTTCAGTCCTTTTCTCATTGAAGAACCTGTCACAGCTCATGTACTATCAGCATTGCTTTTAAAAACCCAAGATCATGTATAGGCCATTATGAAGAATATAATACAAGATCATGGAGTAATTATGTCTATGAAGTAATACACATACGAAGGACCATGGAAGTGATATTTGTTGGGACCAATATTTAAGATATAAAAAAATAGCAGCCAATGAAAATCTAAGCATGAAAATTGGCTATCACAAATCATGTTAGAGCCTACATGAAGCCCGATATGACCTCTTGGTTTCACTCTCAGTTTTCACCATTCTGCATTTAGAGATAATATGATATAGTGTTAAGAATATTGAACTGAGAATCATCAGATACCTGGTTTCAAGAAATTTTACTGTTTCACTTACTATAACAATGTGATTGAGAAAAAAGCCATTGACTTATAAGAACCTCAGTTTACTAATCCGTAAAATAGGTATGATTATAATACCGCTATCAACTTCTTCACCAATTTACTGTGTGACATAATTACACTAATTTACACGAAGTAGTTTTCAAACCCTAAAGCACTGTAAACATTAATTTTGATTTCCAGTGCCAAGATGGCAGAGTGAAGAAAGAATCCCCTGAAACTCTCCCAAATTTCCTTCCAAACAACTAGAAAACTCTCTCAGAATTGATCTAGGAGCAGGGAAGTAGTTTAACAGCATAGCAGAAAGGTTGGTCTCAATGCAATAGGAGAGGAACAAGGTCTAAAAGTAGCAGCAATCAGCCTCACATAGGGCCCTGAAGCAAGGCTCCAAGCTTTGAGCATTATAGCAGCAAGACTCCTCCTTCCTGCAAACCAATGGCCCCTTAGGCAAATAAGCAGTCAAGGCAGAGCAAGAAGGCCTCATCTGAGTAACTCCACCCCTAGCACAAACCCCCAGCTAGGCCCCATGATGGGCTGGTCACAAGCAAGACCCAGCTCCTGGGGTCTGTTAGCAAAGGGACCCTGTTTCCACAACAACACAGCAGGTGGACCACACTCCTGGGCAAACCAGCAAAAAAATATCTCTCCTCCATGGACAGTCACCAAAAACTGTTACAATAGTAACTCAGCAGAAATGCCCCACACCTAGAGCAGGTACATAGCTAAACCCCACCCCCAGGGGAGGGCAACAGGAAGACCATACTCCCCAGCAGAAGCCAGAAGGGTAACATACCTTCCAGAGAAAGCAAACAGCTAAGCCCTAAAGTCCAGTGAAAGCCAGCAGTAAGAACCTGAGTCTCAGCAAAAAAAGCTTAGGACATTGCACAGCCAGAGCCCAGCTCTCTCATAAAGACATTAAATTATGAAAAAAGCAGATAAAAATAGGCAAAAAAATAAAAAAAATCTTTGAGTATAGGAAGTGATTATTGTGACAGGGAAGATCAAGGCATAAACTTAAAAGAGGAAAACAGTATCAAAATGGCTACATGTGAAACCTCAAAGAAAAATGCAATTTGGTTTCAAGCCCAAAAACGATTTCTGAAATAACTTACTTATTAATTTTTTTTTATTTTTTTTTCAGTGTTCTATGATCATTTCAATACATCTTAGATATTTTCCCTTCCTCAAACCAAAGCAAAATACAAACCAAAACAAAATACAAAAGAAAATGCTCTGCTTCATTCTGTGATAGAATTCCATAGTTCTTTCCCTGGATATGGAAGGCATTTTGCCTTAAGACACCAATGAGAATTATTTAAGTTCTTGCATTACAATGAAGTACTAAGTCTACCAGAAAAATTCCTCTCACATTGTCGATGTAGCTGTGTACAAAATTCTCCTCTTTCTGCTCCTTTCACTCAGCATCAGTTCACATAAATCTGTCCAGACCTCTCTGAAGTCTTCCTGTTCATCATTTTTATAGCACAATAGTATTCCACTACATTCATATACCACAATTTATTCAGTCCTTCCTCTATTGATGGGCATCCCCTTGATTTCAGATTTTTGGTCACACAAAGAAAGCTGCTATAAATATTTTGTACAAGTGGAGCCCTTTCCCATTTTTATGATCTCTTGGGAATATAGTACTAGACGCAGTATTGCTGAGTCAAAGGGTATGAACATTTTTGGAGTCCCTTGGGCATAGTTCCAAATTGCTCCCAGAATGCTTGGGTCAGCTCACAGTTCCACCAACAATGAATTAGTGTTGCAATTCTCCCACATAGTCTCCAATGTTTATCATCTTCCTGTTTTGTCATGATAGCCAGTATGATAGATGTAATGTCAGCGTTGTTTTGATTTGCATCTCTCTAATTAATAGTGACTTAGACCATTTTTTCGTGTGATTAAAGATAGTTTTAATTTCTTCCTCTGAAAACTGTCTGTTCATATCCTTTGACCATTTATCAATTGGGAAATGACTTGTGTTCTTGTACATTTTACTCAATTCTCTATATATTTTAGAAATGAGGCCCTTATCACAAACAGTAGTTGCAAAAGTTCTTTCCCAGTTTTCTGCTTCCCTCCAAATCTTGGTTGCATTGAGTTTGGTTGTGCAAAAAGTTTTTAGTTTAATGTAACCAAAATTGTCCATTTTTCACTTCAGAATGTTTTCTATCTCTTCTTTAGTCAAAATTTCTTCCTTTCCCCATAAATCTGATAAATACACTATCCTTGCTCCACTAATTTGTTTATAGTATCACTCTTTATACCTAGCTTATGTACCCATTTGGACTTCTTTTTTGTGTATGGTGTCAGACATTTGTCTATGCCTAGTTCCCACCACACTTTTATCTAGTTTTCCCAGCAATTTTTATGAAACAGTGAGTTCTTCTCCCAGAAACTGGAGTCCTTGGGTTTATCAAACAGTAGCTTGCTATATTCATTGAATAATGTCTCTTGAATACCTAACTGGTCTACCCTTCTGTTTATCAGCCAGTACCAAGTGGTTTTGATAATTGCTGCTTTATAATATAAATTGAGATCTGGTAGAGCTAGGCCACCTTCCATAGTATTTATTTTCATTAGTTCCTCTGATATTCTGGATCTTTTGTTCTTCCAGATGAATTTTGATATTATTTTTTTCTAGCTCCATAAAGTAATTATCTGATAGTTTGATTGATATGGCACTGAATACGTAAACTAATTTAGGGAGAATTTTCATTTTTATTATATTAGCTCAGCCTACCCAAGAGCAACTGATATTTGTCCACTTACTTAGACCTGACTTCATTTGTTGGAATGTTATATAATTTTGTTCCTATAGTCTCTGAATTTGTTTTGATAGGTAGACTCCCAAATATTTTATACTGTCTACTTTAGCTTTAAAGGGGATTTCTTTTGCTATCTCTTGCTGTTGGGCTTTGTTAGTAATATGTAGAAATGCAGAAGATTTGTGTGGGTTTAATTTGTAACCTGTAACTTTGCCAAAGTTGTTTATTATTTCAAGCAGTTTTTCACTTGAATCTCTGATATTTTCTAAATATATCATCATATCATCTGCAAAGAGTGATAACTTAGCTTCTTCTTTGCCTATTCTAATTCCTTCAACTTATTTTTCTTCTCTTCTTGCTACAGCTAACATTTCTTGTACCATATTGTATAATAGTGGTGATAATGGACATCTTTGTCTCACCTCTGATCTTATTGGAAATGCATATAACTTATCCTCATTGCATATAATGCTTGCTAAAGGTTTTAGGTAGATACTGCTTTTTATTTTATAGGAAGTTCCATTTATTCCTGTGCTCTCCAGTATTTACAATAGCAATGGGTGTTGTATTTTGTCAAATCTTTTTCTGCATCTACTGAGATAATTACTTGGTTTCTGTTACTTTTGTTGTTGATATAATCAATAATGCCAATAGTTTTCCTAAAACTGAACCAGCCCTGAATTCCTGCTATAATCCTACCTCATCATTCTAGAAAAACCTAAAAAGGATTTTTAAAAGCAAATTGGAAAAGTAGAAGAAAAATTGGGAACTGAAATAAGAGTAATGGCAGAGAATCATGGGAGAAAAAGAGTCAATAGCATAGGGGAAGATGTACATAACAATTTATTGAGAAAGGTAACTCCCTAAAAAATAGAATTGGCCAAATAGAAAAGGAAGTCCAAAATCTCATTGAAGAAAGTAATTCCTTAGAATTAGAGTTGAGCAAGTAGAAGCCAATGATTCTATGAGACATCCAGATCTGATAAAACAAATTTTTAAGAAGTCAAAAAAAGAAGAAAATATGAAATTTCTCAATTAAAAGCACAATTGACCTGGAAAATAGATTCAAGAAAGATAATATAAGAAGTCATAGTCTATCTGAAAACTATGAATAAGAAAAAAAAATCCTGCACAGCGTCTTTCAACAATTTATGGAAGAAAATTGCCCTGATATACTGGAATCCGATAGGAAAGCAGAAATTAAAAGAATTCACGTGCTTGAAAGAGATCCCAAAATTAAAACTCTCAGGAACATCAAAGTCAAATTTCAGAGTTCACAGATCAAGGAGAAAGTACTACAAGCAGTCAAAAAGGAACAGTTCAAATACTGTGGAGTTACAGTCACGATTACATAGAATTTGACAGCTTCCATATTAAAGAACTGAAAGGCTTGAAATACAGATATATAGTAGATATATTATAGATATATTATATATAAATATATACGTGTATATATACTTCAGATATATTATAGATATAGTATAGATATATAGATATATTATATCTTTATATATATCTATATATATCTATATCTATATCTATATATATCTATATCTATCTATATCTATCTATCTATCTATCTATATGTATATATATATATATATATGTATATATATATATATATATATATATATATATATATATATATATATATATATATATATATATATATATATATATATATACTTCATTAAAGAAAATGACAAAAATGAGACCACATACCCAACTTCAACTTTATGGGGCCCAACAAAAGCAGTATTTAGAGGAAATTTTTATATTTCTATTAGCTTACAACAATAAAACCAAGAAAAAGCAGGTCTTTCAATTGGCCATGCAACTAAAAAAGAAACTAGAAAAAGAGTAAATTAAAATTCTCAATTAAACACCAAAATGGAAATATTGAAAATAAAGATTAATAAAAATTAAAAGTAAGGAAACTGTTGAACTAATAAATAATACTGGAAACTAGTTTTAAGAAAAAAATAGATAAACCATTGGTTAATTTGATTTTTAAAAAAGAAAGAAGAAAAAAATTACTGATATAAAAAATGAAAGGGATAAATTTACCAACAATGAAGAGGAAATTAAAACAATTGTCAGAAGTATTTTGCCCAATTATATGCCAGACATTTGACAATCTAAGTGAAATGAATGGGTATCTACAAAAATATAACATCCAAGTTAACAGAAGAAATAAAAAATTTGAATAACCCAAATTCAGTAAAAGAAATTAAATAATCCATCCATGAACTTCCTAAGGAGAAATTCCTAAGGTGGATTCATAAATAAATACTACCAAATATATAAAAAGCAATTAATTCCAATACTTTCCAAATGCAAATTATTTGGAAAAATGGACAAAGGAGGAGTACTACCAAATTTCTTTTCTGACACAAATACAGTGTCAGGAAGAGCCAAAATAGAAAAAGAAAATTATAGACCAGTTTCCCTAAGGAATACTGGTGCAAAATTTTAAAATAAAGCACAGCAATATAACACAAAGATCATACATTATACCCAGCTGAGATTTATATGAGGAATCCTGGGCTGTTTCAATGTTCTGAAAACTATCACCAGAATTCACCATATCAGTAACAAGCCTCAAAATAATCATGTGATTATCTCAATAGATGTAGAAAAAGCCTTTGACAAGATACAGCATCAATTCTTATTAAAAACACGGGATATTGTTAGAATAAATGAAGCTTACCTTAAACTGAGAAGTAATATTTATCCAAAAACATCAGCAAGCATTATCTGTAATGAGAATATGCTAGAAATCTTCTTAATATAGTCATGGTGAAGCAGGAATTCCTACTATCACCTCTGTTATTTAATATTCTAAGAGAAATGTTATAACAATAAGGAAAGAAAAAGAAATTAAGGGAATTAAAGGAGGCAATGAGGAAACAAAACTATTACTTTTTGCTTTACTTTTTCATATAATGTTATGTTTTGAAAGTCCTAGAGAATCAACTAAAAACTACTTGAAATTATAATTATTTTTTCTTTTTTCTTTTTTTATTTTATCTTATTATTTTATTTCTTTTTTAAAAATTATTTATTTATTTAACTTTTAACATTCATTTTAACAAAATTTTGGGTTGAAAATTTTCTCCCATTTTTCCCCTCCCCCACCCCAAAACACCAAGCATTCTAATTGTCCCTATCATCCATCTGCCCTCTCTTCTATCATCCCTCTCTGCCCTTGTCTCCATCTTCTCTTTTGTCCTGTAGGGCCAAATAACTTTCTATACCCCTTTACCTGTATTTCTTATTTCCTAGTGGCAAGAACAGTACTCGACAGTTGATCCTAAAACTTTGAGTTCCAACTTCTTTTCCTCCCTCCCTCCCCACCCTTTCCATTTGGAAGGCAAGCAACTCAATATAGGCCATATCTGTGTAGTTTTGCAAATGACTTCCATAATAGTTGTGTTGTATAAGACTAGCTATATTTCCTTATATCCTATCCTGCCCCCCGTTACTTCTATTCTCTCTTTTGATCCTGTCCCTCCCCATGAGTATTGACCTCAAATTGCTCCCTCCTCCCCTTGCCTCCCTTCCATCATCCCCTCACCCTGCTTATTCCCTTATTCCCCACATTGCTGTATTGTAAGATAGGTTTTCATACCAAAATGAGTGTGCATTTTATTCCTTCCTTTAGTGGAATATGATGACAGTAAACTTCATGTTTTTCTCTCACCTCCCCTCTTTTTCCCTCCACTAAAAAGTCTTTTGCTTGCCTCTTTCATGAGAGATAATTTACCCCATTCCATTTCTCCCTTTCACCTCCCAATACATTTCTCTCTCACTGCTTGATTTCATTTTTTTAAGATGTGATCCCATCCTCTTCAACTCACTCTGTGCACTCTGTCTCTATGTGTGTGCGTGTGTGTATAATCCCACTAAATACCCAGACACTGAAAAGTTTCAAGAGTTACAAATATTGTCTTTCCATGTAGGAATGTAAACAGTTCAGCTTTTATAAGTCCCTTATGACTTCTCTTTGCTGATTACCTTTTCATGCTTCTCTTCATTCTTGTGTTTGAAAGTCAAATTTTCTTTTCAGCTCTGGTCTTTTCATCAAGAATGCTCGAAAGTCCTCTATTTCATTGAAAGACCAATTTTTCCCCTGAAGTATTATACTCAGTTTTGCTGGGTAGGTGATTCTTGGTTTTAGTCCTAGTTCCTTTGACTTCTGGAATATCCTGTTCCACGACCTTCGATTCCTTAATGTAGAAGCTGCTAGATCTTGTGTTATCCTGATTGTATTTCCACAATACTTGAATTGTTTTCTCTCTAGCTGCTTGCAGTATTTTCTCCTTGACCTGGGAACTCTGGAATTTGGCCCCAATGTTCCTAGGAGTTTCTCTTTTTGGGTCTCTTTCAGGCGGTGATCTGTGGATTCCTTGAATACTTATATTGCCCTCTGGTTCTAGAATCTCAGGGTGGTTTTCCTTGATAATTTCAAGAAAGATGATATCTAGGCTCTTTTTTTGATCATGGCTTTGAGGTAGGCTCAAAATTTTTAAATTGTCTCTTCTGGGTCTATTTTCCAGGTCAGTTGTTTTTCCAATGAGATATTTCACATTATCTTCCATTTTTTCACTTTTTTGCTTTTGTTTTGTGATTTCTTGGTTTCTCATAAAGTCATTGGCCTCCATCTGTTCCATTCTAATTTTGAAAGAACTATTTTCTTCAGTGAGCTTTTGAACCTCCTTTTCTATTTGGCTAATTCTGCTTTTGGAAGCATTCTTCTCCTCATTGGCTTTTTGAACCTCTTTTGCCAATTGAATTAGCCTATTTTTCAGGGTGTTATTTTCTTTAGCATTTTTTTTGGGTCTCCTTTAGCAGGGTGTTTAATTGTTTTTCATGCTTTGCTTGCATATCTCTCATTTGTCTTCCCAGTTTTTCCTCCACCTCTCTAAGTTGATTTTCAAAATCCTTTTTGAGCTCTTCCATGGCCTGAGCCCATTGAGTGGGCTAGGATACAGAAGCCTTGACTTCTGTGTCTTTCCATGATGGTAAGCATTTTTCTTCCTCATCAGAAAGGAAGGGAGGAAATACCTGTTCACCAAGAGAGTAACCTTCTTTAGTTTTATTTTTTTTCCCTTTTCTGGTCATTTTCCCAGCCAGTGACTTGACTTCTGAATATTCTCTTCACACCTACTTTGCCTCCAGATCTGCCCAGCCAGTGCTTGGGGTCTGAGATTCAAATGCTGCTTCTCTGCCTCAGGGCTTTGGGCGGGGGCAGGGCTGCTATTCAGTGTGAGATTAAGTTCAGGTGCTCAGGTGGAGGCAGGGACACCTCACTGGGCTCAGTTCCCTCAGGGGGTTTATGCTGAGACCTTCAACAATGGATCCCAGCTCCTGCCTGCTTGGGGAGCCCTGGTCTGCCCCTGCCTCTGCTGCTGCCTCCCAAGGAGGCCTGAGTTATGGGGGCACTCCACTCCCCTCTCGACCTGCCAAAAAGACCCTTTCACCAACCCTTGTCACCTTTGGGTGGAGGGACCTGCGCAGCTGCTGGAGATACTGTCCCTGAAGCCTGCTCAGATCTGCTCCCTGCTCGGATCGGCTCCTCTCGGTGCCACGTGGCCAAGGCAGGACTGGGCTCTGGGTCTGCAGCGCAAGGATCTTTTCCTAGAGGTTTTCAAGCTCTCTGGAACAGAAATCTCGTCCACTCCTTTGTTCTGTGGCTTCTGCTGCTCCAGAATTTGTTGGAAGTTCTTTTTTACAGGTATTTTATGGGTGGTGGCTTCAGAGCTAGCATATGTGTGTCTATCTACTCTGCCATCTTGGCTCTGCCCCCATGAAATTATAATTATTAACAATTTCATGTAAATTAACAATTTCAGCAAAGTTGCAAAAAGTTTATTTCAACGAAATAAACTCACATAATCACCAGCATTTCTATATATTATATATTTCTATATATTATCAATAAATTTGAGCAGTAAGAAGTATAACTGCAGATAATATAAAAACACTTGTGAGACAAACCCAGGAACTATATGAATAGAACTATAGAACAGTTTTTCAAACAAATAAAGTCAGATCTAAATAATTGGGAAAATATTCGTTGTTCTTGGATAGGTCCAGCCAATATAATAAAAAAAAAGGCAATTCTACCTAAATTAATCTATTTTTTTCAGCACCATATCAATCAAATGATCAAAAATAGTTTATACAGATAGAAAAAAACAACAAAATTCATCTTTATGCACAGAAACTCAAAAATATCAAGGCAATCATTAAAAAAAGTAAAAGAATGTGGTCTAGCCACACACCAGATCTTAAATTGTATTGTAAAACAATTTTTATCAAAAAAATCTAGTATTGGCTAAGAAATAGGGTGGAGTATCAGTGGAATGTATTAGGTATAAGTTATATTATTGTAAAAGATCATAGTAATCTAGTGTATAATAAATGCAAAAATCAAAACTTTTGGAATAAAAATTCATTATTTCACAAAAACTGCTGGGAGAACTCAAAAAGAGTATGGCAGAAACTAGGTATAGACCCACATTTCACACCATATTCCAGATACATGATTAAGTAAATGAAGAGAGCATGAATAGCTTATCTGTCAGATTTATGGATAGGGGAAGAATTTAGGACAAAAGAAGAGAGAGAATTGCAAAATATAAAGTAGATAATTTTAATGTATAAAATCTTTTAAAAAGTTTTTGCATAAAGGCAATGAAACCAAACCTATAAGGAAAACAGAAAACTGTGTGTGTGGGAGAGGGGAGGGGGGTGTTTGCAACAAGTATCTTTGACAAAGATGTCATTTTTCAAATATATAGAAAACTGAGTCAACTTTATCTAAATCAGGTCATTTCCCAATTGATATGTGGTCAAAAATACGTGAACAAGCAGTTTTCAAACAAAGAAATCAATTATATATAAGCATATAAAATTTCTAAATCATTATTGATTAGAGAAATACAAATTAAAACAACTGAGGTATCATCTAGTACCTATTAGATTGGCTAATATGACAAAAACAGAAAATATCACATTTTGGAAGGGATTTGTGAAAACTAGGACACTAGTGCACTGTTGGTGAAGTTGTGAACTGATCCAACCATTCTTGAAAACAGTCTGGAACTATCCACACAGGACTATAAGACTGTGTATACTCATTTTTCCAGTAGTTCCATAACTAGGTCTATGTCCCAAAGACATCCAAAAAAAAAAAAAAAAAGGAAAAGGACATATTTGTGCAAAAATATTTATAGCAGCTCTTTTGTGGTGGTCAAGAACTGGAACTTGAATTGTTCCCATAAATTGGGGAATGGCTAAACCAGCTGTGGTATATGGTTGTAATGGAATATTTTTGTGCTATAAGAAATGACAAACAGGATGATTCCAGAAAAATCTGAAAGGTTTACATGAATTTGTGCGTAGGAGAACATTGTACACAGCAACAGAAATATTGTTTGATGAAGAACTGTGAATGACAGCTATTTTCAGCAATACAATGATCAAAGACAATCCCAGAGGACTAATTATGAAACATACTATCACCTTTCACAGAAGGAACTGCTGTTGTTTGAATATAAGATGAAGCATGCTATTTTTCATGTTATTTCATTTTTAAAATTTTATTCATGTATTCTTGTAGAAAATGACTAATGTGAAAATGTTTTACCTAAGTGCACAAGTCTAAGCTATAGCTGATTACTTAGTGTCTGGGTCAGGGGGAAAGGCAGGGTAGGAGGCAGGGACAGAACTTGGAACTCAAAATTACATAAAGAAATTAAGTGACATAATTTGTAAAAAAAAAAAAAGGTTTTAGGATGATTTTTGTTACTTAAATTTTGAAATATAATTAAATTAAAATACTACCATTTTACTGTAGGAGTTTAATGAGGAAGATAATAGTTTTGTACCTAGGTGTTTATATTTCTTTAAATTGTACTCTAAATTGTAACTTTCATACACGCATACACCCACATACATACATGCACAGGCACCCATACACACATACATAAACATATGAGCACAATATGTATATGTGTGTTATATATCTGCATATGTGTGTATGCATGTATGGGTGTATGTATATGTGTATACAAATGTGTGTACATGCATACATGCATACACACATATATACATGTGCATGGACATGCACATAACACATCCATACATACAACACACATGCATGCATACGTGCATGCATCCACATATGTATATCCACATAAATATATTGATATATCACATGTGTACATATGCACAAATATACATATATATACATATATGCACATAGTTGTTTTATATTATATATATTTGAATTCATTTTAAATTGAATATAGTTACTCTATATAGCATCTATGTAACTATATATAGTATGTATAGTATAGTATAGCGTGGTATGTAGAGTATATTATGTAGCTATGTACAGTAACAATATTCATTTTAAAATGAACTCAATTTTAATTCTATTTAAGAATGAATATTAATTTTTTCATCATTCTACTTCTGCTTAGATTTCTCAACATGATCCCATGATTCTTGCTAAAATTTCCATTTTTACTTCTGACACTAATTCAGGTACAATGAATAGGACACAAAACTTGGAATCCCAGGACTCCAAGTTGAATACAGGTTCTGTTACTTACAGTATTGCCTCTGATATGATAGCTAAATTTTCTAAGCTTCAGCTTCATAATCTGTAAATGAGGGGGGTTTGACCAGATGGCATCTGAGGTCTTTTCCACCTCTAAAACAGCGATTATGAGCCTTTAATTCCTGACTTCTTCTGCTGTCTTGTTGGGTTCAATCCATCACTGTTAC
The DNA here is from genome assembly GCF_028372415.1 of Notamacropus eugenii. Taxonomy (NCBI): domain Eukaryota; kingdom Metazoa; phylum Chordata; class Mammalia; order Diprotodontia; family Macropodidae; genus Notamacropus; species Notamacropus eugenii. Next base: position 338,638,813 of record NC_092874.1, on the reverse strand, counting down.
TTCAGAACTCTATCTGTGGCATAGCTCCTCAGAAGACTTTGCTATCTTCTGACTCACCCTACCGTGGCCAGTTTTAGTATTGCTCTAAATAGACCTTCACTTACAGGGAGACAAGGGGGAAGACACAAAAGATAAGATTCTCCTACTTCATTGTTTTTCCAAATATGTCAGAAAGTTTTCTGTACTAAATTGTCCTCCATTTCTTGTATCCCTCACCATGATTGCCAATGCCTGACATAGTGAATAAGAGCTATGAGAGATCAGTGTGAGGGATTCTATCAGAATACTTTATTCCCAGGGCACAACTCCATTGAATTAGCCACATGAACATGGAAAATAGCAGGACACTCAAGTAGAGGAAATTGAAATATTGTCCTCCTGAGTTGAAAAAGCTGAGGAAAGGTTTTAAGGTTTTGCTGAAATATAAACTCAAGAAATGTGGCATAATTGTGGAGATAGAGGAAAACACAGCAGCTTGCAAACAAGTCTGTCATGAAAACAATTTCTACATGGAATTACTTTTTGGTAACGAAGACTTAGGACTAGCTGTGAGTGTAAGAGGCATATTCACCAACAGTTACAGACCTTTCAAAAAGTGAGCTTGAGATGTTAAAGGAAAAAATTCACAAGTACTCAGGGAGAAAAGGACTATTGGAAATATATTGGAACCATCTTCTCCTAGCTAAAATCAGAGAGCCAAACCTCCATTAACAATACTATCTTCAAAAATAAAAAAAAAATAATGATGTTATAATTTTTATAAGAGAATTATGCAAATATAATAAAATGATCTTCCTGTAGTTACCAACAGAAAGAACTAAGAATTTGGAGAGCTGGCTCTGATTCTGCCTCCAGTTATGCCATTTTTATTAAATCATATAAATTCTCTGGTGTTCAATACTCACAATTCAGTTAATCAAACATTTATTAAGATGTACTGTGTGTAACATCCCTTATTAACTGCCGAGGACACAATGGTTAAACATCACCCAGTGCTTGCCATCAATTTAATCCAAAACATTCTTCCCTCTAGGACCTTCTACTGTAATCTGCTATTATCCTGTGTAAAATGAGGCAAATTCAGATAAATTATTTTGAAATTCTCTTCTACCTCTAGTTTCTATATCTCCAACCCTATATTGCTCCAGTAAACATTTTCATCAGTGTTTCTTAAACTTACCAGTGTCATAGCATGATTAATCTGACAATACAAGTATCAGTTAACCATAGAAATAGTACTGGTATGTAGGCTGTTTCTAAAAATGCATTGGGGATCCTTGGGAAGAGGGAACTGACAGCTGTTTACGGAGTAGATAGTCAGCACTTGAGACTTAAAAAAGTTTTTAGAATTCTTAATAGGATGAAAAAGTAGAGGGGGAGTGTATGTTTGTGTCTGCATGTATACACAGTATACTTACACACATACTGTTTAATTATATTTAATTTAATAATATGCATCTATATAACTACCAGATTTCCATCCTATTTTATTATCACATATGTAGATATGTAGATATTGCTACATGTACATATGTGTATATATCTATATTCATCCATACATATGTAGATATAGATAGATGTTTTCTCCTCCTTCCTTCCCACCAGGGATGTTCTTTAAAAAATAAAAACAAAAGGTATATTATATGTTTATTTGTGTCTTAGGGAAATGTGTCTATTTTCAATTTCTTTATATTTTTCTTCAGGGATACCACTTCTATTTAAAGAACATTATGTTGTTAGTATGGTCTTGGTTGATAAAAAGAATGACATTTCTTTACATACACTTCGCTGGGAAAAATGCCAATGAGGCCAAAGTACATCTGGAAAGGAAAATCTTCCATTATTTTTTGGGGGAGGATGCACTCAGATTCCAAAATTCCTCTGGGAATCTAGGGTGATTTGTAGTTCAAGAAAGACATTTTCTTTCTTAGGTTCAGAGGGCAGACTTACAGACACTTCAGAGGCACTAAAAGTGGGAGGAGAAAGGAATCTTGAGAGAGAAATATTTCACATTCATTCTTGGAGCCAGTTAGAGGAAAGCTGTCAGAACTACTTCAGACACATTAACTCATGACTTTGCTAAGATTCTTCTGGGTCAGCCTTAATATGATTCTGGGCACTCAGAATCTTTCTGGGACACTTTTGAGTTCTTAAAGTTAAAAATTTGCATCCATGAACTGGAGACAAGTTATGATTCTATATATTTCTAGAAATGGCACTCAACATAATCTTTCCTTGACTTGTGAATGGCTCATAAAAAAGTCATTAGAGATCTGTTATTTATTGATATGTTAGCTACACAATCTTAGCTAAAGTCTGGGATAAAGTATGGAATAGCTTATTCCAGTTATAATCTCCACCCTTTTCAAAAGGTACTTTGACCTTATGCAAGGAACATTTCAAGGAGTTTTGTTCAAGTAATCAATACATTTCTATATTTATAAATCTAATCAGGGCACATCTTCTTTTCTGCTAAAGGACTATTCAATAAGAATCACATAATCAAAATTATAAACTTTATTACATTGATTTTTTGTTCTGCTTGTTACTCAGACCACAAAAATAATTAAATATTTTCCTTTTAATAACTATAACTTGACACAAAATCATTTCTTTAGGAAATATTTCCCTGTTGTATGAACCATGGCATCTCATGCTTCCTAGCCTGCCATTTCTCATTCAAATTATTAGAATTTTACAGGTCAAAAGCTTATTTTGAATGTTCTCTTCTTAAAATATAACAGTTGTTCCCCAGGTCACATGTAGAAAAACCTGTCAACTACTTTGAGTTGTTCACAATACAATGGCAACAAAGATGGAACCATACCTTTTGACATTATATATGTATGATGCCATTGCATCTACAAATACAAGTGATTCTCCAAGTTTCACTTGTTTTTGATCTTGCTGAGACAAAGGCCTACTGTCCTTATTAACATAGGGACGTATACCTTTGCAATTTAAGCTAAGTTTCTTTATTTCAGCCTTAAGAAAGAGTCCATTGATTTAAATAATAAAACTGAGATTTGACCAGTTGGGACAAGGGAAGAAACAAACTGCTAAGCTGACAAAAATTGGATGTCACAAAATGTTAGTTCCAGAGGTAGGGGGTCATTCAGTCTAGTCCTGTGATTTTTATGGAGAAAGATGCTAAGGTTCATAGACATAAAGTGATTTAAGCAAGACGATGTTTCATTATTATGATAGCCTCTTTTTTTTACTTATATGATGGCATGCTAAAATTTATGACAGACAATCTTTATCCGAGATAGATTAAGCCATTGTGCATAAAGTCATTCATGTGGGGGAGCAAGCTCCTGAATAAAAGCAAAGGTACACTTAGCAGTTTGTAAAGGGTGTTTGACTTTCACAATGATTTTGTGAAACAGGGAAGGCAAGATGGAAGTAGGCTAATGAAAATATGGGTAAATATGAGAATAATAAATGTCCTTAGTCTTCAGTAGGAGCATCTCAGTACTATGGTACTCACGTAGGAAATTCCAAGGTGTTACACTCTGTATCCTATTCAATTTTCAGAAAAATCACGAGTATGAATGAAAAACATGCAAGATGAAAATATAATTGATACAGTTGTAGTGTTTCTTGTTTAATGTCAGAATTGAGGATTCCCTCTTGCATCCTATCTGCCTGATGGAGCATGAGTAGAGTCTAGCTGCATTCTCCCTAGTCATTTCCAAGAACAGATATGCTCAGTGGCAAAGCACACTGATTATCACAGGAAACTTGTGATGCCTGTGAAAGAGGTTGTTATCAAAAAGAACTGTTCATTGAGCCAAGAAGAACCTCCCATTAGACTGTGAAGTTCTTAAGAACAAGGGTTGTCTTTTGCCTTTCTTTGCACCTTCAACACCAAACACAGTGCATGGCATATAACAGCTGATTAATCAATGTTTACTAACTCCCAGACTGACTCGCTGAATTAAAAAAAAAAAACAAAACAGACAATTTCCACTGTCTCTCTTAGGGAGAGCTGAATGACAAGAGAAAGCATTATCGCCAAATATGCCTTTATTTGAGAAGATAATTACAAGAGGATGAGTTCAAGTGTGTAAACTTTATTTTTAATTTTAAGATTAATTTTTTTCGTTATTTCCAGGTCCCAATGGAGATGTAGAGTCAAGATGGTGGAGTGAGAGCTAGCAGTTTTGTCTCACTTCTTTCACATCCTCCCCTACAATGACTAATAAAGACCACTTGGTCAAAATTTGACAAAGAAAAGGAAAACAAATACTCGAGTCACTTTTTTTTCAGCTAAGGGCAAATTAGGAACTGAGGTCTGAGGAACTGGCATGGGGGCTGACCAGAAATGTAGTGTAGCAGTGTCAATGCTCGTGAAAGCACTAGCAGATACTGATGACAACTCCCATCACATGGGATAGTCCAGCACCAAAGCACAGTAAAGAGACTGAACACATGAGCAGGAAGAGGTCTCAGGAGACCTGTGTACTCACACAGGATATCAGAATGGGTGTCATCTGGCAGATGAGTCACCCATTGCATGCTTTCAGATTGCAATTGCAGGATGTAGAAAAACGATCACAGTTTCAAGGGAGCAGGACCCCACATCAACGTCAGGAGCAAAAGACAAGTTTTAGGATCATAGTTTTACAGCTATTAGCCCAAGAACATAGTAGGGAATGAATTGTATCTTTAGGTCATATGCATGCAGTGGAGTAAACCAGACAAGAGTTGAAAACCAAAGGGAAGACAACTCTCAATCATTCTCAACCTACAGAGCACCTAAAAAGTTTAACTGTGAATAAGTGTATCAGCAGTCTACAGAAACTCAATACACACAGGTGAACAGACTCAAACTAATGCAGACCCTTGTAAACCACGATGGCAGTGAATAGACCTTTTCCCAGATCACAGTACTTTAAAAGTACCATCAACTTACGGAATCCAAAAAGCTGTGAAAGCAACAGAAGGGCATAAACAAACAAACAAACAAACAAACAAACAAACAAAAAAACCAGAAGCAAAGATCAAACAATCACTAGCCCTTCCCCGTAGTGGTGAACAGAGTCAAACACTGTCATAAAATCAAAAGTCAAGAAGTAGGCTAGAAACATGGGGTGGGGGGAAGGGAGGAACAACTCGACCATAAAAGCTACTATGGTTCCACTGAAAACTGAAGACACAAATATAGAAAACAATACTTGAAAGTATCTACAAGCAAAACCTCAAAAAAAAAATGTATTTTAGACACATGATGAGGAAGCAATTTTAAAAATTTACTTATTTATTTTGAGTTTTGAAAATTCACTTTCAAAAGATTGAGTTCCAAATTTTCTCCCCATCTTTCCCCTCCATGCACCCCAAGACAACTTGAATTCTGATTATCCCTTCCCCCAATGTCCTACCTTCCATCACTCCTCTCCCTTCTCTTATCTCTTTCCTCTCTATTTGTTTTGGAGGGCAAGATAGATTTGTATACAACATTACCTATATGTTTTATTTCCCAGTTGCATGTAAAACAGTTTTTAGCATTTGTTTTTAAAACTTTGAGTTCCAGCTTCTCTCCCTTCCCACCCAATCACACTGAGAAGACATGCAATTCAATATAGGTTTATTAACCTGTAGTAAAGCAAAACACTTCAATAACAGTCATAATGTGAAAGACTAACTATATTTTCCTCCATTATATCCTGCTCCCTATTTATTCTATTTCTTTCTTTTGACCCTCTCTCTCTCAAAAGCATTGACTTTTAATTACCCCATCCTTCCATTTGTTTTCCTTTCTATCATCCTCCCCACCCTCTGCTTGTCCCCTTCCCCCTACTTTTCTTTGGTGTAAGATAGATTTTCATACCAAATTAAGTGTGCATGTCATTGTCTCCTTAAGCCAAATCTGATGAGAGTAAGGTTCACTTTATCCCTCTCACCTCCCCTCTGTTTTGCTCTGTTGAATAAGGTTTTTCTTGCCTCTTTTATGTGAGATATACTTTATCCCATTCTATTTCTCCCTTTCTCCTTCTCCCAATATATTTCTCTCTCAACCTTTAATTTTATTTTTTGAGATATCATCCCTTTATATTCAACTGACCCTGTACCCTGTGTGTATATGTATATAATCCTTACAGCTACTTAAATACTGATAAAAATCTCAGTATAACTATTTTTATATGTATATATGTGTATATACACATATACAGAAGAACCTCAGCTTATGAATTTAATTCTTTCCAAGATTCTGTTCATCATGAAATTTCTTCATATTGCAAAGCAAATTTTCTCATAGGAAATAAAAAAAAGTCCGATGATCAGTCCCACATCCCAAAAATATTCATATATAAATTATAATTTTAAGTTAGTTTTTTGTCCCTGATGTGCCTCAAATGCAATAGCAATGATTAGTATACAATATAAACTGTAATAAAATAGATTAACCTGCACTTTACCTGTGAGAAGAGTCATGACTGACATGAGGGAGACAAGAGGGAGGAGGAGGAGGAAGACAAGGAGGAAGAGTTATTGCTTTAAAAGAGAATCTCCTTCTATAATAACATAGAGGATTTCAACAACAGGAGTTTTCTCCCTTATGCTATTTTCACTAAAAGTAAGACTAACAGCACTGCCTTCACTTATTTTTCATTTTTAGAATCCTTTTCATGTTTTGACTCACTGATGTTTTTTTCATTTGCTTCTGACTAGGAATCTATCTAAACAGCAGTTGTTTTGACATTTTTTTTTTCAAAATATCAGGGAAATTTGACATTTTATTATCGTTAAAAATATTTGTGGCTCTCATTGTTAGAGCCTTGTTTGGGTGACGTTTTCAACACAACTCTTCATTAGAATTTTTGTATGTCCTGCAAGACAAATTTTGTGAAAGAATTTTCCTCATTCAACAAAGAAAACATGGAGAAGATTACTCATAACAGGAGGTTATACTGTATGTATGCGTGAATGTATGTATACATATATGTGTATATATATATAATATTATCTTCTCACATAGGAATGTAAACAGTTCAATTTTAGTAAGTCCATTATGATTTGTCTTTTCTATTTACCTTTTCATGCTTCTCTTGATTCTTGTACTTGGTTGTCAAATTTTCTATTCAACTCTACTCTGTTCATCAAATATGTTTGAAAGTCCACTATTTCGTGGAATTATCATTTTTTCCATACTTATCATTATGCTCAGGTTTACTGGATAGGTGATTCTTGATTTCAATCCTAACTCCACGAAACTCTGGAATATCATATACCAAGCCCTCCAGTCCCCTAAGGTAGAAGCTGCTAGGTATCATGGTAGCTTGATTGTTTCCACGATACTCAAATACAGAATATTCTGGCTACTTGTAATATTTTTTCCTTTATCTGGGAGCTCTGAAAATTGGCTACAGTGGGAGTTATCCTTTCAAGATCTCTTTCAAGAGGTGATTGGTGGATTATTTCAATATCTATTTTATCTTCTGCTTCTAGAATATCAGAGCAGTTTTACTTGATAATTTCTTGAAAAATGATGTCTAGAATCTTTTTTGAACATGGCCTTTAGGTAGTCTAATAAGTCTTTCCTGAATCTATTTTCCAAGTAAGTAGTTTTTCCAATGAGACATTTTTCACACTGTGTGGTATTTTTTCATTCTTTGGCTTTATTTTATAATTTCTTGATTTTTCATCAAGTCATTAGGTTCTATCTGCTCCATTTTAATTTTGAAGGAACTATTTTCTTCAGTGAGCTTTTTGACCTCTTTTTTTCATCTGGCTAATCCTGCTTTTTAAAAGCATTCTTCTATTCATTAGCTTTTTGGATCTCTTTTGCCATTTGAGTTAGTCTATTTCTTAAGGTGTCATTTTCTTCAGCATTTTTTAGGTTACCTTTAGCAAGCAGTAAACTCATTTTTCATGATTTTTTTGTATTACTCTCATTTATCTTCCCAATTTTCCCTCTACTTCTCTTACTTGATTTTCAAAATTCTTTTTGAGCTCTTCCATCACCTAAGACCAATTCATTTTTTCTTGGAGGCTTTGAATATAGGAGGTTTGACTTTGTTTTCTTCTTCTGTTCGTGTATTTTGATCTTTCTTCTCACCAAAGTAAGATCCTGTAAGTTGATTCTTTATCTGGTTTTTGCTTATTTACCCAGTCACTTACCTGATGTTTGAGCTCTTTGTCAGGGCAGTTATCTGCTTTCAGTGGGGTTGGGGGTGCACTGTCAGCTTCTCAATCCCTCCACATTTTGTAGGCCTAGAGCTCCAGAAACCACCATTGTCCCTCCTGTTGCAACAGCTGCTGTGGTCTCCTCCACTCCCTCTGTTGCCTTGGGGCTTGGGTCAGACCACTTTCCTCTCTCACACAAGTATGACAAGTTTTTCTCCACTGACTTTCTAATTTGTCCTCAACATTTTGGGATTATGAATTCTGGAAACTGCCACAAGTTCCAGAGTTTAATTCCCCCAGGCCTGCTCAGGGCCTATACATATCAGTGTTTCCCATGCTAGACTGCACTCTGTTCTCAGAAGGCCACAATAGACACTTTCTGCCAAATTTCCATGCTGTCTTGGGTCACAGATTTGCTTCCCTCCATCATTTTGTGGGTTCTGGAGCTGCAACACTTATTGAGAATCATTTTTACAGTTATATGGCTGGGATTGGGGGGAAAGATTTAGCAAGCTTCTCATTGTACTCTTCTAGTTTCAGAAACATTTTTAAAAGAAAAAGAAAGACACTAAAAATCAAATAGAAGATAAATGATAACTTGGAGGGGCATAAATGAGAAAGTTTGAAATAAATGAGAGAAAAGATACTTAATAATTGTACAATGAAAAACAAAAATGCAAAAAAATTATTCACAAAAATAACTTTTTTAAAAATTAGAATTAAACAAAAGAAAATAGAGGTAAAGAACTTCACTGAAGAAAAAAATTTCTTACAAATACTGGAATTGGCTAAGAAGAAGCTGATTACTCCATGAGACGTCAAGAAACAATAAAAGAGTCAAAAGAATGAAAGAAGTAGAAAAGTAATGTGAAATATCTCTTCAGAATGATAACATACTTGGAAAATAGATTGAAAAGAAAAAAATTTAAGAATGATTGAAATAGCTGAATGTCATGAACAACAAATAAAAGCAGAGAAAAAGTGTAGAGAAAGTGTTCAGTTGAACCCTCCCTTCCTAATACTGTTAAAATAAAGGCTCGTCTTGCATTCTGGAGGGGCAGAGTCAAAACAAAAGTTTAGAAAGAGATTTTTCTCCAGTGCAAAGTAAGAAAGGAATTTGGAAGAAAAAGATCTGTGACATGGGCTTGGAGGCTGGCTTGCAGCTCATATGGACTAAACACCAGTGGTTGGACTAGGACGTGATGACAGAACCAACCACAACTTAATGATCTCCCAAGCCACAGATGGGAACAGTAACTGGCGACTGGTCAGAAAGAGACTACAGGGATCCTACAAATAAATTCAGGTGGGTAACCAAAGCTAATATAATAAAAGTGAGAGGGGGTGGAGCCAAGATGGTGGAGTGAGAGCAACGACTCACCTAAGCTCTTGGACAGACTCCTTCGGATACCTCTGAAAGGAGAATCTAACCAAATTTTGGAGGTGCCGAATTCAGTGGGAGACAGACTGTGGTGGATTCGAAGCCCAGGACAGACTGGAAAGCCGAGGGGAAGGATCTGTTCTGCGAGGGTGAACCCACAGCACACAGCACAGCATGTCCAGCACAGTGGAGCAGAAGGGCCCTGGGAAACCTGGGAGCAGCAGGTGGAACCAGCCGAGCAGCACCCAAGGGAGACCAGCAGAGTTGAAGGAGTGGTGGCCATTGAGTGCCAGATATCAGCACAGCAGCTCCTGAGACTTTCAGCCCATAGATTAAACATTGGTAAGTCGTTGCCAAATTCAGGAACTATCAAGTGAAGGAGAAAATACTACAGACAGCCACAAGGAAACAATTCAAATATCGAGGAGCTACAGTCAGGAACACACAGGACCTTGCAGCTTCTACATTAAAAGACAGAAAGAATTGGAATCCAAAATTCCATAAGGCAAAGGAGATGGGACTACAACCAAGGATCAACTACACAGCAAAGTTCAACACAACAATTCAGGCAAGGAGATGGTCATTCAATGAAGTAAGGGATTTCCAGACTTTCCTGACAAAAACGCCAGAACTTAATAGAAAATTTGGTCTTCAAATGCAAGTCTAAAGAGAAGCATATAAAGGTAAACAGGGGGGAACAACTTGTTACTCAATTTGGGCAAACTGTTTACCTCCCTATAAGGGAAGATGATACCTGTTAATCTTGAGAACTGTGCATCTATTGTGAAATATAAAAGGGATATACATAGAGGGAACAGGTATAAAGTAAAGGATGTTAAAAATATGATTCAAGTATGTGGAAGGATTGTAACAGGAGGTCTGAAAAAGAGGAAGAAGAAAATGTTAAATTACATCACAGGAAGAAGTACAAAATTATAGTAGAGGGAAGGAGGGGAGGGAGAAGAGCATTGTTTGAGAGGTACTCTCATCTGATTTGTTTCAAGGAGGGAAAAATAAACTTAAGTAGATAATCTTAACTAGCTCTATAGGGAGTAGGTGGGGAAGGGGGAAGAAACGGGAGGGAGGCTAAAAGGGAAGGAAGAAGCAATAACGGTAAAGTGGAGTAAAAGTAAGGGGGGCTAAAAGAAGAAAGGGAAGGCTGCAGGAGGAGGTGGTGAAAAGTGAAAACCATTGAAGAGGGGAAGGGATATGGGAGAGCTAAAAGCACAAACAGTGGGAAAGAGGACGGAGGAAAATACACAGATTGTAATCATAACTGTGAATGTGAATGGAATGCACTCTCCCATAAAACAGAGATGGATAGCAGAATGGATTAAAAGTCATAATCCAACAATATGTTGTTTACAAGAAACACATTTGAAATGGGAGGATACACACAGGATAAAGGTCAAAGGTCAAAGCAGAATACTCTGTCCTTCAGCTGATGGAAGAAAAGCAGGAGTAGGAGCCAAGATGGCAGAATAGAAAGACATACATAGGCTAGCTCCGAACCCACATTCCATAAAATATCTGTAAAAAGGAACTCCCAACCAATTCTGAAGCAGCAGAAGGCACAGAACAATGGAGTGGACAAGATTTCTGTTCCAGAGAGCTCTGAAAACTCTCGCAAAAGGTCCATCGCACCCCAGACCCAGAGCCAAGCCTAGCCCTGCCCAGGACACACAGCACAAAGAGGAGCAGATCCGGGCAGGCTCCAGGGACAGAATCTCTAGTGGCCATGGGGGTCCCTCCACCCACGGGCCCCAAAGGTTGGTGAGAGGTTCTTCTTGGCTTCCCAAGAGGGGAGTGGGGTCCCCCCATAACTCAGGCCCCCTTTGGAAGGCAGCAGCAGAGGTGACAGCAGACTGGGGCTCCCAAGAAGGCAGGAGCTGGGATCCATGGTTGAAGCTCTCTGCATAAACCCCCTGAGGGAACTAAGCCTGTGAGGTAGCCTTGCCCTGACCTGAGCACCTGAATTTAATCTCACACTGAATACCAGCCCTGCCCCTGCCCAAAGCCCTGGGGTTGGGAAGCAGCATTTGAATCTCAGACCCCAAGCCTGGCTGGGCAGATCTGGAGGCAAAGTGTGTCTGAAGTCAAGTCAGTGCCTGGGAAAATTCCCAGAAAAGGGAAAAAAAATAAGACTGTAGAAGGTTACTTTCGTGGGGAACAGGTATTTCCTCCCTTCCTTTCTGATGAGGAAGAACAATGCTTACCATCAGGCAAAGACACAGAAGTCAGGGCTTCTGTATCCCAGCCCAACCAATGGGCTCAGGCCATGGAAGAGCTCAAAAAGGATTTTGAAAATCAAGTTAGAGAGGTGGAGGAAAAACTGGGAAGAGAAATGAGAGAGATGAAAGAAAAGCATGAAAAGCAGATCAGCTCCCTGCTAAAGGAGACCCAAAAAAATGTTGAAGAAATTAACACCTTGAAAAATAGGCTAACTCAATTGGCAAAAGAGGTTCAAAAAGCCAATGAGGAGAAGAATGCTTTCAAAAGCAGAATTAGCCAAATGGAAAAGGAGATTCAAAAGCTCACTGAAGAAAATAGTTCCTTCAAAATTAGAATGGAACAGATGGAGGCCAATGACTTCATGAGAAACCAAGAAATCACAAAACAAAACCAAAAGAATGAAAAAATGGAAGATCATGTGAAATATCTCATTGGAAAAACAACTGACCTGGAAAATAGACCCAGGAGAGACAATTTAAAAATTATGGGCCTATCTGAAAGCCTTGATCAAAAAAAGAGTCTAGACATCATCTTTCATGAAATTATCAATGAAAACTGCCCTGAGATCCTAGAACCAGAGGGCAAAATAAGTATTCAAGGAATCCATAGATCACCACCTGAAAGAGATTCAAAAAGAGAACCTCCTAGGAACATTGTGGCCAAATGTAAGAGTTCCCAGGTCAAGGAGAAAATATTGCAAGCAGCTAGAAAGAAATAATTCAAGTACTGTGGAAATACAATCAGGAGAACACAAGATCTAGCAGCTTCTACATTAAGAGATCGAAGGGCATGGAATAGGATATTCCAGAAGTCAACTAGCACTAAAACCAAGAATCACCTACCCAGAAAAACTGAGTATAATACTTCAGGGGAAAAATTGGTCTTTCAATGAAATAGAGGATTTTCAAGCATTCTTGATGAAAAGACCAGAGCTGAAAAGAAAATTTGACTTTCAAACACAAGAATGAAGAGAAGCATGAAAAGGTAAACAGCAAAGAGAATTCATAAGGGACATATAAAAGTTGAACTGTTTACATTCCTACATGGAAAGACAATATTTGTAACTCTTGAAACTTTTCAGCATCTGGGTACTGGGTGGGATTACACACACACAGATGCACACGCACACACACACACACACACACGGAGACAGAGTGCACAGAGTGTATTGAAGAGGATGGGATCATATCTTAAAAAATGAAATCAAGCAGTGAGAGAGAAATATATTGGGAGGAGAAAGGGTGAAATGGAATGGGCCAACTTATCTCTCATAAAATAGGCAATCAAAAAACTTTTTAGTGGAGGGAAAAAGAGGGGAGGTGAGAGAAAAACATGAAGTTTACTCTCATCACATTCCACTAAAGGAAGGAATAAAATGCACACTCATTTTGGTATGAAAACCTATCTTACAATACAGGAAAGTGAGGGATAAGGGGATAAGCAGGGTGGGAGGGTGATGGAATGGAGGGCATGGGGAGGAGGGAGCAATTTGAGGTCAACACTCATGGGGAGGAACAGGATCAAAAGAGAGAATAGAAGTGATGGGGAACAGAATAGGATGGAGGGAAATATAGCTAGTCTTAGACAACATGACTATTATGGAAGTCATTTGCAAAACTACAGAGTTATGGCCTATATTGAGTTGCTTGCCTTCCAAAGGGAAAGGGTGGGGAGGGAGGGAGGAAAAGAAGTTGGAACTCAAAGTTTTAGGAACAACTGTCGAGTACTGTTCTTGCTACTAGGAAATAAGAAATACAGGTAAAGGGGTATAGAAAGTTATTTGGCCCTACAGGACAAAAGAGAAGATGGAGACAAGGGCAGAGAGGGATGATAGAAGAGAGGGCAGATGGATGATAGGGGCAATTAGAATGTTTGGTGTTTTGGGTTGGGGGGAGGGGACAAAAGGGGAGAAAATGTGGAACCCAAAATTTTTTGAAAATGAATGTTAAAAGTTAAATAAATAAAAAAAGATAACACAAGATGTAACAACTTCTACATTACAGTATTGAAGGCGGTTGGAACATGATATTCTAGAGAGTAAAGGAGGTAGGATTGCAACCAACAATCACCCAGGCAGCAATACTAAGTATAATCCTTCGATTGGAAAAATGGATATTCAGTGAAACAGAGGGTTTCCAAGCATTTCTGATGAAAAGGTCAGAAGGGAGGAGTATATGTAGACAGCACACGTCTGAGCTGAATATGATGGGACATTTATTTAAAAACTTAAAATTAAGGGGTGAGAAGAATGCATTGGGAAAAGAGAAAGGGAAGGGTAGAATGAAGAAAATTATCTCAAATAAAAGAGTCATGAAAGAGCTTTTATGGAGGAGGTTAATATGTGGGGAGTGTTTGAACTGTACTCTCATGAGAAATGGCTCAAACAGGGAATAACATGCACACTTAGTTGGGTACAGAAATTTATTTTATCCTACAGAAAAGCAGTAGTGGGAGAGGATAAAAAAAGTGAGACTGATAGAAAGGACAGTGGATTGGGACAGGCAGTAGTCAGAAACAAAACAGTCTTGAGAATAGATAAGGTGGAAGGAAAGAGTAGAGTAAATAAGGGGAAAATAAGATGGAGGGAAATATCCAGTTAGTGATCATAACTGTGAAAAAACAGAGCATATTTATTTGATAAGACGTTCATTTCCCAAATATATAGAGAACTGATTCAAACCTATAAAAAGGAGAGCAACTCCTCAATTGATAAATGGTCAGTGGCAACTTTCAGATGAAGTAATCAAAGCTATGTGAAGTTACATGAAAAAAATGCTCTAAATCACAATTGACTAGAGAAATGCAAATTAGAACAACTCTGTGACACTGACTGTACATCTATCACATTGGCTATTATGAAAAAAAGGAAAATGATAAATTTTGGACAAGGTGTAGGAAAATCGACATATGAATGCACTTTTAGTGGAACTGTGAACTGATTCAACCATTCCGGAGAACGTTTTGGAACTATGGACAAAAGCCTTTAATGTCATGCATACTCTTTGACCTAGCAATACCACTGCTGGGTCCATGTCTCAAAAAGAATTTTAAGAAAGTAAGTATATTTACAAAAAATACTTGTATCAGCTCTTTATGTGGTGGCAAAGAATTTTAAACTGAGGTTATGCCCCTTGATTGGGGAATGACTGAACAAGCTGTAATATGTTATCATGATGGAACAGTATTATGGTATAAGAAATGATGAGTAGGATTCTTTCGGAAAAAAAAATTGGAATAATTTACATGAACTGATGCAAGTGAAATGAGTAAAAGCGGGAAAATATGAGTATAGTAACAACAGTATTATATGATGGTCCACTGTGAATGACAGCTGTTTTCAGCAATACAGTGATATAAGACAATTCTGAAGGACTTAGTGAAAAATGCTATTCATCTCCAGAAAAAGAACTAATAGAATCTGAATGAAGATTGAATCATCTTTTCAAAACTTTCTTTATTTTTCTTTATATTTTTAGTCTGTGTTATCTTTTACATGACTAACATGGAAATAAGTTTTGCATGACTGTATATGAATACCTTGTATCATATTGCTTGATTTCTCTATGAGGGAAAAAGAAAATGAGAGAGGGAGAGAATTTGGAACTCAAAATTAAAAAAAAAATTGAAATTTTTTGCGTGTAATTGGGGAAAAATAAAATAATGAATTAATATGTTAAGGAAATGACAGTTGATTACTTGGGAGAGAATAAGATCAAAATTAAATCAGTTATCTCTGTCCAGGTAAGGTTATAAGTTCTACATAGGATCTGAAATGCGATTCTAATAACCCTGGCATCCTCATCTAATTTAGGAATAGCTCTGCATCATGTAGAAAGGTCAGAGGGACTGAAAGGCTGGTGACTTCTTGCAGATAACAGAATGTTTGGATTAATTGGATCAGGTATAAGCCTTTCCCAGAGAGGAAAGATGTCTGTAGCAAGGACATCCACTAAAGGTCCATCATGTTCAAATGAGATAAAATCTCCTGTTATAACAAGAGGGGAGCAAGATGGAGGAGCAGAGGAAGAATGAGGAAGAGATGCCTATATAACAGAGTGTCTACCAGCATAAGACAGAGAAGCTGAAGTGGCAGAAAGAGTGGTGCTAGAAGGAAGAAGCTATAGGGGAACAGGTAGGACAGGATATAAAGAAGGAGACCCTTTCGGGGTATCAGGCAGAGTTCATCAGATAAAGTGGCCTAACAAAACCAACATTGCATCTGATATGAATGAAGATTTTTCAATAGCTAGCTTTTATTTATTTAATTTGTAGTAATGAAAAGTGCAATGTTTTGACGAAAGCAGATTTTTCACTAAGTCTCTTGCTGTTTTAGGCCAAATTTCACATAATTCAATAATGCACTTCTTGCTCATTCCTCACTGAACCAGGAGATTCCAGGATATAAGATCTTTTTCCCCCAGGGAGGTTCCCTTCTATATGCAATTATTGGATTTCATCATTTTCTTAAGCGGGGGGGGGGGGGGGGGGGGGCTTTCCTGGCAGTGTGGAAGCTTCCCCAGCAGTGTGGGAGCTTACCTTATCATGGAAGATTTTGAGATTGTGGAAGTGTACAACATTCAGGGCAGTATTCTGCAAAGAAGTCCCTCACTAAAACAATCAACTGGACAGAGCATGAGGGAATACTTTTGACTGTTCATTCTGGCAGCCAAGAACTCTTAGAGTCCTGCCTAGCTTCACTTCAAAACTGTGAAGAGTAATTTATAATAACTGAGAAGATAGATTCTCAGCTATGAGATTTAACATAATAAACCTGGTCAAAGATTGCTTAGAAAACACAAACACCTTGAATACAGGTTTTATATAGATTTTCATACATTAAAAATAAACAACTAACAGGATACAAAACAGGATGTAGGATTAGGTAATCTACTTTTTTTATTTGATTAGAAGAAAGAGTAGGAACTTTCTGAGTTAAGATGGACAGAGTGTGCAAAATCAAATGATTTACAGGAAAACAAGAAAATGAAAGTTATTCGCATAAAGAAGTCAGTGTTCATAAGAAAGAGCCAGTTTGGTTCTCACATTTCTCACAGCACAGTAGAATTTCATCCAATTCATATGCCATAACTTTTTCAGCCATTGTCCTTTGGTGGGTATCCCCTCAGTTTCCAATTTTTGACATGCTGAAAGCAGATATGTAAACATATATATATATATGTATATATATATGTGTGTGTATATGCATATAGATATAGATATATTTACATATATATGTGGGGAGACATAAATTTACATAATGCCTATAAATATTAAAGAAGTTGTTCAAGGAATGTGATACTAAGGTGAACATGAAGAGACTTATTTTTCATATCTGAAAATCTTAAGAATAAGCTTTTGAGGTATATCATAGGAGTTATTGGCTATTTTTCCATGATTTCAGTCTTTACCTAGACCAATGGAATTACAGGTTTTCATGTACTTAAACATGCATTTGCATGATTCACACTTTCTTATTGCCTCTGAATTACAGATAATTTTATTTTGTAGAGGAACAACATATTTTGACGTCTAATTTTAAAGAGGAGACTTTGCATGCCAAATAATCTCTGTGCAATAGAGAAACAAATGCTAATAGCAATGAAGCTTTTGCAAAAAGTCACTTGTTTATACAATATTTTGGTTGACCTTTCTAAGCTGTTCCTAAACTCTCGTAGTCTCTTCTCTTTTTTTTTTACTCCATATGCTTCCATGAGGAAGAAACATATCCTGACCTGGTGGTGACGAGCTTTTCCCCTGCTCAGCATTTGGCTTTTATTCTGCTATTGTGTATTTTCTAATGGAAAGTCATAGGGTGTTGTTTTGCTTTTTTTTTTTTTTTTTTTAACCTGCTAGTTACAAATTCCTTCCTGTTTCACGCAAACTCAGCAAGAGTATGGGATTAGAATTCCATTTTTCCCCCTCTGTCTGGGAAACTTGCTGTTTATCCAAAATGTTTTATAACATTTTTATACCCTCAGCATGGAAAAGAAGGTCACTTAACAGGAGCAAGATCTGTCTCAAAGACACAGTGCAGATTATATCCTTGGGAAAGAGGACACAGCTGGATAGGATAGCGAAAAGTTTCTAATTGAAGGTTAACTTTGTCAGATGTTTTTGTTGTGGTAGTGGTAACATCTTGGTCAAACTTTATTAGCTTGGAAACCTGTAAGCTATATCCCACAGTCAAATTGTGGAAAATTCCTGATTGGAATAAAAATGTGCCTTTTGGAAGGATAATAAAAACTGAAAAAAAAATCAGTTTAAAAATGGAGAGTGTGCAGGTATGGATATAAAAGCAACTCCTGTCTCACTTAAAAGTAAATCTTTGGAGCTGTGAGCTCTTCCACCCAGCCTGCCCTTGCCTCCCTCCTGCCTCCAGACAGCTACAGCTATGTGGGGAGTAAAGCCCAGAGTAAGAGAGTTATTCTGGCCCTGAAGAACCACATTGAACATGGCATTGTCACCAATTGTGATGACATGGAGATCTGACAGCATATTTCCTAGAATGAGCTCCTTGTTTCCCCCTTTACCCCCATCCCTGCATTGGGTGTATTCTGATAACTCTTTCCTCTAACCTGCCCTACATTGTACCACCCTTCCTATCCTCTTGCCATCTGTTTTCCTGTAGGTCAGGATAGATTTCTATACATCATTCCCTACACATCTTTTTCCTAGTTGCATGTAAAAACAATTTTTAATACTCATTTTTAAAGCTTTGAGTTCAACATCCTCTCCCTTCCCCCCTCCACATCCAACCTCATTGAGAAGGTAAGGGATTCAATATAGGCTATATATGTGTAGTCATGCAAAATACTTCCATAACGTTTATGTTGTGAAAGACTAATGGCATTTGTTTGAGATGATTTGATACATTCTACATCTCCCTTTGTTTCTCCTAGTACAAGCCTTTCAACACTTAATTTTCTTTTGTAAATATCACTTCTTCATAACCAGCTCACCCTATGCCCACTGTCTATCTCTCTTGAACTCACTGTCATGTGGAGGTCTCCAGAAGCAGGCTTTGCTTCAACAGTGGCTGTGGCCACCCTGGGGCTGGGGCTGGAGCTAGGACCATGGCAGGGGCCAGCAGAACCAACACATGCTTCCCCTCTCAGAGAGGTGAGAGACCCTTACCACTGACCTTGAAGCTATCTTTAGTATTTGTAGGTTGAGAAGTCTGGAAACCACAGCAGCTACCAGAGATTCAGTCCTCTAAGCCCTGCTCCAACTCTGTATATGTTGGCATAACCCACACTGAGCTATGCTCTGTCCCAGCCCTCTGTGATAGACTCTTTCTGTCGATCTTCCAGATTGTCTTGGGCTGGAAGTTTGCTTCAGTCTGTCATTTGTGGCTTCTGCTTCTCTAGAATTGGTTTAGGGTTAATTTTTACAGGTTTTTTGAGGAATTCGGAAGGGGGACTCTAGCAGGTCCCTGATTCTTCTCTGCCATCTTGACTCAGCCTCTGCCCCATCAGCCCCAGAAAATTTCTGGAAAGATGATTTCTGGATCGGTTTATTGTATTCTTTCCTGCATTCTAGTGTTTATGATTTGTTTTGTTTTTGTGCTTGTCACATTCTTCTGGGAGACCACTGATGCTTAAGCTATCTTTTTTTGTTGTTGTTTCCTGTATTCTAAATCTATATGATATAGAAGCCATGTGATATTTTAATTTATTTTTTGTATCTTTTCTTCCAGATTGCCCTTTTATTTCAGCATATTGTCATTCCCAATCAGTTATTGTCTGTTCTGCTTGTTTGGACAGATGCATTTTTTTCTACTTTTCTAATTATTTCTACTTTGAAAGCCATTGATCTTATTATTCTTTTTCTTTTAACTTTTCAAATTTAGTATTTCTCTCTTGAAATGGATAGTAAAATCTTTCTGTAGTCCCATGCTCTCTTTTATCAAGTGTTGATTCAAATTCCTTTGTCCTGAAACAGGTATTTCAAGATATTTACAGGAATTTAGCTATCCTAGTATTAATATCTTCCCTGTTGATTTAGCTGCTTGTGCTTTTCAAGCTGTACTCCCAACTTTCCTCTGATATTTTCTTTGTAGTGTCCTTGAAACATTTTTATCCTAAAAGATTATACGTGCCTTAGACTTCAAATATTGGAGGTACCCTTCACCTTTACAGCCCCTCCAACCAATTGGCTAATTTCTTCCAGAACTTTGATTTCCTTTTTTTTTTTTTTGTTAATAATTAATTTATTCATTTTCAGTTTTCAACAATTCCTTTCATAAGTTTTATTTTTTTCTCCCCTCCCTCCCATGATGACATGCTATGTTTATGGGTTCTTCACTTATATTTTTATTAAACACATTTTCACATTAGTCATGTTGCATAGAAGAATTAAAACGAATGGCAGAAAACATGAAAAAAAACCAAACCAATGTAAAGTATAACAAAATAGAAAATAGTTTGCTTCATTCTTAGGTCCAACTTCCTAGTTCTTTCACTGGATGTGAGTAGCACTTTGCCTCAAGAGTCCTTTGGAAATGTTTTAGGTCCTTGCATTGCTATGAAAGGCTAAGTCTATCAGAAACAGAGGTTTTATACTGTGGCTGTTACAATGTATAATATTCTCCTGGTTCTGTTTACTTCATTCAGCATCAGTTCACATTTGTCTTTCCAGGTTTATCTGAAATCTGCCTATTAGTCATTTCTTACAGAAAAAAAATATTCCATTACGTTCATATACCAGAACTTGTTCAGCCATTCTTCAAATTATGGGCATCCCCTAAATTTACAGTTCTTGGTCACACAAAAAGATGTGATATAGACATGTTTGTACATGTGACTCCTTTCCATATTTTTATGATCCCTTGGGGATATAACCCCACTGGTGGTATTGTTGGATGAAAGGGTATACACATGTTATAGCCCTCTGGGCATAGTTCCAAATTGCTCTCCAGAATGTTAGAATCAGCTCACAATAAATTAGTGTCCCAATTCTCCCATATCTTCTCCAACAATTATTATCTTCCTGCTTTGTCATGTTAGCCAATGTGGTAGATGTGATGTGGTTACCTCAGAGTTGTTTTGATTTACATCTCTCTAATCAATAGTGATTTAGAGCATTTTTTCATATGACTATAGATAGCTCTTCCTCTGAAAACTGCCTGTTCATATCCTTTGACCATTTATCAGTTGGGGAATGACTTGTATTCTTGTTAATTTGACTCAGTTCTCTATATATTTTAGAAATGAGGCTTTTATCACAAACAGTAGTTGCAAAAGTTCTTTCCCAGTTTTCTGCTTCCCTCCAAATCTTGGTGGCATTGATGTTGGTTGTGCAAAAACTTTTCAATTTAATGTAATTAAAATTATCCATTTTGCATTTCATAATGCTCTCTATCTCTTTTTTGAACATAAATTTTTCCATTCTCCATACATCTGACAAATAAACTAATCCTTGTTCCCCTAGTTTGTTTATAGTATCAACCTTGCTTCTTGGATTTTGTTATTAAAAAGACTATTAACAGAAATGTGGTTAATTTTTGTGAGTTTATTTCCAGCCTAAGACTTTGTTGAAGCTATTATCTCAGTACTTTTGCTGAGTTCCTCACAAATTGTGTACCCATTTGGACTTTGTTCTGGTATATGGTGCCAGGCATTGTTCTATGCCCACTTTCCACCACACTCTTTTTTAGTTTTCCCAGCAGTTTTTGTCAAACAGTAAGTTGTTATCACAGAAGCAAGGGTCCTGGGGTTTATCAAACAGTAGGCTGCTATAATCAATGACTATTGCATCTTGTGAACCTAACCTATTCCCCTGCTCTACCCCTCTATTTCTTAGCCAGGACCAAGTGGTTTTGATGAATGCTGCTTTAAAATACAGTTTGAGATCTGTTACAGGTAAGCCACCTTCCCTACCATTTCTTTTCATTAATTCCCTTGATATTCTGAAAATTTTGTTTTTCCAGATGAATTTTGATATTATTTTTTCTAGATATAGAAAATAATTTTTGATAGTTTGATTGGGATGTCACTGAATAAGTAAATTAACTTAGGTAGAATTGTTATTTTCATTATATTAGCCCAGCCTACCTATGAATAACTGATGTTTTTCCAGTTATTTATATCTGATTTTAATTGTGTGAAAAGTGTTTTGTAGTTATCTTCAAATAATCCCTGGATTTTATTTAGGCAAGTAGACTCCTGAATATTTTACAATGTCTACTGTAACTTTAAATGGGATTTCTCTTTCTATCTCTTGCTGTTGGGCTTTGTTAGTAATATACAGAAATTCAGATGATTTATGTGGGCTTATTTTGAATCTTGCAACTTTACCAAAGTTGTTTATTATTTCAAGTTTTTATTTACTGGATTCTCTAAGTATATTATCATATTATCTGCAAAGAGTGGTAACTTAGTTTCTTCTTTGCCTATTCTAATTCCCTCAATTTCTTATTCTTCTCTTATTGCTAAAGCCAAAATTTCTGGCACCATGTTGAATAACATTGGTGCTAATGGACATTCTTGTTTCACCCTTACTCCTATTGGAAATGCATCTAACTTATCCCCATTACATATAATGCTTGCAGATTGTTTTAGGTAGAAATTGCTTATTATTTTGATGAGGGCTCCATTTATACCTATGCTCTCCACTGTTTCCAAAAGGAATGGGTGTTATAATTTGTCAAAAACTTTTTCCTGCATCTATCGAGATATATGATTTCTGTCAGTTTTGTTGTTGATATCATCAATGATGCTGATAGTTTTCCTGATATTGATCCAGTCCTGCATTCCTGGTATAAATATTACCTGATCAAAGCATATTATTCTCTTGATAAATTGCTGTAAACTTTTTGCTAATATCTTTTTTGAGTTTTTTGCATCTATATTCCTTAGGGAACTTGGTCTATAACTTTCTTTCTCTGTTTTGACTCTTCTTGGATTAGGTATCAGCACTGTATTTATATCATAAAAAGAATTTGATAGGACTCTTCCTTCACCAAATTTCCCAAATAGTCTATATAGTATTTGAATTAACTCTCCTTTAAAAGTCTGATAGAATGTGCTTGTAAATCCCTTTATCCTGGAGATATTTTTTTCCTAGGGAGTTATTTAATGTCAAGATAAATTTCTTTTTTCTGAGATAGGGTTATTTAAATATTTGACTTCTCCTGTTAATCTGGGAAGCTTATATTTTTGTAAATATTCATCCATTTCACTAAGAATGTCAAATTAATGGGCATACAGTTGAGAAAATTTCTAATTATGTTTCAATTTCCACTTCATTGGAGGTGAGTTCACCTTTTTCATTTTTGGTTCTTTTGGTTGTCTTCTTTCTTTTGTTAATCGAACTGACCAAAGGTTATCAATTTTATTGCTTTTTTAAACCAATTATTAATTTTATTGATTAGGTTGACAGATTTGTTAATTTCAATTTTATAAATCTTTCCTTTAGTTTTCAGTATTTCTAACCTGATATTTAATTGGGGGTTTTCAATTTATTATTTTTTTAAACTTTTCAGTTGCCTGCCCAATTAATTGATTTCTTCTTTCTTTATTTTATTTATTTATGAAGCATACAGAAATATAAAACTTCCTTAGCTATCACTGCTTCCCATAAGTTTTGGTAGGTTGTCTCATTATCGTCATTCTCTTGAATGAAACTAGTGATCGTTTATATGATTTGTTGCTTGACCCACTCATTCTTTAGGATTAGTTTATTTAATTTCCAATTAATTTTGGTGTATCTTTCCATTGTCCTTTATTACATATAACTTTTGTTGCATCATGATCTGAGAAAGATTAACTATATCTGCCATTCTGCACTGAATTGTGAGGTTTTATGCCCTAGTACATGCTCAATTTTTGTGTATGTGCCACTTATCACTGACAAAAAGATATGTTCTATTCCCACTCAATTTTCTCCAGAGGTCTATCTTACCTACCTTTTCCAGAATTCTACTCACCTCCTTAACTTCCTTCTTGTTTATTTTACACTTACATTTATCAAGTTCAAAGAGGGGGAGGTTGAGGTCACCAACTAGCATAGTTTTGCTGTCTATTTCTTCTTGTTACTCCCTTAACTTATCCTCGAATAATTAGAATGCTATACCACTTTGTTGTGTATATGTTTAGTAATGATATTTTATCATTTTCTGTGGTGTCATTTAGCAGGATATAGTTTCCTTCTTTATCTCTTTTGATCATATCTATTTTTGCTTTTGCTTTGTTTCAGATTAGGATTTTTATCCTTACTTTTTTACATCAGCTCAAGCATAATATACACCGTTTCAGCTTTTTAACTGTACCCTATGCATATCCCCCCTGTTTCAAATATATTTCTTGTAAACAATATATTGCAGGATTCTGGTTTTTAATCCGTTTTGCAATCCACCCCCTTCTTATGTAAGAGTTCATCCCGTTCACATTCAAAGTTATCCTTACTATCTGTGTTTTTCTCTCCATCCTATTCCCCCACTTATATTTTTGTATCTCCCTTCTCTCTTCCCCTCCTCAAGAGTTTTACTTTTGACCACCACCTCCCACACTCTTCCCTCCCTTCTACTCACCCCCTCCCTTTTCCTTCTCCTTTCTTCTCCTACTGCCAGTAGGGCAAGTTGAATTTCTGTACTTAAATGAGTATTTTGTTCTCTCTTTGAACCCAATCTGGTGAGAGTAAAGCTCAAACAATGCTCATCTCCCTCCCTCCTTTCACTCTACTATATTTTTTTTGCCTCTTCATATCATGTAGTGCCCGGGGCAACTCCCGGGCCTTCGCCTTCTACTTACCTATCCCCGGTCCTCGGACGTCTCCGGACCTCCTCCTGGTTCGGGGCAGGGAATTCCCTCTCCCTGTTGGGGAAGGGGAATAAACAGGCAGAGCACCCGAAAGGAGTTGCAGCCAGCAAGCTTTATTCCATTTTCCCTCTCTCAGCTCTCATGGTCATCCCCTTTTATTATCCCCTGTCTCCTCCCCCTTACCTCCCATGGGCGGGCGAGCTCCTCCCAAGTGCCTCCCCATGGGTGGAGCCAGCCTGTTACCAGGGCCATCCCAATACCTCATGGCTTGCTAGACCAGCTAGCCTGCCACGTAAGCAGGTTCGGACCCTCAGGCATCTCACAGTCCTCACGGGGGACCCCGGTCCAGAGCTGTCCCCTAACATCTCCCCCTTTTTGTTTTACACGGGTAGATTGGGTGGTTCCCCCCACGGGGACCTGTCTTTGTGATGTCTCAGAGACAAAACATAGCCTTTAAGACTCTCTAGTGCCCGTATCAATAATTGCAGGAGGCATTTCAGGAGGCACGGCAGGACGAGACACATAAGGACAAGAACTGCAACGGGGGAGAGCACGCCTGGCAGCCAATGCAAGTCCAGGATTTGTTGTAACCAATCGAAGATGGAACGCTCTTCTTGTTCACGCTTTTCCTCAAACGTTCTGGAAAGGTTATTCAGCTGATCAATAAGCAAGTCCAACTGATGGATGTCATCTGTGGCGTTGTAAGCCAGCATAGCCCCCTGGAGGGCTTTGCGGACTGCTGGCCATTGATTGGGGAAGGTTGAGGAATGTTGAGTCTGCATAAGGCGGGGAGTCCCTGTGCTAATGTCCAGTAGGTGTCGCCCCTTTGATCCGCGGCTCGCTGCTCTGCGGGGATGGCTTTGTACCATTTGGACTGGACAGCCTCGGACCCAGGAAGGAACTGTTGTAAGTCCATCAGAAGTGTGAGCATGGTTATCTCACGCTGTTTGCACACCCGCTTCGGACGGTGCCTTCCTCTCCGCCCTCGTCTCCTCCTTGCTTTTGGCTTTTCGCAGCTCAACTGCCCATCGTGTGGGGATCCAGATCTCCGTCCCTGGGTCAGCTCCATCTGGTTGGATGCAAAGATACCCCTGACCTCTCGCTATAACTACTCCAGGGCCATGCCATTTGCCTTCTTGGTCCCTCCACCGGATTCGAGCTCTGGTGAGGCAGGCAGTAGGGGCCTTTAACAGCCTTTCCCTTCTGCCTCCCATCTCGTGGAGATAAAATCTTTGTGCGGGGCATGTGCCATCATCTCGGATTTGCAAAAAATTGTGAGTGAAGACGGCTTGTGCCAGATCACCTCAGGAGAGGCGCCCCGCTGCCCTTACTCCCCCTTTTTGTTTTAACAGAAGAGTTTTTATAGTGCGGTTAGCACACTCAACAATGGCCTGACCTGTGGGATTATATGGGATGCCAGTAATATGAATAATAGAAAATTCTCTACAAAAGGCGGCAAAGGCAGAAGAAGTATAAGCTGGCCCGTTATCTGTTTTTATAGCTTGGGGCACCCCAACCATGGCAAAGCAACCATAGAGGTGGTTGATCCCTGCACGGGCTGTTTCCTTAGGCTGTATAGAGGCCATAATAAAATTGGAGGCCGTATCAATACAAACATGTATAAGAACTTTGCCAAAATGTGTTACATCCATTTGCCAAAGATTGTTAGGGAGATCACCACAGGGGTTAATTGCGGTGTCTCGGGCAAGAGGGCAAAATGGAGCACAATTGGTACACTGTTTGACTATTTGGCGAGCGTTTTCTCTGGACAATCCATAAAGGCATCGCAAAGATCGTGCAGATAGGTGATACTTATCATGGGCTGCCTGTGCTTCTAAATGCAGAGGGAATATAAGGGCTTTGTCTACAATATCATTACCCTGATAAATGGGCCCTATGGTGGACATATGTGAGTGAATATGCAATACATAAAGAGGAGTAGAGCGTTGTAACATGGACTCTTGAATATCATATAGGATTTGAGCTATAGTTGAAGCACGGGGATTAATGAGGGCAAAAGGTAAAGCAGCAATAGCATTTGCACAATACAAGCTATCAGTAACAAGATTAAAGCTCTCATTAGGTAATATGGAGAGAGCATATTGTATTGCCAGCAATTCATTTTTCTGGGCTGAGGAATGCTCGGTGGTGTACACCTTAAGGAATTGCCTGGAAGGGATATAAACTGCAGACCTATGGTTTTTAGTAGCATCCGTAAAAACAGTAGGTCCGGTAACTGGCTGTAGAGATACAATAGTAAAAGGCATATGGATAGGAAGGACTTCCCATCCTCTAAGCGCTGGGGGGAGCGGAAGCTTTATGGTATTACACATACATAAAAGAGAGGCCCATTCTGGAATCTCATCGGAGAAGCACCTTAAGGCTTCCTCTGATGCCTCTAAATTCAAAATGGGAAATCTGCCAAAAGCCAATAGGCAGCGCTCGGCACCTAAAAGAAAAAATTGGGCGACCATTCGCCATTTATGTGGAAGGGCCTTTTTGTTGCGAGGGGGGTACAGCCACTCCAAAATGCCATGTGATTGACAGAGGCACCCAATGAAAGTATTGGCTTTTAATATAGTGGCATAAATGGGTTGGTTGGGTTCCTGCCGCACAACAACTGTGGAGCATCTGTTGAGGATGCTCTTGGCTGCCATTAAGGCCTCGGATGTCCAATGTCTGGGTGAAAGCAGAGCGGGATCCCCTCGCAGCAAATCACACAACGGGTATAATTCACCATCAGGGATAGGGGTAACTGTCCGCATCCACTGTATAGTGCCAATCAGCTTTTGAAAATCGTTGAGAGTGGTGAGCTGAGATAGATCAATGCTCGGAGGACGGCGAGCAATCCGTCCTTGTTTCAATTCATCTGAGTGGGGAGAGGATGGCGTGGACATACATATGGCACATAGTAGGACTGTTTGCCATCCCTTGAGGGAGCACGGTAAAATGATACCTTTCATATGGCTGCTGGCGATTTTCCGAGGGAATGGAAAAGGCAAATTTGACTCTATCTTGTGGATGTAAGGGAATGCTATAGAAACAATCTTTGATGTCAATAATTGTCATACTAAAATCTCGGGGGATCGCAGCAGGGCTAGAGAGACCAGGTTGTAGAGCCCCCATAGGCAGTATGCATTTATTAATCTCTCTAAGGTCTATGAGCATGTGCCAAGATCCATTTTTCTTTTTTATAACAAAAACAGGAAAATTGTAAGGGCTTGTAGTGGGCTCAATGCGGCCCTGCTCCAAAAGGGAAGCAACTATAAAGCGTAAGGCGGTGAGCTTTTGAGGGGTTAGGGGCCACTGCTCAACCCACACAGGGGTCTCAGTTTTCCATGTTATAGGCGGGCTGCTCACCGTCACAGTGGCCCCAGCATGTTTAACTGAAGGTGTTCTGGAGTGGTGAGGTGTAATCCAAGTTGCTGAAGAAGGTCGCGCCCCCAAAGGGCATAGGCAAGGCCGGTCAATTTCAAAGGCCTAAAATACCCCTGATGATTCTCAAAGGTCCAATTCAAATGTTTAGCAGCCCGTAGTGCCAAACTGGCACCCCCTACTCCAGCAACCTGGGGAGCACCATCATTCACCGCCCAACTGGGGTCCCACTGGGATGCATTGATGACTGAAATATCTGCTCCGGTGTCGAGCAGACCCATGATTGGGCGTCCTTCAACCAAAACTTGTATCATGGGGCGATTGCCCACAATGGGAGAGCACCAATTAACTTGATGGGTTTCCTGCCCGGACTCTTCAACCCAAGGCAGATAGATACCCCTCCCAACGGGAGTTCCTGGGGCAATATTTATGAGATAACAATGAGGATTAGTCAAATAAATCGTGGAGGACCCGCTGGACAACAATTGAGTATGGACTATGAATGGCACATAGCCAGAGGGTCCCACCACCAGACGGGGGAAAGGAGCGGGGGGCACGTCTATCCCTTCAGTATGCCAAGGTCTTATAACTAAATCGGCATCGGGGGAATCCGTGGTAGACGTGCATATTAGGGTTGCAATTTTGGAGAGCCTGTTGATACTGCTGCGGGAATGATAGGGGTACAGAATTCCGGGGCTGGGGGGCAGGGACTACAGCCTCCACTGGGAAGATCTGTTTCTGGGGTCGGGGGCCCCCCCGAGGGAGGCCCCCTTTCCCATTTCCTGACCGAGGTGGTTGAGGCTGCTGCTTTAGACGGCAATGTTTGGCAATATGGCCCGGTTTCCCACAGCGAAAACAGGTGGGCAATGCTCCCATTTTAGCGACAGGGCACTGGCTCTTAAAGTGCCCCATTTGGCCACAGCGATAACATTGTTTCTGGGCCTTGATACCTTGAAGGGCCTGAGTCACCCCTTGGGCCACCGCCGTCACCATGGCTTGGTGGGTGTCTTTAGGTGGAATGTCTAACAGCCTCTCTACTATCTCCTCAAGGGAGGCGAGAGGCCCCAAGCCCGCTAGGGCTTGGGAGCATTCAGGACGCAGGCCATCTCGGACCAGCTGAGTTATCAGGGAGTCCGTTCCTGGTCCCGAGCCAAGAGACCGCCGGACCGCAAGCTGGACCCGACTCACAAAATCAGTGGGGGACTCGCTAGCCCTCTGCTTTAGCCCTACCAACTTGTCCCTCATAGTCCCCGGGGCGTCAATCTTGGCAAAACCCCTAATATGACAATACTGAACTGCAGCCATCACCTGAGGATCGAATTGGAGCTGGTCAATAAGCTGCGAGTATGGCCCTGCCCCTGTTATCATATTCACAGCGTCCTCTGTCTCTGCAATATTGTGTTCCTTGACATATCTGAGCGCCTCTTGTCTAACGGCAGCGCCATAAGCCACTAACTGTCCTGGTGTAAGGATAGCCCCCGATACCTCCCTCCAATCAGCTGGGGCCCACGGCCAAGTGGCTGTGGTATTCGCAAGGAGATGTTTCACATAAGGTGACGAAGGACCGTATTTGGAGATGGCCTCCTTCAGTTCTTTCAATAATTTGAAGGGCACTGGTCGATGGAAACGGTTCTCGTTTCCCATCGGATCCCGTTCCACAATGACAGGGTAAGCGCCTGCCCCCTCCCACTCCTCTAAATCTATCTCCTGTCCCTCCGCCAAAGCTGCGGATAGGCTCTGAGTGAGTACGCTCAGAGGCTCCGAGGGCCCAGACCACCCGTAGGTAAATGACCGTGCTCCTTGTGATGATTGTGACAAGGACGTGGCGGCTGGGGAGAAGGAGAGGGCATTCAGCCCGACCTCGGGAGGACTGGGAGTTCCCAAATTCCGTTGAAACTTTTTCCTGCAAGTTCCCCAGCCCTCGCTCGGGCGTTCCCTCCTCATCAGACTTTCCCTTTGTCTCGGGGGCTTTCCACTCCCTCTTGGGCGTTCCCTCATCAGACTTTCCCTTACGGTACTTGTTAACTATCGGTCTCGTACCACCTCTCAACCGTTTCACACCCTCTTGAACTCTCTCTTCAAAGTCCTTTTCAACTTTCCCTTTTGTTCTTCCCCTCGGGGCTCTAGAGTCCCTGCCTGCATATTCTCTTAACATACCCCATGGATATAAGGGCTTGGGGTTGGGATCATCCTCATCGGATTCCTCTTCTTCTTCTGTCGTCCCTTGAAGGGACTGCCCTGACTGGGTCTCGCCGTTTGATCGCCAGAGGGGACGGGGATCCAAGCACAAAAGTGCGGCGACCACTTGAAAGAACGCAAAGTCCTCCTCTGTTAATACACCTGGGTTCACCCTCTCATAGGCAACCATCTGTTGTCCCACTATGTCCCATTTAGCTGGGCATAACCCACAATGCTCTAGCCAAGGGGAAACATCCCAGATCTTTTCCACAAATGCTCTACAGTCCCGAATGTGGGGCTTAAGCCCATAGATCTTACAAAGCTTATACAGCTGACAAGCAAGTACTCCTTTATCTTCGGGCTTTAAACTGGGAAAACTATTTCCCTGACCCATCCTGGCCACTTCCCAATATTAAGACTGCCTGAATCTTCCCGCAGTAGCGGGTCAAGGCCACTTCTCAATACTGAGGCTGCCTGAATCTTCCCGCAGTAGCGGAGCAAGGCTACTACTTCAGGGCAAGGCGGATTCTCCTCTCCCTACGGCGGTCCCTTGTTCGGGGCGTCAGATGCCCGGGGCGACTCCCAGGCCTTCGCCTTCTACTTACCTATCCCCGGTCCTCGGATGTCTCCGGACCTCCTCCTGGTTCGGGGCAGGGAATTCCCTCTCCCTGTTGGGGAAGGGGAATAAACAGGCAGAGCACCCGAAAGGAGTTGCAGCCAGCAAGCTTTATTCCATTTTCCCTCTCTCAGCTCTCATGGTCATCCCCTTTTATTATCCCCTGTCTCCTCCCCCGTACCTCCCATGGGCGGGCGAGCTCCTCCCAAGTGCCTCCCCGTGGGTGGAGCCAGCCTGTTACCAGGGCCATCCCAGTACCTCGTGGCTTGCTAGACCAGCTAGCCTGCCACGTAAGCAGGTTCGGACCCTCAGGCGTCTCACGGTCCTCACGGGGAACCCCGGTCCAGAGCTGTCCCCCAACAATGTAGTTTACTGGATTCTGCCTCCTCCTTTTCTCTTCTCCCATTACAATCATTTCACAGTCTTTAATTAGGTTTTTTTAAATCTTCGCTTCAGCTAATTTATACCCATTCCCTCTACCTATGTATATAGCTTTTAAATGTAATAATAAATATACAATTCTCAAGATTAACAAGTACCATCCTTCCATGTAGGGATGTAAACAGTTTGTCCATATTGAAAGATATTTTTCCCCTATTTACCTTTTTATGCCACTCTTGAATCTTGTACTTGAAGATCACATTTTCTATTGAGCTCTGAAGGTTTCATCAGGAAGGTCTATACATTCTTTTTTTCACTGAATGTCCATCTCCTTGCCTGAAAAATTATGCTCAGTTTTGCTAGATAATTTACCCTTGGTTGTAGTCCAAAGTCCTTTCCCTTAGAAACTATCATATTCCAATCCCTCTGACCTTTTATGGTAGAATCTGCAAGGTCCTGTGTGAACTTGGCTGTATTTCCTTGATATTGTTTCTTTCCAGTTCCTTGCAATATTTTGTCCTTGACCTGAGAGTTGCTGGAATTTGGCAACACTATTCTTGGTGTTTTCAATTTGTGATCTCTTTCAGGAGGTGATCAGTTGATTCTTTCAATGACTATGTTGCCCTCTGGATCTAGGACTTCAGGGTAGTTTTTCTTGATGATTTCTTGGAAGATATTGTCCAGGCTCTTTTTTTTCTCAGCATGGCCTTCTGATGGACCAATAATTCTTAGATTTTCTCTCCTGGATCTATTTTCCATGTCAGTTGTTTTTCCAATGACATATTTTACATTTTTCTTCTATTTTTTTTTCATTCTTTAGATTTTGTTGGACTGATTCTTGGTGCCTCATAGAGTCATTAGATTCTACTTGTCCAATTCTAAATTTTAAGAAACTGTTTTGTTCAGTTAACTTTTGTACTTTCTTTTTCATTTGTCCAAAATTTCCAGTTAAGTTTTGTACCTCCTTATCCTTTTGGCCAATTTTACTTTTTGAGGAGCTGCTCTCTTCAGTGAACCCTTTTTTTTTTTTCATTTTGTCAATTACATTTTTAAAATCATTGGCAATTTTCCTTCCACCTATCTTATTTGGCTTTCGAAATCCTTCTCGAGTTCCTCCAAGAATGCTCTTTGGGCTTGAGACCAGTTCAAATTCCCTTTTGAGGTATGAGATGTGAGTGCAGTTTCAATGCTGTCCTCTTATGAATTGGTATTTTGATCTTTCCTGCTGCAATAGTAAGTTTCTGTGTTTTCTTTTTCTTTTCTTATCTACTTCCTGCTCGTGGAGATTGCCTTTTTCCTGACTTTTAAATTGTTTCACTGCTTCTGGGTCACAAGGGGCTCTGCTCCACATTTCTTATGCCGTGAATTTGGGGCCTCATTTCTGGCTTTCTGTGTCGTGGCCTGTGGTTCTTTCAAATGCTTCAGCTTGCCTGGTGCTGAGCTAGGTGGTGTGTACCAAGGTCCAAGGCCAGGTGAAGTCTTTTTGAGTTTACGTGGGGTTACACTGAAGTTTCTGGAGTGAGATATGAGGGTGGGGTCGTCTGGCCTTGGGAAGTCTCCTCTTCCCCTAGTTCTGTGCTAGAGCACAGGCAAGTTCAGTCTTTGGTGAACTTTGAACTCATGTCTGCCCAATTTCCCTGACTGTGCTAAGACATGGCTGAGATCTTTGTGTTGATGCTTACCAGTTTCCCCATCCCTGGATCTCAGGCTCTTCTGCTAGTTCACTTTCCATGCTAGGACTATTGAGGTCCTGCATTGGTCCCTTTCAGCCACAGAAAGAGGGACTCTTCCTGTTGGTCTCCCTGGCCTCCTAAACTAAAAGAACCCATCTGCTAGCTCCACTATTCCAGGATTTTTCTTGGGGCAATATTCTCTGGCTTTTTTGAAGTCAACAAGAGAGGGATGAGAGCACTTATAGTTTATTCCACCATTTTGACTCCCTGAAATACAAGTAGATGAGTTTCAGTCATTTATTCTGTGTTCTGATAGCCCCAGAAGTGGCTGCTGCTTTTACAGTGGGCTCTGCTCTTCTCTCTTACTTGGTTCCACTGGACTCCTATCCTGAGCTGAGAGGCTTGGGAATCCTCATTGCTGCTTCTGATTTAGTCTGCCTGGAGTATTTTCTGCTGTGCTATAGCTGTGACCAAGTCTAGGCTGGTGCAGCCTGCATGCTGTATACTCCCTTATCCTCCTGCAACAGATTCTTCCTGTCAACCTTCTGGGTTGTTCTAGGCTGGAATTCGGCTGCACTTTGCTGCCTAATGGAATCTATCATGCTAAAATTTGTTCAAATACACTTTTTAGAGGTATCTGAAGGAGTTTGTGGAACAGTTTACGTGAGTCCCTGCTTTCTCTCTGCCATCTTGGCTCCATCCACAGAACTTTAATTTTTAAGGAGACCAAGCCATCCATGTCTTCATTACTCTCCAGTTTGCACTCCTTTCTCTCCTCCTTGGACTTTCTCTACTTTACCCCCTAGGGTGTGTAGCGTCATTCCTTCCACAGCCACCCAAATCATAACCTTGCCTTGCTGTTTTCTTTCATGTGCTTTTTTCCCTATTTAAAGGTAAGCCTCTTGAAGGCAGAGATTTTCTTTTGCTTCTATTTGTATTCCCACAATAAGTGCTTAATAGATTCTTGTTGACTTGACTATTTAACTCAGTTTTCTGCCTCTGTGGTTTTTGGTGGATTTAGCTTACTTTTTCTCCTTGGAATTTGTCAACTGCTCATTTTTCTGACTCCTTCCTCTTTGATGACAAGTCCCCCAGGCCCTAGATCACCATGCTGTCTCATTCTCCTCCCACAGGAAGCTACAACTTTTCCTATTTTTTTCTTTAAGAAACCTTTGTCCCTGCCCTCAAGAAACTTCTGAGGGGACAACAGGGTTCTTCCCAGCTCACTGCTAGTGTGTGTATGTGTGTGTGTTTGTGTTTGTGTGTGTGTGTGCTTTCTTTCAGGCTTGTGGCAGTCTTACCCACAAGCCAGTGCCCTAATCCAGATCTCTTTATTTTTTACTTCTTTGACTGGGTGTTGCTCTCACGTAATACTATGCCAAGAAGATACCTACACCTCCCTTTTTCTCAGTGAGGGGATGGGAAAAGCAGATATCTGTGGTAAAATGGTGGGGTGGCAGTAAGGGCTGTAGGTGCCAGAAAAGTGCCGGGAAATAATTAGTTCCCATAGCAAAAGCTGGTGGGAAGACTTGTGAGTGCTCCTAGCGTGTGGAGGGCAGAGTTTCCTAAATGAATATATTAGAGATTAGTTTTCTCTGCTATTAATTCATAAGAATATCACTCTGTTAGTCTTCTTGATGTCTTAGCTTATAGAGATAACTGTAATTGTTCTACTTCTGGCACATAATTCCTTTCTGGAGAAATTTTTTAGTTAGTGAGGAATGGAGGAAATGTCTGATTCTTCATCTTGTTGGTCATACAGCCTTGACTTTATTCGCTTTTAATACTAGTTAGCAATTTATGAGTTGCAAATATCCATAATTACATGATTTAGTGACGTCCCAGGTCTTCTTTATTTACTTTCCCTTTCCTCAAAACTAAAAGCCTAAAGAAGATTTTGACGTGAAGTTTAGTGTACTATAGCAAAAATTATTGATAATATAGATGGATGAAATAACCTCAAAGAATAATTTGCTAAGTAATAAATGTTAGCAGAGAAAGGGCATGGAACTGGCAGTGAAGAATAAACTATATGTTATCTACTACTTCTGATTTATTTTATTTGGGGAACTTGAAAGGAGCAACTAGCACTGGATGGGATAGTTAGAGATACAGTGAAAGTCAGAGTTTTGGTTGTCTTTTTTTTCTTTTTTTGAGTTTAATAAAATTGGGAAAACCTAGAAAAATGAACTCTAGGTAGTTAGTTAATAAGGACAGCTAGGGGACATAATGAATAAGGTGCTGGGACTATAGTCAAGAAGATTATTTTTCCTGAGTTCAAATCTGCCCTCAAGACATGTACTAGCTGTGTGACATTGGGCAAGTCACTTAACTTTATTTGCCTCAGTTTCCTCATCTGTTAAAATGAGCTGGAAAAGAAAAAGGCAAGCCATTTCAGTAGTTTTGTGAAGAAAACCTCAAATGGGATCATGAAGAATCAGATAGGGCTGAGAAATGACTGAACAATGAAACTGGTTAATACTAAAGCAGGTTTCCCTGTGAGTATAATCATAGGGAAAGAAAGGGGAGGAAAGGGAACAAGAAGAAGGAAGGAGATCAGTGGAGATGGTCTGGGCTTGAGTTTTCTTCCTTTCCTCTTTACATTCTCTCTCTTGACAATTTCATTCACTTTAATTAGCTTCAGTGGTTACTTTTAAATAGATGACTCCCAAGTCTCTACCTATGCTTCTGACCTCTCACTTGAGCTCCATATACATATCTAGGGGAAAATATGGTGCAGCATTTAGTTCACTTGATTCAGTGTCACAAAAGCTTGGCTCCATTCATAGGTTTTGTTTGTTTTGGTTTTACTTACTTGATACCTTTATGGCCCTGGAATTAAATCCTTCCTGCCTCAATTTCTTCATGTACACAATGGAAGAATTGGATGAGATGACTTCTAAGTTTCTTTCCACTTCTATATCTATGATCTTGGATTGCTCCCTGTACCTTAAATGTAACATATTTCAGGCCAAGCTTATTTCCTTTCTCCTAGAATCTGAGCCTTCTTCTGATTTCACTATTTTTGTAAATGGCATCATGATTTATTCAGTCTCCCATATATAAGACCTTGAGTGTTATTTGATGTTCTTATTCTTTCTTTTTTTTTATGTACAACCAGCATCATTACATCCTCTCCATCACATTTGTACTGTCCTCTCTATTCCCACAAGGCCTCATTGCAATTTGCCTTGAGATTAATATATGCTGCGAACAGGTTCTCAATCCCCTGCTTTCACCTTTGCAAAATGTTATTGATATAGCTTTAACATATTTTCATTCTTGCATAGATCTTGTCTTCTCATATCTCTTACCAAAACCCTTCAAAAACAAGGACACTACTGTCTGCCAAGGAAAGTTCAGGATCTTTTACCTAGCATCAACATCATCATTCTCTTCCTCCTCTTCTTCATCTTCCATATCCGTTTGTTGTTGTCATCATCATCATCATCATCATCATCATCATCATCATCATCATCATCATCATTATCAATCACATTTCTGGTTGTGCTTTAACAATTACAATGCTTTTTACACATCATTTCATTTGATACTCATAACCATCCAGCAAGGTAGGTGCTAATATTACTTTCATCTTACAGATGAGGAAACTGAGGCCGAGAGAAGTTAGGCAACTAGGCCAGGGTCACACACCTAGTAAATGTCTGAGGTAGGATTTTAACTCAAGACTTCCTGATTCCAGAGTGCATGTTCTACTCATTTTGCCACTTAGTACACCTATTGAAGGACCTCTGAAATTTGAAATCACTTTCTTTTCCTTTTACTTTAAAAAATTGTTAAACTAAGAAGTATTTTAAAAAATCTATCCCTTCTGCCAATTTCTCCACTATGAGAGAAACTATTATTAATAACTAATAATTAGGGGATATATAGAATTCTCCCATTCTTCTAAAGCCCTGATTTTACAAAGTAAAAAATTCAGTGTCTAGAAGGACATTACTTATATTTAGATTGAGTTAACTCTTTACAATCTGGGTCAGACCCAACCCCACCTTACAAGGAATTTAATTTAAGGTAGGGAAGCCCATTGTATTCCACTCAGGGACAAATTATAAGATTGCCCAAAGGTGGGGATGGTCTGGATATATAGATAGTATTCTCTGTCCAAGGATGACAGGATGTCGCTTTCAACACCTCAGTTTAATATAGTTCACTTCATATTGTATTAAACATTCAGAGTTGATTGGCAATTCTCTTCCAGGAGAACATATAAGCCCCAAGTACTTTGATCTAAAGGAGATAGCCATATGACTATCCATTTATTAATAATGTGTTGGCTTTATTAATAATGATTAAATTACCCAGAAACTATATGTCCCTCAAAACTTTTTAATCATGACAATCGTGATATAGAAAAAAATGAAGGAAGGAGGGAAGAAACGAAGGAAGGAAAGAAGAAAATGCATAGCTATACAGTCTGGCAAAACAAATTGCCATATTAATCATGTCCAACAATTTGTATTTTTTCTTAATTATCAGTTCATTATTATTGTGCAATGAGAGACATGTTTTTCTTCATTCTGTTCACACTGCCTTCCTTGTAATTTTGTTTGTTTGTTTGTTTTCGATGTATCATCTCATATATACACTTCACATTTTCTTTGTTAGGGTCTTTGCTCATACTGTTCCCTGTGCCTATAATGTCATGCCACATCTTTCTCCCTCTTTCTTCAATATCATACTTACACAGAGGGGCGGAGCCAAGATGGTGGAGTAGAAACACACACATATGGTAGCTCCGAACCCACAGCCCATAAAGTATCTGTAAAAAAGAACTACCAACAAATTCTGGAGGAGCAAAAGCCACAGAACAACAGAGCGGACGAGATTTCTGTTCCAGAGAGCCTGAAAACCTCTTGCAAAAGGTCCTTCGGACTGCGGACCCAGAGCCGAGCCGAGCCCTGCATTGTCCGTGCGGCACCGAGAGGGATGGATCCAAGCAGGCTTCGGGGACAGAATCTCCAGTGGCCAAGCAGGTCCTTCCACCCACAGGTGACAAGGGTTGGTGAAAGGGTCTCTTTGGCAGGTCGAGAGGGTAGTGGGGTGCCCCCATAACTCAGGCCCCCTTGGGAGGCAGCAGTGGAGGCGGGAGCAGACCAGGGCTCTCCAAGCAGGCAGGAGCTGGGATCCATTGTTGAAAGTCTCTGCATAAACCCCCTGAGGGAACTGAGCCCAGTGAGGTGGCCCTGCCACCACCCGAGCAGGTGAACTTGATCTCACACTGAATAGCAGCCCTGCCCCCACCAAAAGCCCTGAGGCTGGGAAGCAGCATTTGAATCTCAGACTCCAAGCCCTGGCTGGGAGGATCTGGAGGCAAAGTGGGTGTGAAGAGAATATTCAGAAGTCAAGTCACTGGCTGGGAAAATGCCCAGAAAAGGGGAAAAAAAATAAGACTATAGAAGGTTGCTTTCGTGGGGAACAAGTATTTCCTCCCCTTCCTTTCTGATGAGGAAGAACAATGCTTACCATCAGGGAAAGACACAGAAGTCAAGGCTTCTGCATCCTAGCCCAACCAATGGGCTCAGGCCATGGAAGAGCTCAAAAAGGATTTTGAAAATCAAGTTAGAGATGTGGAGGAAAAACTGGGAAGAGAAATGAGAGACATGCAAGCAAAGCATGAAAAACAAGTAAACACTCTGCTAAAGGAGACCCCCAAAAATGCTGAAGAAAATAACACCCTGAAAAATAGGCTAACTCAATTGGCAAAAGAGGTTCAAAAAGCCAATGAGGAGAAGAATGCTTTCAAAAGCAGAATTAGCCAAATGGAAAAGGAGATTCAAAACTTCACTGAAGAAAATAGTTCTTTCACAATTGGAATGCAACAGATGGAGGCCAATGGCTTTATGAGAAACCAAGAAATCAAAAAACAAAACCAAAAGAATGAAAAAATGGCAGATAATGGGAAATATCTCATTGGAAAAACAACTGACCTGGAAAATAGATCCAGGAGAGACAATTTAAAAATTAAGGGACTACCTGAAAGCCATGATCAAAAAAACAGCCTAGAAATCATCTTTCATGAAATTATCAAGGAAAACTGCCCTGAGATCCTAGAACCAGAGGGCAAAATAAGTGTTCAGGGAATCCACAGATCACCGCCTGAAAGAGATGCAAAAAGAGAACCTCCTAGCAACATTGTGGCCAAATTCCAGAGTTCCCAGATGAAGGAGAAAATATTGCAAGCAGCTAGAAAGAAACAATTCAAGTATTGTGAAAATACAATCAGGATAACACAAGATCTAGCAGCTTCTACATTAAGGGATCAAAGGGCATGGAATAGGATATTCCAGAAGTCAACTAGGACTAAAACCAAGAATCACCTACCCAGAAAAACTGAATATAATACTTCAGGGGAATAATTGGTCTTTCAATGAAATAGAGGACTTTCAAGCATTCTTGATGAAAAGACCAGAGCTGAAAAGAAAATTTGACTTTCAAACACAAGAATGAAGAGAAGCATGAAAAGGTAAACAGCAAAGAGAAGTCAAAAGGGACTTACGAAAGTTGAACTGTTTACATTCCTACATGGAAAGAAAATATTTGTAACTCTTGAAACTATTCAGTATCTGGGTACTGGGTGGGATTACACACGCACACACACACACACACACACACACACACAGAGACAGAGTGCACAGAGTTAATTGAAGAGGAT
Source organism: Notamacropus eugenii (assembly GCF_028372415.1). Taxonomy (NCBI): domain Eukaryota; kingdom Metazoa; phylum Chordata; class Mammalia; order Diprotodontia; family Macropodidae; genus Notamacropus; species Notamacropus eugenii. The sequence goes on along the minus strand of NC_092874.1, from coordinate 338,599,413 downwards.
GGGCTCATATCTTAAAAAAATGAAATCAAGCCGTGAGAGAGAAATATATTGGGAGGAGAAAGGGAGAAATGGAATGGGGCAAATTATCTCTCATAAAAGAAGCAAACAAAAGACTTAGTGGAGGGAAAAAGAGGGGAAGTGAGGGGAAAACATGAAGTTTACTCTCATCATATTCCACTAAAGGAAGGAATAAAATGCACACTCATTTTGGTATGAAAACCTATTTTACAGTACAGGGAAATGGGGCATAAGGGGATAAGCAAGGTGGGGGGGATGATGGAAAGGAGGGCAAGGGGAGGAGGGAGCAATTTGAGGTCAACACTCATGGGGAGGGACAGGATCAAAAGAGAGAATAGAAGCAATGCAGGGCAGGATAGGAGGGAGGGAAATATAGTTAGTCTTACACAACATGGCTATCATGGAAGTCATTTGGAAAACTACACAGATTTGGCCTATATTGAATTGCTTGCCTTCCAAAGGGAAAGGGTGGGGAGGGAGGGAGGAAAAGAAGTTGGAACTCAACGTTTTAGGAACAACTGTCGAGTAATGTTCTTGCCACTAGGAAATAAGAAATACAGGTAAAGGGGTATAGAAAGTTATTTGGCCCTACAGGACAAAAGAGAAGATGGAGACAAGGGCAGAGAGGGATGATAGAAGAGAGAGCAGATTGGTGATAGGAGCAATTAGAATGCTCAATGTTTTGGGTTGGGGGGAGGGGACAAATGGGGAGAAAATTTGGAACCCAAAATTTTGCTAAAATGAATGTTAAAAGTTAAATAAATAAATAAACCCTCCTTTCCCAAAAAAACAAAAAAAATATATATATCATACTTATACAACTCACCTCAACCATCTGCTGAATTTCTTCCTATCGCTTTAGGCCTAATTTGAAAGCTCTCTCTTCCAAGGAAGTCTTCCCAGATCTGACCATTCACTAATGACCTCTTTTCTCTATTCTGTTCACATATGGAACTATCTGTATTTCTTTTATAGACTTATATGCTGCTGTTTTGTGTTGTATATATTTATATCTGAATCATAACATGAGTCATTTTAAAGCTTTAGATGGTAGTGACCATGACTTAAGGAAAGTTTCTTTTTCCTACACTTACTAGCATAGTTTTTGACACATTAAAGGGATTTAATAATTATTTATTGGTCTCAATTTAATTCACTGAAGGAGATATATCATATGTAATGAAGACATTTGCTATGGAATAAATAGTTTTCCGACTCACTGGGCTTTATATACTCTAAAACCAATAAAGAAAAAACAACTCAAATTGTATGAAATCTAACTTAAAAAAAAGCAATGAGACATTGTCAGAACCACTGCAATCAGCCAATTTCACCCAGCTTTTATCAGAGTTATCTTATTGTCTCATGGACTTTTGGGGAATCTGATAAATTAATTACCTGTAAAGTCATCAGAGATGTTATTGTCTATGGAGGATTGCAACTTTACCAGTGGCCCAGGACCAAGTTTACACCAGGAGCCCAAAATTTCATGGGTGTCAAGAGATGAAAGAAAGCTGAAAAATACTTCCCTGTGATAACATGAAGAACCATCTGTATAATTCTGGGATCAATTCAATTTGACATAACTCAGTTTCTATTTGGAAAACTTTGAAAATTTCTCCTATTCATTTCTTTTCCATTTTAATGAGAAATGAGTTATATGATCGGAGTGGGATAATGGCTGATTAATAGAAGAGAGGCAATGAATTTTATGTAATTATACTCTATGGGGATTTTGTAGATTTGCCCAGAGACTAATAGATAATACAAGAAATTTCATGAAAGTTTTGTTCCTGGAAGCATACACACTCGTGCATGTCAATAATGTACAGCTTGTACTATCGCTATTTGTTAAACATATTTCATTTGTTGGAGAAAGGATTTGCTCAATGCAATGTTTCTTACTGTAAAAGGTCCACAATAATCTTGGTGGTTTGGATAACTGATCCCATGTTGATGTGATTTTAATTAACCACTGACTCCAGTTCAAATATTTATTAGTTTTCTAACCTTCTGTAAGACTACCGCCATTAAACACCCTTAGACTGTGGTATTAATATACAGATAATATGAGCACATTAAACTGTTTTCCAGCACATTAATTTTAAAATGTGAAGGTTGATGTCTATTTGTTATTCAGATAAAATTTTCTTCATACTTGAAATCAGCCAATGAACCACTTTAATCCATTATAACACATAAATCTCTTGAAGATGCCCTTCTTCCACACTATTTTCTATCTGGGGGACAGAACCTTTCTCTTTTGCAAAAAATCCTTTGCTATTAAATTTTAAATGTGGTATCATATTTGACTTTAAAGATCTTTTAACCTAAACCTCTTCATTTTGCAGATGAGAATGTTGAGATATTGAGATATAATGTGCATTTCCTAAAGTCAAACAACTAGTTAATGAAAGAATAGGGACCCAAACTCTGGTCACCTGACTCCTAGACAGTACATTTTCCATGACAAAGCCTTGCTTCCAATTAAAAAAAAAACTAGCAAAAGAATAAATTAAGATTCTATAATTAAATAGCAAATTTGAAATCTTGAGAATCAAAGGAGAAATTAATAAAACTGAAAGTAAGAAAAGCAATAAATCAATAAATAAAGTTAGTGGTTGGTTTATGAAAAAATAAAAGAAGATAAGCAATTGGTTAAATGGATTGTTTTTAAAAATAAGAAAATTGAATTATCAGCATCAAAAAAGAAAAGGGTGCATGCAACATAAATGAAGATATTAAAGCAATTATTAGGAACTATTTGCTCCAATAATGTGCAAATAAATTTGACAAATTAGTGAAACAAGTGAATAATCACCAAAAAAAAAATGTAAATTGCCTAGATTAACAGATGAGAAACTAGAACACTGAAGTAACCATATCTTAGAAAAATAAATTGAACAGGTCTTCAATGAGCTCCCTGATGCAAAACCAAACGAAACCAAAACAAACAAAAAACACAAAATCCACAGACCAAATGGATTCACAAATAGATTCCACCAACATTTAAAGACAATTAATTTCAATATTATATTTGGGGGAAAATATGCAAAAGAAGACACCTACCAAACTCCTTTTATGACACAGATATTGTTTTGATACCTAAACAAAGGAGAACAAAAACGGAGAAGGAAAATTATAGATCAATGCCCCTACTGAATATCTATGCAAACATTTTAAGTAAATTAATAACAAAGAGACCACAGCAATACATCACAAAGGTCAGACACTATGACTAGGTGGTATTTATGCTAGGAATACAAGACTATTTCAGTATTAGTGAAACAATCAACATAATTGAATATACCAATAGCAAAAACAACAACACTATATAATTACCTCAACAGATACAGAACAAGCTTTTAACAACAACAAAATATCACTTATTCCTATTAAAAACATTAGAAAGCATATAAATGGATTTTCCTTAAAAGTGTAAATAATATCTACCTAAAATCATTAGCAAGCATTATATCCAATAGGGCTAAACTAGAAACCTTCCTAAATAAGGTCAGTGGTAAAAACAAGAATGGCCATTAGCACCACTATTATTCAATATTGTACTAGAAACGTTAACTGTATCAATAAAAGAAGAAAAATATGGAAGGAATTTGAACAAGCAATGAGGAAAAGAACTATCGCTCTTTGGAGATGATATGATGGCAAACTAAGAGAATCCTTAAGAAAAAATTAAAAATTACTTGAAATTATTAACAATTTTAGCAAAGTTGTAGGATATAAAATAAATCCACATAAATCATTGGCATTTATATCTATTTCTAATAAAGCTCAGTGGCAAGAGATAGCAAAAATTCATATAAAGTAGTTGCAGAAAATATAAAATATTTACTTGTCCATTTGCCAAGTCAAACCCAGGAATTGTGTAAACACAATTACAAAATACTTTAAGATGTATCTAATCAACTATATAAATATAAATTTATCATAGGTAGGTTGAGCCAATAAAATAAAAGATACAATTCTACCTAACTTGCTTATTTAACACCATACCAATCAACCCAACAAAAACATTTTAAAAAACTTAGGACAATAATAAGAAAATACAACTGGAAGAACAAAAGATCAAGAATATCAGGTGAATCTATTTTAAAAATATGAAAGATGGTAATCAAGCAGTTGTTGTGTTTGTCCTTCATGTTCAAAGAGGACCATGACATCAGGAAAATGATGACATGACTAGCAGTTGACTTTGATTTGTGTAATGGAGGGCTGTGCAAAGTCACCAGCCTCACTTTTTCCTCCACAGCCATCTGGATCCAGTGACCAGACATTCATCAAGATGACTGAAGATGGCCCAGGATGCAATGAGAGACCCTAGAACTTTTAGGTTAAAGCCTTTTCAGCTACTCACTTAAGAGTGAGGTAATGTCCATTCAGTGAATAGGACTCTTTAAGAAGTAGTCAAGGGATGGTTCCTTTAATTAGAAAAACAAAAATAAAACCCCTCAAAGTTGCTATTCCAAAGAGAAACAACTACTACTGGCGTTCACTCTAAGCTAGGAGGTCCCAAAAGGTAGTCATTAAGTGGAGCTTGGGCAAGGACCTATCTATGGGCTTCAAAGGGAACTGGGTTTAAGGTTTTAGGAAAGAAAGAAAGAGAGAAAGAGAGAGAGAGAGAGAAAGAAGGAAGGAAGGAAGGAAGAAATTCCTGATGTCAAACTATATTACAGAGCAGTCATCATCAAGAAAAAAAAATCCTGGTACTGACTAAGAAAGAGAGTGGTAGATCCTGGAATACATTAGGTACACTTTACTCAGTAGTAAATGACAATAGTAATCTAGTCATTGATTAACTCAAAGATCTAAACTTTTGATACAAGAACTGAACATTTCAAACAAAATTGCTGAAAAAGCTGGAATCATTTTGGCAGAAACTAAACATAAACCAACATAATATACCATATTCCAAGATAAGGTCAAAATGGACAAATATTTAGATGTAAAGAGTATGATCATAAGGAAATTAAAGAGCATGGAAAATGCTGCCTGTTAGATCAATGGATAAGAGAAGAATTTATGAATAAACAAGAGAGAGGATAATGTAATCTAAAATGGATAATTTTGATTACATCAAATTTTAAGTGTTTTAGCACAAAAATCTCCGATATAGCCAAGATTAGAAAGAAAGCAGGAAACCAAAATAATTTTACAGCAATTTTCTCTGATAAGAGTCTCATTTCTCAGATATATAGAGAATTGAATTAAATTTATAAAAAATAAGAGCCATTCATCAACTGATAAATGTTCAAAGGATATGAATGTAGCATTAAGGAGAGTTGTTTGAATACGGAAGGCTTATTATTTAAGAGTTAAAGATCTTCCCTGCCTATTAATAAGTCATTGGCCTCAGGTGGAGTGCTTAAGGGGTGCTTAATTAAGGGAAACTTGTTTTTTAGGAAGGCCACACCTTTTGTTAATTGTAAATGAGGCACTGGGTAATGCCCTCTGGTGAGACTTGGTAAACATTAAGGAACAACCCCCCTGATCCAGGCCTCCCCACTTTGAAAACTCATATGCTGGTGATTTTCTCTCTGGTAACTTTGTTTGTATGTAATGGTCAGACAGTTGGATCTATCTGTTGATCTATGATTTATGTATTGCTTATAGTCAGATGATTAGAAACCCTGTCTGTTGGTCTTTATTTCTCTGCTTGTATTTTCTCTGTTGGTATATGTAATTAGATATGTAAAATAGATTGTTGACCACTCAAAGATTGCTTTCCTTTTAGAAAAGTAGATCTAAGAACCTGTGCTAGTAAGTCCTCCTGTGAATACTGGGGTGCTTGCTACTACAATGAACATGTAATTTTCAGTGAAGAAATCAGAGCTATCTGTTGTCATGTGAAAAAATGATATAAAAATCTATTGATTAGAGAAATACAGGTATTCTGAGGTCATCTTATATTTATCAGATAAACTAATATAAAAAAAGAAAATGCTAAATGTTGGAAAGGATGTGGAAAAAATTGCTACATAATTGCACTGTTGGTGGAGTTGTGAACTGATCTAACCATTTTAGAGAACAATTTGGAACTATGTCCAAACGATAATCAAGTTGTGCATACACTTCCATCTAGCAAAAGCACTACTGTATCCCAAAGAGATCATAAAAAAAGGGGCAAAGACCTACAGGCACAAAAATATTTGTAGCATCTCTTTTTGTGGTGACAAAGAAATGGAAACTAAGGGAGTTACCATCAATTTGGGAATGGCTGATCAAGTTGTTGTATATGATTGTAATAGAACGCTATTGGTCTATAAGAAATGACAAGTGGGATGATTTCAGAAAAACATGACCTGATGCAAAGCAAAGAGAGCAAAACTAGATCATTGTACACAGTTACAAAACTTTGCATGATAATCAACCATGAATAACTTAGATAAGCTTATTAATACAATGATCCAAGATGAATCTGAAGAAATCATGATGAAAAGATAAATGCTATCTGGCTCCAGAAAAAGAACTGATGGAGTCTGAAAGCAGATTGAAAATTTCACCTTACTTTTCTTCCTTTTTTTGCAGCATGGCTAATATGAAATATGTATTTTGTATGATTTCACATGTATAACTGATATCACATTTCTTTCCTTCACAATGGGTGTGGTAGGGTTAGGAAAGAGACAATTCAGAACTCAAAATTTACCAAAATGAATGTTAAAAAAACGCTAAAAATGAATTATCATGATTATGGCAGGATTTAAGGGAAAAAAGTCATGCATTACACAGAGCATATTTAGAAAATAATTCCCATCTGAGCTGAAATGTAACTAGGGCAAGGGAAATAGCAGTTATCTATAAGGTACTGTACTTAGAGTAAACTGAAAATAATGCAGTCCCTCCAGCATATAAAACAGAATTCAACATTTATCTTCAAAGAATAGTTAGTTAACATAGGAAGCTAGCAGATGTCCACTTTCCCTATTCTCTCCAAAAATCCATACACCCCCATGGTACTCCCACCTCTGAGCTTCTCCATTGCTTAGCTTTGCCTCTTTCCCACATACATATCATAAACTTTCCTAGAGGTTTCAACCACTTACCCCATAAAAGGCAAATTGGTATTACAGGTTTTGTATCTGTGCTATATATCTAGGTAGGAAAAAAACCAAAGCTATTAGAAATGTTGCAATGAGTTGGCTTTTAACTTTAGTAAAATAATGTAGCATTGTTTCAGATTTTTAAAAAAAGTATAAACACCCATCTCAATAACTGAAAATTTATTTTTAATGTTTTTTAACCTGTTAAACCCTTGATTATTTGAATTTCTGGGGGGTTGAATAGTTCTGAAGTCATACTAGAAATAAATGCATATATTTCATCAGATTGAAGTTATTTTTTCCTTCTTTTTATTCCTATTACCCCTTAGTATCTTAGTCAATAGGGTCAAGAAAAAGTGTTTTCTGAAATGTCTTCAAAGCTTGTCATTTGTGTTAGCTCAGAAAGGGGTAGAAGTGAATTCAACAACTGGAACAGATTTGATCTTCTAATTTAAGGCATTACTTATTGGAGGTGTTTTCTGAAATTACATGTGTCCTGAATGTAAGGCATTTCTATCTTAAGGGATGCTTGCATTTTATTTTTGTTCCACATCATGTACACCTTAGATTCTCTGTCCAATCAATATTAGATTTATTTTATGTGAAATGTAATGTAAATATGAATACTCAGTAGGAGAGGGCAGACAAAAATATTAGACCAAGTTGACAGAAATCAATTAGCTCTCAAATAAGCTTTGGTTGTATGAAAAACAACTGTATAAGTTGATTTCACAGTGAGGATTTAAGGCCCTCTCCCCAAGCTTTCTCAAAGGAACTTGATGGTGAATCACCAAAAAATATTTTATTTTTTCTTGGATCTTAATAACCGGTAAAACCTATTTAGAATGCTTGAACTTCACAGTAGTTTTTGATTAGCTAGAAAAAATGTGCATTTTAATTTCTCATCATCAGGCAGTCTTTTTAATGAATGTTACTTCATAAATAAATAATGGATGCTGCTCTGCTACGAGTGCCTCCAATTTTGAACAAAGGTAACAAAGAAGAATATTCCTCTGGAAAACAATAACAATAGGAAGAAGGGTAATGGATACCTCTGGCAGGCAATAAAGGAGTTCACCTCAGTTTTCTTATGACCATAACACTTAGTACCTTGCCAGAAAGTACTTGCATTAGTACTATTGCCTGTCAAGCAGAATTAAGATACTATAGATTGTTAACAAAAGGTAAAATTTTCACCCTAGTCTACTGCAAAGTACCTTAATAATAATGTTGGAAGTGGGGAGATGGTGTAGTGTGCTACACCTTTATTCCAAAAAACCTGAGCTCCAGTCCTGAAATAAACATTTGTTATCTATGTAATCAGAGACAATTAAAACAATGTTCTTAACCCCTGTCAACCTGTTTCTCATCTGTTTCCTAAACTCAGAGGGTTGTTGCTAGGATCAAATGAGAAAATTTTGCAAAGTTTAAGGTGCTATATAAAATTTTAGCTACTATTGTTTGAAGAAGTTAAGAGATTGAAAATGGGAAAAAAGAGCTAGTCCCAAATCTAACAGACCCTACAAAAGTCATTGATATAAAGAGTATACTCTTTATACCTCAGTGGCCCCATCTATTAAAACATATTAAAAACAGCTCTGACCTTGTCTGCTTTATTTGAGTTACTTGAGCTGAGACATTACATCAAAAAACCAGATAAACATATTTGGATCTTTGGTTACACCTCAATAAACACAATACCAGACTGCATGATGGAGTGAAATAATTTTAAAATTTAAAGTTTAGAGGATTTGGATTTGAGTTCTCATAATGCACATAACCTTTGACAGAGACTATATGGATCTCATCTAGGTAGATAATCAAAACTATTCAGAAAAAAAGTGATGCTTCAATGAGACCTTTGCTGTCCTTGGCCTTCAGAAATAATTGACTTTATTCTCCTAGGTCTGTTTTGAAACCTCATTCACTTTAATTCATCTTTGACTAAAACTAGAATTCCACTAATGTATAGAATTCATTTTGAGTGTATTTTCAACCAGTCAGCATGAAAAAATTCTGCAAGGTATCTCTGAAGTTTAATCATGGCCAGTTTTCTTCCTTTGACATATTAGACTAAGGAGAAACAGCTAAGTCAAATATATACTGCTCTTGGCCAGTTCATTTAAGCATAAGGGAAGGATTCATCTGTAACTTGGTTTCCAAACTCTGTAAGACAAAATTTCCTCTCAACCTCAAGGGTTTCTCTTCTTAGTCATGTGGAAGTCTCCTGGAAGGACAACTTTTAATGTTGCCTGAGAGTGGAAGTATGAATGATGGTAATTCCATTATCACAGTACAGTGAGCCTGATAGGCAAGAAATATTGACTCTTTAGTTAAAAGTTTGCATCAGTGGTAAATCTACCTCCAAAGTCCTTTTGCTATAGCCATAAGGATATGTGTGTATACATATACACATGTAAATATGTGTATATATACATATACATACATATATAACATACCACACAGATATGTTATCACAGATATATGTACACATATACGCATGTACATCTATACACATATACATATATGTTTATTTATATGTATATGTGTGTGTATACATGCATAAAACCTGACATATGAAGGTGATATCCCATTATTGTGTTTCTTGGCTACAAATTCTATTTCCAAAAATCAAACAAACAAACAAACAAAAAACCCACTCTTCACAGAGCTTTCTAATTCATTTTTTTCACCCCAGAAGAGTAATTATAATTCAATGAAGAAAAAAGGTGATAGTGAACTTTATTTACACACTTTATCTTTTAAATATCATCTATTCCATTTTAAAGTCCTGTGAATTTTCAGAAAGGTATTTTTTTTCTGAATAATGAACTTGAATGCTTTTATTCTTTGAGATTCTTGGAGCATGAGTTAAACATAAAGGTATTAAATGTTGGCTTGTCATTTTACTAAAAAAAAGTTCAGTTTCACTGAGGGAGATAGTCCATAAATCAGAAAAAAAAATCTAGTCAATTTCCAAAAATCTAGTAGTCAGCAACAATGAATTAATGTCCCAGCCATAGCAGCTGTTAGTTAGCAGTGACTATTAAGTGACTTGACAAGTGAACATTACACTTGATGTCTGACTGCCAGTTCTGTTACAATTTCCAAGATCAATGTTTATTTACTGTTTTTAAAATAGTTCAAAATGCCATTCCACTTTGACAGACAATAGACTTAGCTCTGAAGTTGCTTCTATGAAGAGGGAAGACTCATCTATTGTGAATTTTTGACTGGTATATTTGTTTAGCTACACATTCATAAAATGCTGCCCATTAGGTCACAGAGACTTAAATTTGTCAGTCATCTTGTTTTAAGAGCCCACGATGAGTCATATTTAAAATATGCCATTCCATACTATAAATTTTTTTAAGAAACCATTTAAAGAAAATGAAATTTCCATGAATCTATTCAGTTTTGTTTGCTTGTTTTTTTTTAATATAATCCTAACCCTAAATGCATCTGTAAAAGCCCTGTTTCCCATCCCTAAGACTGAGAGAGCATTGTTATAATTCACTGTTTATTATCTGTCTAATCGGAGCATAAAAACAGAGACATTTGTTCCTGAACACAAAAGTATAATTGGCACTGACTTTGTTTCCATTTACAGTGGTTTAGTGTGGGGCTTTGGTTTCTGATTTTTCAGAGATAGACAAGATCGTGCTAAAATAAACCCATCCCATGTGTATCCCCAATGCCATATAAATAATACATAGTAATGTTTCATGAACTACTTTGCCATACAGGTTGTTATATCTGCTTCACAAAACACAGTAAACTCTTATATGTAAGTTCTGACACCACAGATATTTGTTTTGTGAGACCCTCAGGTGTTAAGTATGACATCAAAACCATATATTTTTATTTTATTTTACAGAAAATACAAAGTGAGAAAATGATAGTGTTTGAAAACATTACAAAGCTAAAAGTGATTTTAGAAGGTTACATATATAACGTTAAATCCTAAGGAAGTTCTTATTTATTTATTCTTGATATTCTAAATGTATATTTCTTCACATATTTTCATTAATTATATTTGCTAATAAATCAACTGGCACCTGATGGTGTAACTGGATAGATCCCAGAACTTGGAGTAAAGAAGATACTGAGTTCAAATCATGCTTCAGGCATTCTTTAGCAATACTACCCTGCGCAAGTCACTTTATGACTCTCTGCCTCAGTTTACTCACGTGTCAAATGGTGATATTAATAGCACCTGCTTCCCATGATCATTGTGAGTATAAAGTGAAATAAATTCATCAACAGTGTGTAAAACTTAAAGCACTATACTAATACTCATTATTGTTATTAGTATTTTTCCTGAAGATGCTTCTTAAGGGAATTTAGGACTATTGCCTCCATTTAGAAATTGATAAGAACACAAGAGAACTCCAGAGAATTACATTTTCAAATAACTGAAAAAATGTACTGTAGAGACACAGATAGATAGTACCAGGGTTATATATTTTAGCGAACAGAATGTTGAAGGGTAATCAGAAAATGCTTTGGAGTATAAAAGGCTTTTTATTAGCAGACAGATATGATCTATATACATTGAAAGATGATGAAGAAAAAAGGTTTCTTTAAAATCAGGCTTATTAGGTGGGTTTTCAGGGAAATAAATGCTAAACATGGTTGTACTGAACTTCATGGCCCAGTGGTCTAAAATGGTTAGGTTGAATACATTAAAGAACTTTATTTCTGGAAAATTTAAGAGCTAATTTATCATGGTAGCAGAAGAATTTGTTAAACCTGTGTCTTTAACAATCAATGTTTTCAGACTTTTCAGCACATCAACCCTTATCAAAGCATAAAATGATAATTTACAGGCCAGTATATACACGTAAGGCAAATTTCCAGCATAGTCATTTCCATTCTTTTATTATTATTATTTTCACGTTGGTTATGCTGAAAAGAAGAATTATAACCAATGAAAATAACCATCAGAAAGGAGAAATGAGAGAGAGACAGAGAGACAGACAGACTGACAGACAGACACAGAGACAGACACATTGCTGAGAAGAGCTAAGTCTATTAAACTCTTCCCACAATGTTGCTGTTACTGTGTATAGTGTTCTGCTTCTGTTCACTTCACTCAGCCTCAATTCCTGTGAGTCTTTCCAGGTTTTTCTGAAGTCTGCCTGATCGTCATTTGTGATGGAACAATAGTATTCCATTACATTCATATGCCACAGTTTGTTCAGCCATTCCCCAACTGATGGGCATCTCTCAATTGCCACTTCTTGGTTACCACAAAAAGAGCTGCTGTAAATGTTTTTGTACATATGAGTCCTTTTCTCATTTGTGTTATCTCTTGGGATACAGATGTAGAAGCAGTGCTGCTGGGTCAAAAGGTATGCACAGCTTTATAGCCCTTTGGGCATAGCTCCAAATTGCTCTCCAGAATGGTTGGATCAGTTCACAACTCAATCATCTCCATTTTTAAAAATACATTTTAAAAAATCCCTATCTAGTGGCATTGCCTTTGTCTTAATGGTCTAAATCTATCTATCTATCTATCTATCTATCTATCTATCTATCTATCTATCTATCTATCTATCTATCTATCCATCCATCCATCCATCCATCCATCCATCCATCCATCCATCCATCCATCCATCTATCTAATCTATCTATCTATCTATCTATCTATCTATCTATCTATCTATCTATCTATCTATCTATCTATCTATCTATCCATATGTATGTACGTATATGAAACTTGTATACTAAGAAGTTTAGATTCCATTACATCAGAAGTGATGTTATCTTCAAAACATCAAGACAAACATAATATATCCTCATCAAAAAAAGTCCAAGGAAATTATCCCATGTTAATTAATGTCTATCTTTTTGCAATACTTATATTAGTCATTAAAGAAAGAAAGTAACAAGTTCCTCTTTCTTAATCTATGTTTCATAATTATATTAAGGATAAAAAATGTCGTTGAGCTCAGTAGAAATCTTCAAAAGTTATACTCTAACTGTCTTCTTCTATTGTAATGGTAATTTAAATGGAAAATCTTTCATATCCAATAATAGGGTCATGTGCCCTGCCTGGGGCACATGGAAGCCTGAGCTACATGAGTCTGGGTCTTATAGAGTCTGCAGCGGGAGGAGTTTGCTGAATGGGTGGAACAGGAGGAGGCAGAGTTAAAGTAGAACTGAGAGGAAGTTAGTCTTGAGAGCAGTGAGAATTAGAAAGGATGCAGGCTGCTGGTTAGTGTGAGTGAAAATGTTTGTTTGTGACTTCATTTAAGAGAGCATGCTTGTGATTTGATTAATGAATCTGGTTTGTGGGAAGCAAGCAAGGGAAGGCTTGGGGATGATGTAGTTCTTTGCATTGTCATTGTGTATAGATTTTTACTACTGTGATGAATTTGGCTTTCTGGTGTCTAAATAAATGTTTTCCTTCTGCCTTCCATGTGGAGAGTCTGTGGTATTTCATAGTTCAGTATTGTGCTGGGATATTCATGGCTGCCATCGGTGTTGTGATCATCAAATTGGTGCTACAAATGGTGATGGGGATGGGATCATGAAATATAGACCTCTATTTGGAGACAGTAAGGCAGAGGAGACAGAGGAAGAAATAGCTGTCCCAGGGTGGGATAATTTGCTTTGTACCTCTCTGGCAAGAGAATGGGCTAAAGGCACAGGGCTTTGTGAAAACTGGAAACAGGAACCCAGAGACTTAGAAAGATGTTTGCAGGGATTGCCAATAGAGCCAGGGGAAAGAAATGATAGGGGTGTGTAGGAGAGGCCAGGTCTTGCTAACAAGCTATCAAATTATATGTAAAAGCAGAGACAAATTGCTGGAGGAGAAGGCTCACATGGAAAGGGAATTGCCTGGTTTGCAAGAGAAACTTTTTATCCTTCAGTGTTCAAATCATCCTTTAGGAGAGGAAGCTACAGAGTTTCAGGTAGTGGAAGAACAAACTGTTGGACTTTGGCTCACAGGAGGCCAAAAGTTAATAACAGGAAAGTGAATGCAGCCTTTGCACAGCTTCGGCTTGATTCAGACTTAAACATAGGCCTGGAGGATGTATGAGTGGATAATGAGGAGGCTGAGGTTCAACTAGTACTGAGTAGGAAGTAGGATAATCAGGGGCCCCCACAGTGTTTGGGGAGGTAATTGGAGATTTTACTCAGCAGGAGGTCACAGATATGTTGAGTTGGTTCACCCAAAGGATGGGAGAATTGTTGGTTTCTTGAAAGGTGAGAATCACTGGGGAAGGTGAATTTCCTCTAGAGAGAAGAGTGGGTGGCCAGAAGATTTGGATCCAAGTAGATTGATAAGAAGAGGGTTGTTAACTGCTCAGTTGAGAGAAGGGGTAGATTTTGGAGGAGTGGATTGCATTCCAACTAATGAAGTATGCAGAATGTATCAAAGAGGGAAGCTTGATTTGGACTGAGCAGGGAAATGAGAACTATCTCTGTGGATCCTCTTAAAACATTGTATCTGGTTCATCACACGTGGAGAGAGGAGGAAGTTGGCCAGGCCCAGGGTGATGACCCTAAGGTTGCAAACTGGAAGGCAGTAAACAATAGTGATGGTGGGTTCATGGACTCCAGAAGCATGGCTGACCCTGTATCTACCCTGCTTCTGGTTACTGGAACCTTGTTTCTTCTTTGGCTTTTTGTCCGTTCACCTTGTTTGTCAGATTTGTTTTGTGTAAGCTTACCCTTCACCTGCAGATGCCTGATCAATTAAGCTGGATGTCACCCCCTGTCAGATGTTCCGTGTCACCCCTGGACCTGGTGTAGACTAACTCCAGATGCCAGTTGAGGAACTGACCCCTCAAATGGGACTTCTTGGGGCAGGGGAAGTTCCAAGTCCAATCTCAGCAGGAAACAGCTATGGAAGAAGAGACCTTCATCCCTCCCCCCAAGATTTTGGGCTCCATTCATTTGAAGGGAGAATGATGAGGTGCTTGTGCTCAAACCCCACCCTAAAGACATTGTTTTATTGTGCTTATTTTCTGTTATCTGTTCTATTGACAACAGTTGCCTGACCAAACCTGACCCATGTAATTAATAAGAAAGATCTTGAGGCCACATGTAATGGTAATTTAAATGAGGAGATCTTTCATATTCATTAATAGTCCATGTGCTCTTCCTGGGTCACATGGAAGCCTGAGTTACATGAGTCTGAGTCACATGGAGCCTGTGGTGGGAGAAATTTGCTTAATGAGTGGAAGAAGAAGAGGCAGAGCTAAAGCAGAGCTTAGAGGAAGTTAATCTAGAGAGCAGTCAGAGCTAGGAAGGATGCAGGCTGCTGGATAGCGCTTGTTTGTGATTTTGTTTAAGGGAAGCCTGCTTGTGATTTGTTTAATAGACCTGGTTTGTGGGATGACTGGAAAGAGGAAGTCTTGGGGATGAGTCGTTCTCTGTGTTGTTACTATGAATAGGTTTTTATTACAGTAATTATTATTTTTTGTGATGTATTTAGGTTTCTGGTGTCTGGATAAATGTTTCTCTTCTGCTTTCGATGTGGAGAGTCTGTTGTATTTTGCGATTCTGAATTACACCACAATATTCATGACTGTTGTCAGCACTGAGAATTTAACATTCATACTACACCTATATATCAGTATAACTATGCTTCTTTTTATTATTTCTAAAGACTTTACCCTGTGGTCATTAGTACGTACAAGTTCTTTATCACTGAGTTGTGACTACAGTGGGTTAATCATCACTGTGATCACTACCACAAAGAAAGCTTTGGCATTTCTATAGAATCATGGCTTACTTTTATGTAAGGATAGAATAAGCTCCTTACTGAAAACCTTTCATTCATATTAAATGCTGAGGGCATGATCATTTAAGACCATTATATGATGCTCATGTGGTCTTTGGAGAATGGTGCTAGGAGTTGTTTAGTTCACAAGCTAATGCAATTTAGCGATGCAGAAGATTTTAGATATCATCTAATCTAATCCTTCATTTTGTGCATGTAAGTATGATCCTCCAGTGGAGCATGAGTGGGAATAGGGCTGGGCCCTGGTCTTACATAGCATGTGTTTTGGCTTCCCATACAGTGCTAAGCATCTCTTTAGGTCATTTCTAAAGATGACAAGTGCTCAGTGCTGAAGGACTTGGCATTTTGGGAGGATGCAGAAAAGCCTTGATGATTCATTGCAGCCCTTGCCCTCTGCTATCGTGCTGAGTCAGAACTGGGTCAGAAAAAACTGGTCATTGAACCAGGATAAACAGCATACACAGTGGACTATAGAATGGAGAATTCTACCTCTGCATATGTGGCACATAGATCTATCTTTCTTTTTGTGACTTCCTATGAGTAGCAGAGTAGAATGAGCAAAAGGATTCTTCTCATAAAAGGCTATTAGAGCAGGAGCTCAGGCCAATGGTCTTTTCTATTTCTACTGCACTATATTTCCTTCCTTGATCAAATAGTGATGCTGACATGGGTGTTTCCATCCTTTGAGTCAATGCTGATAGTTAGAGAATTTGATCACTCCTAAATTGTGCAATCAGTATCAGCTACATTCCTGGAGGGTTTTCCTTTTGTCTAGTGTAGTATTTCATGGAGGAGAAAATGACCACGAAAAAATAAAAGAATACAGCCCTTTAGACTACTAATGCATAGACTTTCAGGGAGGCAGTCCAGAGGTGAGGCAAATTTTGAAATGATCGTTCACAGCAGTCCAATGAAATGTGTTTTTTTTTTTAATGTTAATTAAGAGAAAATAATACAAGCATCTAGAAAGAAACAATTCAAGTATTGTAGAAATACAATCAAGATAGCACAAGATTTAGCAGCTTCTACACTAAGGGATCCAAGGGCTTGGAATATTATATTCCAGAGATCAAAGGAGATAGGATTAAAACCAAGAATCACTTACCCAGCAAAACCAAGTATAATATTTCAAGGAAAAAAATGGAATTTCAATGAAATAGCATTCTTATTGAAAAGACCGCAGTTAAATTGAAAATTTGACTTGCAAATACAAAAATCAAGAAAAACATGAAAACAAAGACAGAAAAGAAAAGCCATAGTGAACTCATTAAAGTTGAACTGTTTAAATTCCTACATGGAGAGATGATATTTATAATTCATGAGACCTTTTTCAGTATTAGGATAGTTAGAGGGAATACACACACATATGTAGGTATGTATAATAAGTATGTGTAGGTGTATAGGTATATATGTATGCTCGTATGTATATGTATATCTATAAATATATATCTGTGTATATTTATGGATAGACAGAGGGCACAAGGTGAGCTGAATATGAAGGGAGATTACAAAAAAAAATGTAATTTACTATTTAGTGGAGTTTACTAGGAGTAAGAGAAAAGGAGAGGTAGAATATAGGAAATCATCTCACATAAAAGAGACCAGAAAGAACTTCTACAATGGAGGTGAAAGGGGGAAGATGACAGGGAATAAGTGAACCCCACTCTGATGGGATTTGGCTGAAGGAGGGAATAACACACTCCATTGGACACAGAAATCTATTTTACCCTGCAGGAAGGCAGGGGGGAAGGGAATAGGAGAGGGAAGATGAAAGAAGGGACAGTAAACTAGGGAAATGGACAATCAGAAGCAAACTATTGTGGGGGAACAGGTCAAGGGAGAGAATGGAATAAATGGAGGGCAAGACAGGATGGAGGGAAATGTCATTAGTCTTTGACAAGATGACTGTCATGGAAGTGTTTTGCATGGCTACACATGTATAACCTATATCTAATTGCTTGCTTTCTCAAGGAGGGTGAGTGGGGCAGGAGGAAGGAAGAGAATAAGGAACTCAAAGCTTTAAAAATGAATGCTAAAAATTGTTTTTAAATGCAACTGGGAAATAAGACGTAGAGGCAATGGGGTATAGAAATCGTTTTTGCCCTACAGAAAAATAGAGGGGAGGGAAACGAAAAAAGGGGAGATAGAAGGGAGGATAGACTGGAGGAAGGGGTGGATGGGGTGCACTCTGTCCTGGGGTAGGGGATGGGAGAGATGGGGAGAAAATTTGGAATTCAAAATCTTGTGGAAATCAATGTTGAAAACTGAAAAATAAATAAATTATATATTTTTTAAAAATATCAATTGACCAATTAGTTAATCAACTAAAATATTAATTATGCATGTTTAAATCTTTGTCAATGCATGTTGTTGTTGTTTTTGTTGCTGTATGTGTATCATTTCTCTTTTTAGCTTTATTTCTGAGTTTGCAGGGCATTGGTGCCACATTTCAGCTGCCTCATTGCCAGGGTGGGGGGTGAGGGGGAGTCTCCTCAGCCTGGAATATTCTTTCAGGTTCCTTCCTTTAATTGTTGAGTTACTCCCAAAGACTCCATTTTGAGAAGGGTCCACGGTCAATCATCCTCCATTCCCACCCCCTTGCTTTATTTCTGACTTCCTGGATATGGTGTGAGTCTCTTCTCTACCTTCCCTCCCAACCCCCTGCCCCTAGGTTTTCAGTTCCCTTTTGATTGCTATCATCCCTAATTAAGGTTTTAGCTCCTTGAGGACAGTGTTTATCTTTTTTTTCTTCTTCTATTTGCATCTCCAGAACTCAGCACAGTCCTTGGTATGTAGTATGTGATTAAGGAATGTTTATCACCTTGCATTATGTAGAGAAAATAAAGATCTGGCCGATAAACATGATTATTATTACTAATTTTTAAAATTATTTTTGAGGACACTATAGATATGAGTCAAATCTAAGCTTTCAGCAATTTTCCCTGAGGATCTCGGAGAAGAGTATTAACCACAGAAAATCTAGGAAAAAAGAACTTGAATCCTCTTTTCAGAGGCCAGATTCCCCAAGACTTGAACCTAGGTCCTTATATGTTAGTTCAAACTTCAGAGTTCTTTGAAAGGAAGAGAGTGAGCATCCCAGACCCCATGACCCTAGCAGAATTTCTATATATTTGTCACATATATAACAGATCTCCCAATCACTACTCTGCCACAAGGAACTACTCCATGTTAAAACTATGTAAGGTAATGTTTAGCTCTACAACTCACGAAATCTTTCCTCCTTAAATGAATAAGGAGATCAAATATGCTTACGCTGTGAAGAAAATAATAAATACATATCAGTTAAATTTGGAGAAAAAATCAAAAGTGAATCTTATTGGAATGTGTGGGTGTGTGTGTGCATGTGTATGTATGTCTGTATTGTTTCTATGCATGTCGTTCACAAAGATATTCTTATAAATATAAAATTGGGAGATTGTGTGTTTGTTTGTTTTGAGCCAAATCTGACTAAATTTGATCTGGGGGTTCAGGGCTCATGATTAAAATGAAAAGGGACAAAAAAATCTAACATTTTATGAAACATAATTTTACTGAATTGTAGTCAAACAATAATAACCACTGTTGGGCCTAAGGATTAGAGAACCTGCCCTGTCTTTCTCTAAAACAGGGACTGTCTTAACTCTAGGCTCACGAACAGAGATTAAATTGCCTTAGGAGAGTCTGACCAAAAGAAGGGTCAAGATATTTTTTTATCACATTCTTTAAATCTCATTACCCACTAGCCTAGAGACCTAAGGAAAAAATTCTTAAAATTTAGATTTTTGGATCATGTCCATAATCTCTCCAAAAGAAAAAATATGCAAAGTATAATGTGAATTGAGTATAGAACAGCTATCCATTTCCTCTACCCATGTACACACAAAGAATTTTCTCCAAGCACAGATCATTTATAAGCAAAAATTTAAAATAAGATGTGGTAACTTCGGGGGCGGAGCCAAGATGGCGGAGTGAAAGCAACGACTCACCTAAGCTCCTGGAAAAACTCCTCTGGATATCTCTGGGGGGAGAGTCTGACCAGACTTTGGAGGTGTAGAATCCAGTGGGTGACGGACTTTGACGGATTTGGAGCCCAGGTTGGACTGGAGGGTCCACGGGAGGGATCTGTTGCACGGGGGTAAGACCCCGGTGCACAGCGCAGCGTGGTCGGCGCAGCAGGGTGGAGGGGACCTGAGGGGCCCGAGAGTGGCGGGCGAGACCAGCGGAGCAGGAGATAAGCCAGGCCGAGCCGGTGAGAGCCGCTGAGTGCCAGACATCAGCCCAGCAGCCCTTGAAACCTTCAGCCTGAAGACTGGACTTCGGTGGGTCAACTACTTGAACTTCCAGGAGCTGGGATGGCGGAGTGATCAGTAAGTGCTCTCTCCTCCCCCCTGATGACCGTGAGGGAACCATAAAATTCTTCCCCAGATTAATCCTGGATCAGCGGGAACAGCAGAAGGGGGCAAATAGTCTCATAACACCAGAGGCTAGGAAAATACCAAAGGGGGATTCTTCCTACTGTAGCGGAGGCGATCTGGAGGGACAGACGACCCAGGGCAGAGAAAATTCACACTGAGACCCAGGCAAGCCTCAGCACTGGGAGAAGAGCGCCAGGATGGGTGGGAACATGCATTAGTTTCTAGGAGTGCCCCAGCCCTCCAGGGGAAAAGGGAAGACAATAGGGAAGCTGGGATCACCATCCCCTGACCTTGCCTTTGCCTCAAGTCAGCTGAGGAGATCTCCTGAGATCAGACCACCCCTCCCACACACCTAACAAGCTAACCCCAGGGTTGATCTGGGAAACAACAACAACAAAAAAAGCCTGCTTTTAGCCTAGACACACATCAGCTCAACTTAAAGATCTGTACCTTCTGACTGAAAGAACCAGAAGCTACAACACTCAGCCAACATCATGAATCGGAAAAAGCAGACGAAAAGTGAAAAAACCATAGAATCTTTCTATGGGGATAAGGAGCAAAACACAAACACCAAAGAGGTTAGAGCTGAGACTGTACTTCCATCTGAAACCTCAGATGGGACTATGAATTTCTCGCAAGCACAACTAGATTACCTGGAACGTCTGAAGAAGGATATAAAAGAAAAACTGGCCAATGATTTTAAAACTATAAAAAAAGAATTCACTGATGAGAAAATCACCCTGAAAAAGAAAATTGAAGAAATGGAAAAGGAAGTTCAAAAATTAACTGGAGAGAATAATTCCCTAAAAGGAAGAGCTAATCAAATGGAAAAGGAAACCCAAAACCTAACTGGGAAAATTGGTCGAATGGAAAAAGAAGTACAAAAATTAAATGGAGAAAATAGCTCCTTAAAGGGAAAAATTGGTCAGATGGAAAAGGAGATGCAAAAGCTAACTGAAGAAAACAATACGATGAAGATTAGAATTGGGCAAGTAGAAACTAATGACTCAATGAGGCAACAAGAATCAGTCAAACAAAATCTAAAGAATGAAAAGATAGAAGAAAATGTAAAATATTTAATTGGAAAAACAACTGACCTGGAAAATAGATCCAGGAGAGAAAATTTAAGAATTATTGGCCTGCCAGAAACCCATGATGAAGAAAAGAGTCTGGACAACATCTTCCAGGAAATCATTAAGGAAAACTGCCCAGAAGTAATAGACTCAGAGGGCAAAATAGTCATCGAAAGAATTTACCATTCCCCTCCCGAAAGGGATCCCAAACTCAAAACCCCAAGAAATATAGTTGCCAAATTCCAGAGCTATCAAGTGAAGCAGAAAATACTACAAGCAGCCAGAAAGAAACAATTCAAATATCAAGGACACATAGTCAGGATCGCACAAGACCTTGCAGCTTCTACATTAAAAGATCAAAAGAATTGGAACCCAATATTCCGTAAGGCAAAGGAGTTGGGACTTCAACCAAGGATCAACTACCCAGAAAAGTTCAGCATAACATTTCAGGCAAGGAGAAAGTCATTCAACGAAATAAGGGATTTCCAGAGCTTCCTGACCAAAACACCAGAACTCAATAGACAATTTAATGTTCAAATGCAGGTCTCCAGAGAATCATAAAAAGGTAAACAGAGGGGAAAGAACAAAAACAAAAACTTGCTACTTAATTAGGGCAAACTGTTTACCTCCCTATAAGGGAAGATGATACCTGTTAATCTTGAGAACTGTACAGCTATTATGATAAAAGGGATATATGTAGAGGGAACGGGCATAAAGTAAATGATGTCATGTCAAAACTATGATTTAAATATGAGAAGGGAATGTAATAGGAGGTGTGGAAAGGGGGAAGCAGAAAATGGCAAATTATATCACAGGAAGAAGTACAAAACTATAGTAGAGGGAAGGAGGGGAGGGAGATGAGCATTGTTTGAGAGGTACTCTCATCTGATTTGTTCAAAGGAGGGAACAATAATCTTAAGCAGATAATCCTAACTAGCTCTATAGGTAGTAGGAGGGGAAGGGGGAAGAAAGGGGAGGGTGGCTAAAAGGGAGGAAAGAAGCAATAAGAGTAAAGGGGACTAAAAGGGAGGGGGGCTAAAAGAAGGAGGGGAAGGCTGCAGGAGGACGGGTTGAAAAGTGAATACTATTGAGGAGGGGAAGGGAGAGGGGAGAGCTAAAAGTACCAATGGCAGGAAAGAGGATGGAGGGAAATACACAGATTGTAATCATAACTATGAATGTGAATGGAATGAACTCTCCCATAAAACGGAGATGGATAGCAGAATGGATTAAAAGCCATAATACAACAATATGCTGCTTACAAGAAACATATTTGAAACGGGGGGATACACATAGGATAAAGGTCAAAGGATGGAGCAGAATATATTGTGCTTCAGCTCATGTAAGAAAGGCAGGAGTAGCAATCCTAATCTCAGACAAAGCAAAAGCAGAAATAGATCTAATCAAAAGGGATAAGGATGGAAACTATATCCTGCTAAAAGGCACCATAGACAATGAAGCAATATCATTACTAAACATGTATGCTCCAAGTGGTAGAGCATCCAGATTCTTAGAGGAGAGGTTGGGGGAGTTGAAGGAAGAAATTGATAGCAAAACTATACTAGTGGGGGACCTCAACCTCCCCCTCTCTGAACTCGATAAATCCAACCTCAAAATAAACAAGAAAGAGGTTAAGGAGGTAAATAAAACTCTGGATAAGGTAGATATGATAGGTCTTTGGAGAAAATTAAATGGGAATAGAAAGGAATATGCCTTTTTCTCAGCGGTACATGGAACATTTACAAAAATTGACCACGTACTAGGACATAAAAATCTCACAATCCAGTGCAGAAAGGTAGAGATAATCAATGCATCCTTCTCAGATCATAATGCATTAAAAATTACATGTAATAAAAGGCCATGGAAAGAGAAACCAAAAATCAAGTGGAAACTAAATAATCTAATTCTAAAGAAGGGTTGGGTTAAAGAAGAAATCATAGAAACAATCAACAATTTCATTCAAGAGAATGACAATAGTGAGACAACATACCAAAACTTATGGGATACTGCAAAAGCAGTTATTAGGGGAAGTTTTATATCTTTGAATGCTTACATAAATAAAATAGAGAAAGAGGAGATCAATGACTTGGGCTTGCAGTTGAAAAAGCTAGAAAAAGAACAAATTGAAAATCCCCAAGTAAATACCAAATTAGGAATACTGAAAACCAAAGGAGAGATTAATAAAACTGAAATTAAGAAACCTATTGAATTAATATATAAAACTAATAGTTGGTTTTATGAAAAAACTAATAAAATTGATAAACCTTTGGTCAATCTGATTAAAAAAAAGAAAGAAGAAAACCAAATTACTAATATTAAAAATGAAAGGGGTGAACTCACCTCCAATGAGGAGGAAATTAAAACAATAATTAGAAACTACTTTGCCCCACTTTATGCCCACAAATTCCATAATCTAAATGAGATGGATGAATATTTTAAAAAATACAAATTGCCCAGATTAACAGAAGAGGAAGTTGAATACTTAAACAACACCATCTCAGAAAAAGAAATTGAACAAGCCATCAATGAACTCCCTAGGAAAAAATCTCCAGGGCCAGATGGATTCACAAGTGAATTCTATCAAACATTTAAAGAACAGTTAATTCCAATACTACATACACTATTTTTGAAAATTGGGGAAGAAGGAGTCCTCCCAAATTCTTTCTATGATACATATATGGTTTTGGTACTCAAATCAGGAAGAGACAAAACAGAGAAAGAAAATTATAGACCAATTTTTCTAAAGAATGTAGATGCAAAACTTTTAAATAAGATTTTAGCAAAACGAATACAGCATCTTATCACGAGATTAATACATTATGATCAGGTAGGATTCATACCAGGACTACAGGGCTGGTTCAATATTAGGAAAACTATTAGCATTATCGATCACATCAACAAAAAAGCTAACAAAAACCACATGATTATCTCAATAGATGCAGAAAAAGCTTTTGACAAAATACAACATCCATTCTTACTAAAAACATTGGAGAACGTAGGAATAAAGGGAACTTTCCATAAAATAATAAGCAGTATCTATCTAAAACCTTCAGCAAGCATTATATGCAATGGGGATAAGCTAGATGCATTCCCAATAAGATCAGGGGTGAAACAAGGATGTCTATTATCACCACTATTATTCAATACGGTACTAGAAATGTTAGCTGTAGCAATTAGACAAGATAAAGATATTCAAGGAATAAGAATAGCCAAAGATGAAACTAAGTTATCACTCTTTGCAGATGATATGATGATTTACCTAGAGAATCCCAGAGATTCAAGTAAAAAATTACTTGAATTAATAAACAACTTTGGCAAAGTTGCAGGGTACAAAATAAACCCACACAAATCTTCTGCATTCCTATATATTAGCAACAAAGTCCAACAGCAAGAGATAGAAAGAGAAATCCCATTTAAAGTTAGGGTAGACAGTATAAAAAACTTAGAAGTCTACCTGCCAAAACAAACCCAGGGATTATATGAACACAATTACAAGACACTTTTTGCACAAATAAAGTCAGATTTAAGTAAGTGGAACAACATTAGTTGCTCATGGGTAGGCCGTGCTAATATAGTAAATATGACAATTCTACCCAAATTAATATACTTATTTAGTGCCATACCAATTAAACTATCAGACAATTACTTTCTAGAGCTGGATAAAATAATATCAAAATTCATTTGGAAAAACAAAAGGTCCAAAATATCAAAGGGACTAATGAAAAGAAATGCTTGGGAAGGTGGCCTATTGCTACCAGACCTCAAACTCTACTATAAAGCAGCAATTATCAAAACCACTTGGTATTGGCTAAGAAACAGAAAGGTAGACAAGTGGAATAGACTTGGCACTCAAGATGCAGTAGGCAAGGAATATAGCAACCTTCTGTTTGATAAACCCAAGGACCCCAGCTTCTGGGACAAGAACTCATTGTTTGACAAAAATTGCTGGGAAAACTGGATAACAGTGTGGGGGAAATTAGGCATAGACCCATACCTGACACCGTACACAAGAATAAAGTCCAAATGGGTACATGATTTAGGTATAAAGATTGATACCATGAATAAACTGGAGAAGCAAGGAATAGTGTATTTATCAGATCTATGGAGAAGGGAAGAATTCTTTACTAAAGGAGAGATAGAAAGCATTATGAAATGCAAAATGGATAACTTTGATTACATTAAACTGAGAAGTTTTTGCACAACCAAACCCAATGCAACCAAAATCCGGAATGATGTAGTAAATTGGGAAAGAATTTTTACAGCTAAGCTCGGGGATAAAGGCCTCATTTCTAGAATATATAGAGAACTGACCCATATGTATAATCATACAAGTCATTCCCCAATTGATAAATGGTCAAAGGATATGAACAGGCCATTTTCGGAAGAAGAAATTAAAGCTATCTATAATCATATGAAAAAATGCTCTAAATCACTATTGGTTAGAGAGATGAAAATCAAAACAACTCTGAGGTACCACATCACACCTATAAGATTGGCAAACATGACAGAACAAGAAAATGATAAATGCTGGAGAGGATGTGGGGGAGTTGGAACACTAATTCATTGGTGGTGGAGCTGCGAGCGCATCCAACCATTCTGGAGAGCAATTTGGAACCATGCCCAAAGGGCTACAAAAATGTGCATACCCTTTGACCCAGCAATATCGCTACTAGGACTGTATCCCCAAGAGATCATAAAAATGGGAAAGGATCCCACATGTACAAAAATATTTATAGCAGCACTCTATGTAGTTGCCAAAAACTGGAAGTCAAGGGGATGTCCATCAATTGGGGAATGGCTGAATAAATTATGGTATATGAATGTAATGGAGTACTATTGTGCCATAAGAAATGATGAACAAGAAGACTTCAGAGATGCCTGGAAGGACTTATATGACCTGATGCTGAGTGAAAGGAGCAGAACCAGGAGAACTTTATGCACAGCAACGACCACAGTGTGTGAGAGTTTTTTCTGTTAGACTTAGATTTTTGTAATAACGCAAGAACTTCTTACAAAAAAAAAAAAAAGAAATCCCAATGGTGGATCTCAAGGCAAAATGCCTTCCACACTCAGAGAGAGAAATATGGAAGTCAGTCACATAGTGTAGCAAATCATGTTGTATATGTGTATGTGTTTGTGTATCATGTTCTGATTTGTTATACGATTTCTTTCATTTATCTTAGTCTGACTACATAGCATGACTATAGTGAAAATATACTCAATAGGAAAGTATATGTAGAATCTGTACAGAATTGTATGCAGTCGTGGGGAGGGAGGGGGGTAGTGGGGAGTAGGTGGGGGGGATAAAATCGCAATTGTATGGCAGTGATTGTTAAACATTAAAAAATAAAAAAAAAAGATGTGGTAACTTATAACTACAGTTATATTCTCCCAGAAAATTAAAATTTGAACATTGGGGCATGAAACAGCTTTTAAAACTATCAAATAATCATTTTACATTCCAACTTGGCTTTACATGATCTAAACAATTCCCTTTAGGTTCATATCTTTTAGCAAGCTAGACTGGGGCTTGGGCTCTTCTTCCAGCTGGTGGTTGTATTCTTTCCCAAAAAGAATGTTCAGTAAGTTTCTCTCAAACCCAACTGAGGACCCAGAAACTATGGACCTCTTGAACTCATGAGGTGGGCAAAAAAAAAGAAAAAGATTCAACATATACATCTAAAGATTTCTATTTAGTCAGTTATACCAGGAAAGAAGCACAAAGCAGGAGAGACAACTAGTTCAACAGTGTGTAGGTCACATAAGCTAGAAATCCTGAATTTTGCATTTTGTGCTAGTTTACTAGAACTTGTATTTCAAGAGTGTATATGGGAATGCAATGACATTATCCCATGGAGCATCTTGGGGAGCTCCCCTGGAACCCTCAGGAATACTTTGACTCAAATACAAAATAACTGAGGTTTTGAGAACATCAATTAATCAGAAACACTGATTGGGTACCCACAATGTGCCAGGCACTGTTCGAAGAGGTGCATAAAACAAAAAGATTAAAATAAAAGAGGTAATTGGCAGTCCTGCTCCTCAAGGGACTTTCAACATGGAAACAAATATATACAAGCAAGTTTATTTACAGGGTAAATAGGAAACAATTAATGGAAGGGAAGCACTAAAATCCAGAGGGGTTGGGGAAGGCTTCCAGCAAAAGATGGAGTTTTAATTTGGAGTTAAAGAAAATCAGGCAGATGAATAGGCAGAGAAGAAGAGTGAGAACATTCCAGTCATGAAAGACAGTCAAAGAAAGTGTCCAGAGCCAAGAGATGGAGTGGCTTATTCTTGGAACATCCAGGAGGCCAGCGTCACTGCAACAAAGAGTATGCATCAGGTATTAAGATGTAAGAAAACTGAAAAAGTAGGAGGTCAGTTTATAAAGGCTTTAAATAACAACAACAACAAAAAAAAAAGTTTAATATTTGATCCTGAAAGCAGCGTCAAGAGTTTATTGAGTGTTTGGCATGGCATGTACTTTAGGAAAATCACTTTGGTGGCAGAATAATGGGTACATGGATGGTGGGGAGGAATTTAAGGTGGGCAAATCCATCACAAAGGTATTACAAAAGTCCAGTCATAAAGTGATAAGTGCCTGAAGTAGAGTGGTGGCAGTGTGGGATAGGGGGTTGGGGGGGGGGATTAAAGGATATATTTAAGAGATGTTCCAAAGGTGAAATCTACAGGTATTGGGAACAGATTGGGTATGGGAGTGAGGAGAGGTGTGAAACAAGAAAAAGGAGAATTCCTAGGCCATGAGCATAAGGGACGGGAAGGATGATGTTGCCTTCTATTGATGATGATTCATGCAGTCTCTCATAATGTTGTCAGCTCCTTGGGGGAAGGAGCTATCTTTTACCTCTGTTTGTATCCCTAGTACACAGTATGGTACCTGGCACATAATAAGTATTTAATAAACGTTTATTGAATGAAAGAATAAATTCTTCATTCAGTGGTCCTTATTGGCTACAGAACAGGACATTCTGTAGGTTGTTAGATCCATTCTCAGGCTCCCTTAGACAAAATATACGCTTCAGATACCATGTTCTCTCAGGTGGTTCTTGAATGACTCAAAAAAGAAATAATAATCTTGATAGAAGGTATAAGGGGGTGTAACAGTAAGCACCCCAATATGCACAGGAGGCCCTGCTATCACAGGTTTTTAGATCTGCATTCATAATAGGAAAGGCTTTTTTTGAGGGCTTAACAATCACTTTAATCAAGCACATGTATCAATTCTTTAACCAAGCACATATATCATTCACTTATTTCAGGAGAGTTAGCACCCAGAACTTCAAAGAAAATACAGAGAAATCAAAAGTCAACAGACATGTTTCCAAAATGTCTGACCATTAACGTATATACATCTTTACCTTAGTGGTTTCCCAGAGTCCTCTTCTGGCCAAACACTTCTAGTTAGTAAGCTCCAAAATAACCTCAGCCACACTTTTTAGAGCCAGAGGATATAACCCTCTGACACAATGCCCCAATAGAAAAAACAAAAGGGACTTGGGAACCTCCTACCAAACAATTCTCCTGATCAAGCTTCCCAAAATGGGCAGGCCCATCAATACGTGAGAAAGATCCTTCTCAGTCACATCCAAATAGAGGCATTATATTTCTTGATTATACTAAAAAGAAAACAGCAAAAGATACTATTTTACTTGATATTACAGGGGGAAATAACAAAATTTATTATATGAACAACAGAAATAATTAGTAGAAGAGACTCAATGCTATTTTCCAAAAAAGTGAGAGAACAGCCAATTAAGGATACAAATATTCTGAAGTGAAACAGAATCTGAAAAAGTAGAATATGTAAATAAGGTTAAAAGAACTTGTGATCTCTACACAAGCAAAAGTCATCAATCTTAAAGAAAGGATGCATAAAGGTAATTTAGAGATCATAGGTCTCTCAGTAGAGCATGACAAATAAAAAAAAAAAGTGAATGCTATAATCTAAGAAAACTGACTAGAACTTCTGAATACAGAAAAAAAAAACCACATGAATAGAAAAGAATCTACCAAACAATTATTTTTAAAGTTTCAAACTCCAAGAAGAATAGTTGTTAAATTTCATAATTCTATTGACAAACAAATTCTTCAAGGGCCCAGGAGAAATACCTTCAAAAATAAAGGATAGGAAACTCCTGTAATACAAGACTATACCCACCAGAATCGACAGAATTTAATGGAATCATATATTTCTTAAAGCAAAGAAGCCAAGAGTGCCATTCATAATCATAAACCTGATAAAAGGTAGATTTAAAAAAAAAAAACAGGAAAAAAAGAAAAAAAGAATCACTTGAATTTTTGCTACCAGAAAGTCACAGAAATAAACATATGTAAGCAAATTATATGGCTTGAAAATGTCCCAAACAACAGTAAAAATAGTAAGTAAATAAATATATCATGCAAAGAAGTAAAGAGATAAATTATTTCTTCCCTCCTACAAATAACACAATGAGAAAAAAATGACTTTTTTCACTTAATTTTCAATTTATTCATTTGTTTTTAGGTTCATTATTTTCAGGTTCCTCTGCCTCCTAGCTTGCCCATTATGAACACAAAGTCATGTAAAACATATTTCTGCAAGACCCATGTTTGGGGAGGTGGGGAGAATCAAGAAAAAAAAGAAATAATTGTGATCAATCTGCAAAGTGAGTACATCAGTTCTCTATGTGGAGGGTGATAGCATTTTTCATCATGAGTCTTTTGGAATTCTCATCTGTCATTATACTGATTAGAGATATTAAGTTTTTCACAATTGATTATGTTTGTAATATTGATGTTGCTGTGTATATTCTTCTTCTGGTTTTGTTTACTTCATTCTGCGTCAGTTCATGGGAGTATTTACAGTTATTTCTAAAACCATACCCTAATCCATTTCTTAAAGCATAACTGTATTCCCTTAAATTCATATACTGTTAACTTATTCAACCATTCCTGAATTTGGTGTGCCTTCCCTCAATTTCCAGCTTTTACCACCACAAAAGGGGCAGCTAAATATTTACCACATATGGGTCCTTTTCCTTTTCATTGATCTCCTTGGGGTGTAGATCTAGTAGTGGCAATTTTAGAAGAAAATATATGCATAGTATTAGAGTCCTTTGGGCACAGTTCCAAATTGTTCTTCAGAAGCATTGGACTGCTTCACAATTCCACTTACAGGTCATCAGTGTTTCCATTTTCCTACATCCTCTCCAACATTTGTCATTTTCCTTCTTGGTCATGTTAGCCAGTCAGATAGGTATGTGGTGGTACCTCAGAATTGCTTTAATTAGCGTATCTCTAATTATAGGTGATTGAACACATTTTTCCTATGATAAACCAGTGTAAAAAACAAGGGAAACTACTAAGAAATTTCTTTTTAAAAAGTACCCAGGATGATAAATGTGAAAATAAAATTTCAATAGAAGTGATCTTGAAAGAACAGAATTGAAACATCATGGATTAAATCTTCCAGCCTTCTTAGTCAGGCAATATAGTTTGTGTTACTAAATAATGACATGGAAGCGTCCACAAAAATTTCTTGGGAAGATAAAGCATAGAGGTGAATATGTGTTATAGCTTAATCAAATTAATAGGTGCATAATAAAGAAAAAATACTTGAAGTGACTATAATGCCAGTACTCTCTTAGTTCTGGTTCAATGTTTGGATGAAATAGAGCATTCACAAGGCACTGATTAACAAAAGCAGATTTCTTTACCTTTATTTTTTTTTTTTAATTTTCAGCATTCCAAATTTTTTTCAACCTCCCTCCTCTCCTACCACCCCAAGATGGCATGAAATCTGATATAGGTTATACATATACAATCCTGTTAGGTATATTTCCATTTTATTCATGTTTGAAGGAAGAATCAGAACAAAAGGGAAAAACTACTAGAAAGAAAAAAAGAGAAAATAATATGCTTCTATGTACATTCAGACTTCATAGCTCTTTTCTGGATATAGAAAACATTTTCCATCATGAGTCTTTTGGAATTGTCTTAGATCATTGTATTGCTGAGAGGAGCTAATCTATCAAAGTTGGTCATCACATAGTATTGCTGTTACTCTGTACAATGTTCTCTTGGTTCTGCACACTTCACTCAGCATCAGCTCATGTAAATCTTTCCAGGCATTTTTTTCTTTCTTAAATATGCCTGCTCATCATTTCTTAAAGAACAATAGTATTCCATTGCATTCATAGACCACAACATTTTCAGCCACTCCTCAATTGACGGACATCCCCTCAGTTTCCATTTCTCGGCTACAACAAGAAGAACTGCTATTAATATTTTTGTACCTGTAGATCTTTTTTCTTTTCCATTTTTATGATCAATCGATTTCAGATACAGACCTCATAGTGGCATTATTGGATTAAAAGATATGCACAGTTTTATAGCCCTTTAGGCGTAGTCCCAAATTGTTCTCTAGAGTGGTAGGATCATTTCACAACTCCATTAGTGTCCAATTTTCCCACATCTCCAACATTTAACATTTTCCTTTCTTGTCATATCAGACAATCTGATAAGTGTAAGGTGGTACCTCACAATTCTTTAAATTTGCATTTCTCTGGCTAAAACCGCGTGTGTGTGTGTGTGTGTGTGTGTGTGTGTGTGTGTGTGTGTATCTTGTTTACTTTGTTATTTCACAGTAAAGGAATGTAACCAGCCTACAGTGATGCTTATCTTCTGTGAACATGGCCTTCCTCATCTTCATATGAAAATAGTTTGATCATTATGACAGCATATGGTAGGCAATCAATCAGTCTGACTTTTTGCGACCTAATTTGGGTTTTTCTTGGCCAAGACACTGGAGTGGTTTGCCATTTCTTTCTCCAGATTATTCTATAGATATGGAAACTGAAGACAAGGGGTTAAGTGACTTGCTTAGAGTCACAAAGCTAGAAAATGCCTGTAGTCAGATTTGAACTCAGGAAGATGAATCTTTTTTACTCCAAGTCCTGCATTCTATCTACCATGCCACCTAATTGTCCCATGGTGAGGAATATGGTAACATTGAGGGATTTTAAAAATCTACCAAGTCAGAAACACCCTGAATGTGGTGGATGGTAACTTTTTTTTAGCTTATGTGACTAAAAAACTGATTTAAGAAAGAGGCAAATCAGGTTCTTGGAGCATATGCTCTGATCCAGTGATACTGGCTTCCTGGCCATTCCAAGAACAAGACATTCCATCTCTTGGATGCAAGCATCTTCCCTGGTTGGTCTCAATGCCTAGAATATTCTCCTTCTACCACTTCAACTACTGATCTCCCTGGTTCCCTTTACATCCAAACTAAGACCCTGACATCTGATCTTATAAATAAATTAGGGAAACATGGAATATTTTATTTCAGATGTGTGTATAAGGGAAGAATTTATGATCAAACAAAAGGTAGAGAGAACAACAGAATGCAAAATGGATAATTTTGATTTTATCAAATTACAAAGTTTTTTGCAGAAACAAAACTAATGCTGTCAAAATCATAAGGGAAACATGAAATGGTGGGAAAACACAACAAGTTTCTCCGATAAAGTTCTTATTTCTCAAATATATAGGGGCTTGAGTCAAATTTATAAGAATTAAGGTCATTCCCCAATTGATAAATGGTCAAATGGTATGAATAGGTAGTTTTCAGATGAAGAAATCAAAAATACCTATAGTCATATAAAATACTTTAAATTGTTATTAATTAAAGAAATGCAAATTAAAACAACTCTGAAGTACCTTCTCCTGCATATCAGATTGGCTAATATGACAGAAAAGGAAAATGATAAATGCCAGAGGGAATACAGGAAAATTGGGCCATGAATGCACAGTGGAGTTGTAAAGTGATCTAACTATTCTGAAGAGCAATTTAGAACTATGTCCAAAGGGCTATAAAATTGTGCATACCTTTGGATTCAGCAATACCACTGGTAAATCTACTTACAAAAGAGATAAAAGACAAAGGAAGTATTTTTATAAAATATTTATATATGTATTTTTTAATGTTACAAATAATTGGAAATAGAGAAGAAGACCAACAATCAGAGAATGGTTGAACACGTTGTGTTATATGGCTGTGAAGGAATACTTTCTTCCTACGAGAAATTTTGAGCAGGATGGTTTCAGGAATATCTTGGAAGACTTACATGAAGTCATACAAAGTGAAATGAGAACCAATAGATATTTTGCACTGTATCAGAAATATTGAATGATAACCAACTGTGAATGACTTGGCTGTTCTAAACATTGCAATGATCCAAAGGTCTTATCATAAAAAAATGCTATCCTCTTCGAGAGAAAGAACTAGAAGAGTCTTAATGCATATTGAAGAATACTTTTCTTAATTTTCTTTTATTATTCTTGTTTCTTTTTGTTCTCTTTTACAACCTGGCTAATGTGGAAATATTTTGTAAGACTCTTCATGTATAATCCATATCAAGTTGCTTACCTTCTTAAGAAGAAGTATGGGATGGAAGGAAGGAGAAAATTTGGAATTTAATTTTTTTTAAAAAATGTTATTTTTCTTATGTTTTTGTTTATATATAACAGAGAAAAAAATCTAACACCCCAAAGCATGGAAGGACACAGTCTAAGAGAGGAGATTGCATGGCAAATGCAAAGGAAACCAATAATGATGAAGATAAAGGGTAGAATTGAGCTCTATTTGGAATGCAGGATAGTTTCTACCATCAATTAGTCAACAAATATTTTTAAGTCCTTACTGGATGTCACATACTTTGCTAAATGCTAGAAATACAAAATAAACAGAAAGACAATCCCTGTTCTCAATAAGACTACATTCTAATATGGGGAATACAGAAATAGCAGCTTACGTTTTAATGGGAGATTAAAAGAATGAGGGGGTGGCAAAAAATGGTGGGAGGAGGTCAGAACAAGGTACCCAAGTTGGGTGACAAAGTACAGAAAGTATTGTGGAGAAGAGTCCACAGTGCAGCCTGAAGAAGGATGAAGGTACTTTCGCCTTGCATTTTCCTTAAATTGAAGTTGGTGGGAGCAACCAGTCAATAAGAAAATGAGACCTCAAGAGAAAAGAATACTGAAATTGGAGGAATAAGAATCGGCAAAGAAGAAACTAAGTTATCACTCTTTGCGATGATATGATGATATACTTAGAGAATCCCAGAGATTCAAGTAAAAAACTAATGGAAATAATAAATAACTTTGGGAAAGTTGAAGGTTATGAAATAAACCTGCACAAATCTTCTGCATTCCTATATATTAATAACAAAGTCCAACAACAAGAGATAGAAAGAGAATTCCCATTTAATGCTACAGTAGACACTGTAAAATATTTGAGAGTTTACCTGCCAAAACAAACCAAAGGACTACATGAACACAATTACAAGACACTTTTTGCACAAATAAAGTCAGATCTAAGTAAGTGGAAAAATATCAGTTGCTCAGGGGTAGCCCAAGCCAAATTATAAAAATTTAAAAAAAAAAAAAGACAATTCTACCTAAATTAATTTACTTATTTAATGCCATACCAAATAAACTATCAGCTAATTATTTCTTAGAGCTGCATAAAATAATATCAAAATTCATCTGGAAGAACAAAAGGTCCAGAATATCAAAGGGACTAATGAAAAGAAATGCTAGGAAAGGTGGTCTAGCGCTACCAGAACTAAAATTGTATTATAAAGCAGCAATTATCAAAACCGCTTGGTACTGGCTAAGGAACAGAAGGGTAGACAAGTGGAATATGCTAGGTACTCAAGACACAGTAGGCAATGAATATAGCAATCTCCTGTTTGACACACCAAAGGACCCCAGCTTCTGGGATAAGAACTCACTGTTTGACAAAAATTGCTGGGAAAACTGGATAACAGGGTGGTGGTAACTAGGCATAGATCCATGCCTGACACCCTATATAAGAATAAAGTCCAAATGGTTACACAATTGAGGTATAAAGATTGATATCATAGACAAATTGGAGGAGCAAGTGATATTGTATTTATCAGATTTATGGAAAAGGGAAGAATTTTTGACTGAAGAAGAGATAGAAAGCATTATATAGTGCAAGATGGATAATTTTGATGACATTAAACTGAAAAGTTTTTGCACAACCAAACCCAATGCAACCAAAATTTGGAGGGATGTAGTATATTGGGAAAGAATTTTTAGAGCTAATCTCAGGGATAAAGGCCTCATTTCTAGAATACATAGAGAACTGAGTCAAATCTACAGCAATACAAAAGTCATTCCCCAATAGGAAAAATGGTCAAAGGATATGAACAGGCAATTTTCAGAGGAAGAGATTAGAAATATCTATAATCATATGAAACAATGCTCCAAATCACTTTTGATTAGAGAGATGCAAATCAAAACAACTCTGAGGTACCACATCACACCTATAAGATTAGTAAACAAGACAGAACAGGAAAATGATAAATGTTGGAGAGGGTATGGGAGAGTTGGAACACTAATTCATTGTTGGTGGAGCTGTGAGCTCATCCAACCATTCTGGAGAGCGGTTTGGAACTATGCCCAAAGGGCTACAGAAATATGCATACCCTTTGACCCAACAATATCGCTTCTAGGACTGTATACCCAAGAGATTATAAATATGGGAAAGGGTCCCACATGTCCAAAAATATTTATAGCAGCACTCTTTGTGGTGGCCAAAAACTGAAAATCAAAGGGATGCCCATCAATTGGGGAATGGTTGAATCAATTATGGTATATGAATGTAATGGAATACTATTGTGCCATAAGAAATGATGAACAAGAAGACTTCAGAGAGGCCTGGAAAGACTTATATGATCTGATGCTGAGTGAAAGGAGCAAAACCAGGAGAACTTTGTGCACAGCAATGACCACTGTGTGCGAGAGTTTTTCTGGTGCACTTGGATCTTCATAGCAATGCAAGGACATTAAAAAAAAAAATTCCCAATGGTCTTCTAAGGCAGAATGCCTTCCACATTCAGAGAAAAAACTATGGAATTCAATCACACAATGTAGCAGATCATTTGTATGTGTGTGTGTGTGTGTGTGTGTGTGTGTGTGTGTGTGTATTATGTTTTGGTTTGTTATATGATTTCTCCCATTTATTTCAGTTCTTCTACACAGCATGACTATAATGAAAATGTATTCAGTAGGAACGTATGTGTCTATCATATATAGAATTTTATGACATCTTGGGGAGGAAGGGGGATGGTAGGGGAAAAAAACAAATCTAAGTTTTATGGTAGTGATTCTAGAGTATTAAAAATAAATAAAATGAATGTATTTTAAAAAAAAGAGTAAAGAATACTTCCAATGGAAAAAATCATCCAAGGATGGAGTGAGCTTCCAGGGTAAAGAAATTTCTATAACATGGCAGAGAAAGCCATTTGGCGATGAGTCACCAATACTGCGTGAATGGAGTGGGGGTAGTGAAGACTATAGAATAAATATCTACTTCAACATTTTCTTTATGAATTGGTATATCTAAAAGTGAATCATGATAGAAATCAAGAGAAAAAGGGGAAAGAAAAGAAAAGCAATATATAGAAATTTGTTAAAAGAGACGAATTCAACAGCACTTCAAAATGTTTGAATCTATGAGGAAGAAAGATTATAGAAGGAATAAATAAGTACATAAATATTTTTAATGTTCAAAATAGAAAGAAAGAAGAGTAAGTAGGACAAGGTATCAAAATCTCTTTTTACGGGGCAAAGCCAAGATGGCAGAGTAGAAAGACACACATATTCTAGCTCCGAACCCACAGCCCATAAAATATCTGTAAAAAAGATCTCCCAACAATTTCTGGAGCAGCAGAAGCCACAGAACAACAGAGTGGATGAGATTTCTGTTCCAGACAGCCCTGAAAACCTCTCGCAAAAGGTCCTTCAAGCTGCGGACCTGGAGCCGAGCCCAGCCCTGCCTTGGCCACGTGGCACCGAGAAAAGTGGATCCAAGCAGGCTTCAGGGACAGAATCTCCAGCAGTCGCGCAGGTCTCTCCACCCACGGGCCCCAAATGTTGGTGAGAGGGTTACCAAGAGGGGAGTGGGGTACCCCCATAACTCAGGCTCCCTTGGGAGGCAGCAGCAGAGCAGACCTGGGCTCCCCAAACAGGCAGGAACCTGAATCCATTGTTGAAGGTCTCTGCATAAACTCCCTGAGGGAACTGAGCCCAGTGAGGTGGCCCTGCCCCAACCTGAGCAGCTGAACTCGATCTCACACTGAATAGCAGCCCCCCCCAAAAAGCCCTGAGGCTGGGAAGCAGCATTTGAATCTCAGACCCCAAGCGCTGGCTGGGAGGATCTGGAGGCTAAGTGAGTGTGAAGAGAATACTCAGAAGTCAAATCACTGGCTGGGAAAATGCCCAGAAAAGGGAAAAAAAAATAAGACTATAGAAGGTTACTTTCGTGGGCAACAGGTATTTCCTCCCTTCTTTTCTGATGAAGAAGAACAATGCTTATCATCAGGGAAAGACACAGAAGTCAAGGCTTCTGTATCCCAGCCCACTCAATGGGCTCAGGCCATGGAAGAGCTCAAAAAGGATTTTGAAAATCAAGTTAGAGAGGTGGAGGAAAAACTGGGAAGAGAAATGAGTGACATGCAAGCAAAGCATGAAAAACAAGTAAACACCCTGCTAAAGGAGACCCCAAAAAATGCTGAAGAAAATAACACCTTGAAAAATAGGCTAACTCAATTGGCAAAAGAGGTTCAAAAAGCCAATGAGCAGAATTAGCCAAAATCCTTTTTAGAAGAAGACACAGAGAAACAAATTGAAGGGGGAATATAAGAAGACATTTTTGAGCCAACCACTTAACTAAGATAGGAAAATAATGGGAATAAATGAAGGTAAGAATTTGAAGACTAAGTAGAAAAGAAATTTTAAAAAAGAAGCAATAAGTTAATTAGCAATGATACTATGGAAACTAAATAACAAAAGGGGTGATGATGGTAAGGAAGCTCGTGGGAAAAAGAGTGGAGCAAAGTAGACTTGAAAAACTAATTATAGGGATGATCATTGCCCTAAAAGAGGGACCAACAACATGCAGAGGTAAATGGGAAAAAATAAATTTTTATCATAACTTTAAAAGTGAATGGATTAAACTATCCAATAAAATGAAAGAGAATAACAGACTAGCTAAAAACAAACAAAAACCCCTGTAATTTGCAGCTTACAAGAAACACATCTAAAATAAAAGCTTGGAACATAATTTTTTATGCATCACATGAAAAAAGGAGATTCAATTATCCTATCAGATAAAGCAAAAATTAATTTTGCCGTATAAACAGAAATAAACAAGTAAATTGTGTTTCTATGATGAAAAAACAGGAAACAAATCAATATCAGTGTAAGGAGCAAAACTTTTGAAGTACACAATGTGGTCTGTATCTTCAACTGCCCTCTTTTTTCTTTGATACCCTTTATTTCTAGCTCCCCAAATCCCAATCCAGATCTACCCACCCCTTCCACTTTGCTTTCTGAAAATCTTGCTCAATTATTAACAAACTTACTTTCATCTTAAACTTTTTCTTTCTCCCTCCTTTCATCTTTTAGCAGTCACTTAGACTTGACTTCTCAAAGACACAGCACCAGTGATCACTACTTTTAGTATTGGTTTCATTTTCACTCATACCCCTGATTCATTCTAGTCAGAGTCAGAATACTATTTAATCTTCATTCTCACTTCTAGATTCTCCTTAACTCAACTGAGTGAAAGAATCACTTATTTCACCCAATGGAAAAATTTCTCATTCAGCAAGCTGGAAGGAAAGGACATGTCAAGAAACCAGTCCCTGTACATTTTCTTCTCTTTCCAGGAATCTATCCCTGAAAGAGAGACTGAAACTATGTGTTCTATCCAGATGTCTGAAGTCACAAGAAGTTCTCTCATCTACTTAAGTGCCAACTCCCTTCTCACACAGTTATTGATTGTGTTTTGGAATAATCATTCTCTTCCTTACTGAGGAAGTATTGCCAGAAGACAAACTACTGG